>NC_091950.1:133840119-134145119 GCF_031021105.1 Erythrolamprus reginae | reverse complement strand
ACACAGGATCATATCCTTCCTTATGCAAGGTTTCCATCAAGGCCTTTCCACCAGTACTCTCCGTCGTCATCTGGCGGCCATTTCCTCTGTCCTAGCAGGGCCTCGCAGACAGCCTCTCCGTTCCTTCCCAGAAGTTCAGGAATTCCTCAAAGGTATAGCCAACCTCAGACCTTCTAAGGTCCACAGATATCCTTCCTGGGATTTGCCATGGGTTCTCCATTCCCTCACGCAGGCACCCTACGAACCCCTAAAATCTGCGTCCCTCAGGTACCTATCCTTTAAGGTAGCATTCCTGGTGGCAATTACCTCTGCCCGACGCATTTCGGAGTTGGCAGCCCTCTCAATCAGGCAGGACCTCTGCCAATTCCATCAGGACAAGGTGGTCTTACGACTGGACCCCACCTTCTTACCTAAGGTCAGTTCCATGTTCCACAGAACCCAAGATATTGTCTTACCTTCCTTCTGCCTCCAACGGGACCATCCTCTGGCAATTAGATGGCACACGCTGGACCTCACTAGGGCGCTGAGGATCTATATCCAACGCACAGGACCCTTTCGGAGGTCGGAAGCACTTTTTGTAGCCTATCACCCCAGAGTCATGGGTGCCAAAGTGTCTTCAACAGTGATAGGCCGTTGGATCAGAGGGACTATCTCTAAGGCCTACGAGTCGGCCTCCCTCTCAGTTCCAAAGAACATCACAGCGCATTCCACCAGGAGCGCAGCCACTTCGGCCACTTGGGCGACTCAAGCTCCGTTGGAGGAGGTCTGCAAAGCAGCCACTTGGGCCTCGCCAAATTCCTTCATCAGGCACTACAAGATTGATTCTTATGCCTCAGCGGACGCTGCCTTCGGCAGAAGGGTACTCCAATCCGTTATCTCTCACGATAGCAATCTAATCCCACCCTAGGGACCAATCTATTGGGTATGTCCCATGTGACTGCTGGACCCGCTCCTTCAGTACGGAGAATAGGCGTTGATTGCTTACCTGAACGCCTCTTCTCGTACGGTGAGCGGGTACAGCAGTCACTTCCCGCCCTTGTATGTGTCTTCTATATCTTCTATAACCTTTCTTTCCTCTAACAATGAGAGTTGAACACTAAAGAGCTTCACATCTGAGCCTAGTCTACGGATTCGCGAATTCTGGGGAAGGGGCGGATCCAGCAAGCTTTTTTAACACTAGGCTCAGTTCCACCGGATTGGACATGAGCAACCCCATGTGACTGCTGTACCCGCTCACCGTACGAGAAGAGGCGTTCAGGTAAGCAATCAACGCCTATTCTCTGCCTTACAAGGCAAAGGTTTGCAGGTTCAAGTCCCAGTGGGTATGGCTAGCTGATGAGGCCAAAATAAGGCCGAAATAGATCTATCCTAGTCTCCCTTAATTTTCAAATTCAGCAAAAAAACATGTGACACATATATATATATACACATAGTAAAATACATGATTAAGGTTATAGAGGAGATACTCATAGTAAAATATATATATGAAAAAATAGAAAAGAAGATATAGGAATAGAACATATCAATGAAAGAATAGAAGAAGAGATATAGGAATAGAAGAAAGGTTTATAGGAGATATAGGAGAGCAATAGGACAGGGGACAGAAGGCACTCTAGTGCACTTGTACTATTACAATATTAAATATTATTTCTAATATTTCTATATTATTCTTCATTTTCTTACTTGTAAACCAACTATTTGATCTTTCCTCTGTTCATAAGCCTTCATGGTACTCTAATTTGAGATATTTTTTCTTCTTCACCTCTTTTGTGTATTTGAAAGATTCCATGCCCACCTATTTTCCTTGCTAAGTAAAATCTGTCAACATTGCTTCATGGATGAAGGGCATCATTGATTGTCACTATTTTTCTGGTTTTACTATCCAAAACCTTTAGTTCTGCTTGAGTCCAGTTCATTATTTTAGCTGTGTATCTAATGATTTAGATTGTACAGGTTTGATTGCCTTGATGGCATTTCTTTCACTGAGTTTGGACTCAATGAATCTTTTTTAGTTCTTATGATGCTTTTTCACAACTTCAGTCAGCTGGTTGTTCTCAGTTTGAAGAATTTCCAGGTATTTGATCGCCTTCATTCAAACTCTTGATGTTATTTCTATATGGCATCTTGAATCCTTCTGTTTTCACTATTTTTCACTATTTGTTTGTTTGTTTGTTTGTTTGTTTGTCTGTCTGATTGATTTATATGCCTCCCCTTTCCAAGGACTCGGAGAACGATTGATGGTAAGACAGGGACATTTGTCCAGTTCAAACTACACTGCAATATCTTGACTGTATATACAAACAGGATTGAGCAGTAGCAATTCTATTTCAGATGATATTTTTCTTTAGACCATCCATGTAAAGGATGTTTAATAGCCTTACCTTAATTTCTTCAGTATTGTGGAAAGAGGAATCAATGCAGTGACAAACAATAGTGACAGGGAGTCTCCTTGAAAGATTCTTCTCTTGATATTAACCTCTACTAATCTATCATCATTGAACAGCAACTATGCCGTCAATCTTTGCACAAAGCTTGTGATGTTTCTACTGACTCCTATCCCAAAGATGCTTTCTCAAGAGGCCACTAGTTTTTTCTGTGAAGACATTTTACTTCTCATCCAAGAAGCTTCTTCAACTCATCCATTGGCCACCATCCAGTAAGAGCTGAAGAAGCTTCTTGGATGAGAAGCGAAACATCTTCAAAGAAAATCCAGAAAGTCCAGTTGCTTTTTGAAAAAACATCTTTGCGATAACCATGACCTGGTTGACTGAGAAACTCCATAACTACTGACTCCTGTTATTTAACATAATTATTGACTCCTGTTACACCTTAATTGTCTAATCATGTAGCAGAGAACTGAATGTCTTTTCATAATCGATCCAACCTACATTTAGGTTGGTCTTCCTTCCCTTGCAGTTTTCCAAAATGATCTAGTCCAGTGATGGCGAACTTTTTTTCCCTTGGGTGCTGAAAGAGTGTGTGCGTGTGTTATCGCGCAAGCACAATTGCCCATACCCATAATTCAATGCCTGGGGAGGGCAAAAACAGCTCCTCCCACAAGGCTCTCTGGAAGCTGGAAATGGCCTGTTTCCCAACTTCTGATGGGCCCAGTAGGCTCGTGTTTCACCCTCCCCAGGTTCCAAAGGCTTCCCTGGAGCCAGGAGAGGGTAAAAATGCCCTCCTCCATTCCCTGGAGGCTCTCTGGAAGCCAAAAACGCCCTTCCAGAGCCTCTGTGCAAGCCAAAAATCCAATGGCCGACACACACATGCACGTTAGAGCTGAGCTAGGGCAACGGCTTGCGTGCCAGCAGATATGGCTCCATGTGCCACGTGGGGCACCCGTGCCATAGGTTCGCCATCACTGGTCTAATCAGTTAGGAGTTGATATTTTGTTCATCTGCTGTTCAGGCAGTTTCCCTTCTGCTCAGTTAAAAGAGATTACCGGTATTTATCAACTAGATGCTGTTGGACTGCATCAGCCACCAACCAATTAGCAATTTGAAAGTTGTCGGTAAGCAAGTACTTAGCCTATAGTTGCCCCCCGGGAGCTATTGCCAGATGTTAACCAATCTTCAATTTCACCTCTTTGCAATATATTGTTAAATTGCTTGACACTGTTATTATCATTACAGCTCATTGCGGCTTGCTTAAGCTGTCAGAAATGAAGTAAGGAGCAAATTTTGACAGCTATCTCACTTTATTTAAGTCCTTTTTTTAAAAAAAAGATAAGTTGTTCCTGGCCTTCTGGAGAATCCCAGGTCACAGCTGGATAATCTTCAGCTCCTTAATGAATGCTTATACTGAGGCACTTGCCCTATGCTAGCCTGACCCCTCAATCAGATTGAAAGTTAAGGAATGACGAAGCTCCAGTTTACAAGGTGTAAATAAGCCGCCTCTCTTGACATCATTCCTAGGTGATATTTATAGTACCAACACAGGGTGAGGATTAAGTGATATTAGCACAAGGCTTTGTGATTTACTTTCTTCGTAATATAATCCAATATTTTCCAAACAGATAGAGGAGCCATCAGTGTATATAATGGTTTTATCGTGAAGTGATTAGGTATGTACTATTGATTATAGAGGTGTGCTGCAGTTGCTACTGATGGAAAAAAAACACAAATGTTTTTAGCTATTTCTGTACTGGCTTTTTATGTGTCTCCTCTGGAGAAATCTTTCTCCTTCTGAGTCACGACACTTGATACCTGTAGTGGTTCATGGTCCAGGAATAAAATTGTTTTATACCACATCCTGTCTATTTAATTTTCAAGTTTAGTGAGGTTTCTTTCCCCCCTGCTTCTCCCATCTATCTCTTTCCTCCCGTCCCTTGTTTCAGTATGTAAGCCTCCTAGTATGATGTATAGTAACAAAGAAGGCTGAATGATTGCACTGAGACAGGCATGTGTGGGAGGAGAGGCAGCTATTTCACCCACCACTACCACTTCATTGCTGGTTTTAGAGCTACAACTCTGAATGCCTGATGGCAACCTGGCAACCCTCTGGATAGTGTCAGCCATTGAAGAGGATCTTCTCAAAGAAAAGGAGCAGAGCCACAACCTTTGAGAATCCAACTGGAATTGGAGCTAAAGAATATAGACACTCAAGTATGAACTTCATGGCACCGGACCAGATTACCTCAGGGACCGCCTTCTGCTGCACGAATCCCAGCGACCAGTTAGGTCCCACAGAGTGGGTCTTCTCCAGGTCCCGTCAATCAACCAATGTCGTTTGGCGAGACCCCGGGGAAGAGCCTTCTCTGTGGCGGCCCCGGCCCTCTGGGACCAACTCCCCCCACCCTCCTTGCCTTTCGTAAGCTGCTTAAAACCCACCTCTGCCGCCAGGCATGGGGGAACTGAGATACACTCTCCCCCTAGGCCTTTAAAATTTTATGCATGGTATGTCTGTATGTATGATTGGTTTTAATATAATGGGTTTTAACTGTTTTTTAGTATTGGATTATACTGTTTTGCTACTGTTGTTAGCCGCCCCGAGTCTGCAGAGAGGGGCGGCATACAAATCCAATAAATAATAATAATAATAATAATAATAATAATAATAATAATAATAACAACAACTTTGAATGTGCACGCTGATATTTGATAAAAGAAGTTCACACGAGACGTTTGGACAAGAGAACAGAAATGTTTGCTCTCTTTGGGTATACCAAGAACGATTTGCAAAGCGTGGTATTCTTCACAAGAAGAGACACCGAATGGACACTAAAGAGCAGGTTAATATATCTTATTACAAGACCTCCCAAACCTATGCTAGCTAATCTAGTGTGATGGGTTACAGCCTATCACAAAGTGACATACAATTCCTGCCTAAATATGGTCTACATCCAGCAGTGGGCTACGAGACGGAATGGTAAGTTGTGCTCGCGGCCCAGCTTGTAAGTTCTTGCGGGGCCATCGCGATTTTGCTGCTGCACCTGTGGAGATAGCAAAATCGCACATGGAGCCATAGGTAAAACATCGCCGAAACGCAGGCGCAATTTTGCTACCTCCACAAGTGCAGCAGCAAAATTGCGCTGGTCCCGCAAGAACTTACGACCGCAAGCACAATTTAGCGCTCCGGCTCGTAGCCCACTGCTGTCTACATTGTATTTCTCCTAAAGATGAATAGTACGTTATATGGTTTATCATATGCCCTAAACAGATATGAATTGGGTAACTGTCCCTTCCGCAAGAGCAGCAGACGCTTATCAGCAAACACGTTTCTCCGTACTGAAGGAGCGGGTCCAGCAGTCACATGGGGTTGCTCATGTCCAATCCGGTGGAACTGAGCCTAGTGTTAAAAAACCTTGCCGGATCCGCCCCTTCCCCAGAATTCGCTCAGTTCGCATATCCTGCGGTTGTATTGTGATAGCTCGTTCAACATTCTAACACCTTCCCTTCGATCTTTTCCTTCAAGAGTAGTAAGAATTGTTTTATCTTTATTATTTACTTGCACTAATAGCGCCAGCCGTTTGTGGCTCGGCTTTTTTCCTTGGAGAAGTTGCGGTTTCGTTTTCCCCCGGCGGTTTTGCCGGTTACGATTCCTGCTGCCGCTTGTGGATTCTTTTAATCCTTTGGCCTGGAGGTTTTGGTGCAAGTATTGATTTATTGATTCCTTATTGTATTACTATTAAAGGGCTTAAAATAATACCTCCTGCGGAGTGAGACGCTTTCTAGTCTCCTGGACTTAGTCGATCGCTTCCCCTTTAAGAATTCTATTACGGAGCGATTTTTTTCGGCGCGAAGGCCTTCGCGCCCTTTTTAAATTTAGGCCTCTCGTGTTGGCCTCCTGCCAGCCGCGTAGGCCTCAGTCCACCGCGTGGATCCCGGAGTGGGCTTTGGGACGCTCAGGCTTAATTCTCCACCGGCTAAGCCTCCAACCAGAGTGCCTTGGTTTACTTTAATTTAAAAGTTTAGGGAGGCTGGCCCCGCTGGATTTGGGGACACGAACTCTGGGTTTGCCCAGATTGACCTCAAGTCTCAGCAGCTCCGAGGCCTCGGAGCAGGATCCATTCCTCTTGGGAAGTCCTTGAAATTCTTCTCCCTAATTATTCAGTTATTGGCTCAGCCTTGTCTTCTGTTAATTGTCAGACTATGGCTACTTTTCCCAAGAGAGGCACAACTAAAGGTCCCAGAGAGGCCAGGCCTACAGGCGATGAGATTACTAGTATTCCCCAGGCCTCCTCCTCCTCTTCTCCAGGGGCCCGCCCCTCGACCAAGGTCACCAGGGCTGAGAAGAGAAGGGACCTAGCCCTACAAAGAATCCATGACAAATCAGCAAAACGTTTGAAAGTACAGGCCCAAGTACTCAGTAGTCAAGACCCCCCAGAGGCTTCTAGTCTGCCTCCTTCTGGGGTCCCTGTGTTATCTCTGGATGAGCCAAACCTAGACAGACCCCAGCCTAACCTATGGGGAATAGGTCCAGAGGAACCAGATATTATTGAAGATTCCCCCCAGCCAGGATCCTCCCAGGCCTTCAGGGATTCTTCTGCCATTCCTGCTGATATTTCTAGTTTACCTCCTGAATTCCAATCTATTTTTTCTGTGTTGTCCAAGGCCATTGATGCCAAACTCTCTACCATCAATGAGCTTTCCCTACCTCCTCCTCCTCCTCGTCCCTCCCGCCCCTTGGGTTCTTCCCCAGCGGTTAGAGCTCCTATTCAGGATGATTCAGATTCCTCTCAGGACGAATATGAGGATATGGAGGAGGATGAGGATCCCTTTCAAGGCCTCTCAGATGATGAGGAATCCCAAATAAAGGTTCCTTCTCCAATTACTATTTTTCCTTCTCAATTGTTCAAATCTCTCCTCCTCAAAGCTAGAATTTCTACGGGATTAGCGGCCCAGGAGAAACAGGCCTCCACATCCACTGATCCCCCGGAGGAAAATTTACCTTACTTCACAGAGGAACAGGAGGATAATGAGGTAATTCCTATGCCTAAATTGTTTAAAGATGCTTTACTTAAACAGTGGGATTTCCCAGCCTCTGGCCTTAATCCCTCTACCAAGGATAGAAAATTGTACAAACTTTCCTCTTCCTATGAGGAGCTCCTATCCTTTCCTAAACCGGATGAACCTGTCAAGATCCTTCACTCGGCGGCGGCTGTGCCAGGCGAAGCAGAGGAAGTCCTTCGCCCAGAGGACAAGCGGATTGAACAAATGCTCAAAAGAGGATTCACCGCAGATTCCTGGGCCATTAAAAGTTCTGCAGCGGCTTCCTTTTTCTCCAGAGCCATGCTTCTGTGGCTTCGCCAACTTCAACAGCATATTCCTCCCGATGACTTGAGAGGTCAACAAGACTTCAACAAGGTCTTTGCAGCTGCCCAGTACGTGGCCGATGCCACCTTGCAATCTACTAGATTTTCTGCTAAGTCTATTGCAGCTTCTACAACGGCAAGAAGACTCCTATGGATTCGCCCTTGGCAAGCGGGAGTACGCCAGAAGTGGCAGTTATCCCAGGGACCCTTAAAGCGCGACCTTCTTTTCGGTGATCTTCTGGATCCACTCCTCACGGAAACCACGGACAAGAAGAAAGTTTTGGGTCCAACCACCAAAAAGGCTACCAAAACGCAGTCCTTTCGTCGCCCAGGGCGCCAGCAAGACCAAGCGGCTTCCTATCAGAGATCTCCAGGTCAGTATTCCCCCCGCTTTCGTTCCCAAAGTAGGAACCCCAGGGGCAGAGGTTTTCGCTTCCAAAGGGGAGCGTCCTCTAACAGGGCTTCAAAGAAACCTAGATGGTAATTTTTCTTCTATTCCCATAGGGGGTCGCCTAGCCCATTTCGCCTCTAATTGGCGTCTCACTTCCAAGGACCCTTGGGTCATTGACACGGTTCAAACTGGCCTTCTTTTAGAGTTTATTTCTCCCCCCCCAAAACGTTTTATTTCTTGCCCTTTTCCCAGGTCCTCCTCAGATTGTAACCGTATGGAGGAGGCCATTTCTCACTTATTGTCCATCAGAGCCATTCAACCGGTTCCTGCCGGTCAGAAGGGCCTAGGTTTTTATTCCATTCTATTTATGGTTCCAAAGTCCTCCGGAGGTTGGAGAGCTATTTTGGATTTAAAGAAGCTGAACCTATTCATCAAATATAGAAAGTTTAAGATGCACTCCTTATCTTCTATTTTGGCCGCCATCCACACGGGAGATTTCATGGCCTCTTTAGACCTTACTGAGGCCTACCTTCACATTCCTATAGCCAAATGCCACAGAAAATTTTTACGTTTTTCCTTTCAAGGCAGGCATTTCCAGTATAGGGCGATGCCATTTGGCCTTTCCTCGGCCCCTCGGGTCTTTACAAAGCTCTTGGGATCCCTGGCGGCCTATATCCGGGCGTCTCCCATCCACATTTTATGTTATCTTGATGATATTTTGATTCATGGGAACTCCCTAGAGAAAGTGAAAACAGACCTTTCTATCACCATGTCAGTCCTTCAGGACCATGGATTTTCCATCAACTTTGATAAAAGTCATCTCCAACCTTCCACATCCATTTTACACCTGGGATCCATTATTAATTCAGAATCCTCCCAGGTTTTTCTCTCTCCCGAGAGAAAATTCAGTATAGGGGAGTTAATTTCTGGCATTTTATCTAAACCTTCAGTATCCATAGTAACCTTGTCTTCCCTTTTGGGGAAGATGGTGTCATGCATAGGCATCATTCCCTGGGCTCGCCTTCATGCTAGGGAACTTCAGTGGCTCCTATTACCCTTTCAGAGATCGGGGCACAGCAACTCAAATCGTCGCATTGTCATCCCACCAATGGTTCGCAGATCCTTCAAGTGGTGGAAGTCTCCGGCCATGGACAAAGGATCCCCGTTCAGGTGCCCGGATCAATTTGTCATCACCACAGATGCCAGTCTATCGGGATGGGGAGCCCACGCCCAGGGGATGATAGCCCAGGGCACGTGGTCCCCGGAGGAAGCTTCCAAGCCAATCAATTGGCTAGAGTTAAGAGCCGTTTCTCTGGCTCTGAAGCAATTTTCTCCTCGCATTCCCAACCGGCACGTTCTCATTCTCACCGACAACATTGCCACGAAAAGCCATATCTGCAGACAGGGGGGCACGAGATCCAAGGCTCTCATGAGGGAGGCCCTCAAGTTAGGCCTTTGGGCGGAAAAACATCTTCGGTCGCTCCTAGCCGACCACATCTCGGGGAGCCTCAACGTCCAGGCGGATTGGCTATCTCGAGCAACGTTAGACCCAGGAGAGTGGAACCTCCATCAAGACCTGTTCCATCAAATCAGCCTCAGATTCGGTCTACCAATCCTGGATCTCTTCGCGACCAACGCGAACGCCCAACTCCCTCGCTTCTTTTCCAGATTTCCATCCCCGGGAGCGGAAGCAATCAATGCCCTCCGGAGCCCCTGGCCTCCAGGCCTACTTTACGCATTCCCTCCAATTCCAATTCTCCCGGACGTGATTCACAAGGTCCTCACCGAGAGGGCCCGGGTAATCTTAATCGCCCCTCATTGGCCCCGCCGGCCCTGGTTCGCGGATCTCCAACAGTTGTCCGTCCAGGACCCTTGGCGACTCCCCGTTTCGGCGGATATGCTGCGGCAGGGGGCCTCATTCCATCCAGACCCGGAGTGGTTCCACCTCACCGCCTGGCTGTTATCAGGAGAGACTTAGAACTGCGTGGTCACGACCCCGATACAGTGGAGGTCATTTTGAAGGCCAGGAGGGCCTCGACCAATCGAATCTACGACCACACGTGGTCCAAGTTTCACCAGTGGTGTCTACAGGAAGGCCTCTCTCCCCTGTGCATTCCCATACACAGAATCATTTCCTTCCTTATGCAAGGTTTCCATAAAGGACTTTCCACCAGCACCCTCCGGCGTCATCTGGCAGCCATTTCATCTGTCCTAGGGGGCCCCCGCAGACAGCCTCTCCGATCCTTCCCAGCAGTTCAGGAATTCCTCAAGGGCATAGCCAACCTCAGACCTTCCAAGGTCCACAGGTATCCATCCTGGGATTTGCCACGGGTTCTCCATTCCCTCACGCAGGCACCATACGAACCCTTAAAATCGGCGTCCCTCAGGTACCTATCCTTTAAAGTAGCATTCCTGGTGGCTATTACCTCTGCCCGACGCATTTCGGAGCTGGCTGCCCTCTCAATCAGGCAGGACCTTTGTCAATTCCATCAAGACAAGGTAGTCTTGCGACTGGACCCCACCTTCTTACCCAAGGTCAGTTCCATGTTCCACAGAACTCAGGATATTGTTCTACCTTCTTTCTCCCTCCAACGAGACCATCCTTTGGCAATTAGATGGCACACCCTGGATCTCATTAGAGCGCTGAGAATCTATATCCAACGCACAGGACCCTTTCGGAGGTCAGAAGCACTTTTTATAGCCTATCACCCCAGAGTCATGGGTGCCAAAGTGTCTTCAACAGTAATAGGCCGTTGGATCAGAGGGACTATATCTAAGGCCTATGAGGCGGCCTCCCTCTCAGTTCCAAGGAACATCACAGCGCATTCCACCAGGAGCGCAGCCACCTCGGCCGCTTGGGCGACTCAAGCCCCGTTGGAGGAGGTCTGCAAAGCAGCCACTTGGGCCTCGCCAAACTCCTTCATCAGGCACTACAAGATTGATTCTTACGCTTCAGCGGACGCTGCCTTCGGCAGAAGGGTACTCCAATCCGTTATCTCACACGATAGCAATCTAATCCCACCCTAGGGACCATCTATTGGGTATGTCCCATGTGACTGCTGGACCCGCTCCTTCAGTACGGAGAATAGGCGTTGATTGCTTACCTGAACGCCTCTTCTCGTACGGTGAGCGGGTACAGCAGTCACTTCCCGCCCTTGTATGTGTCTTCTTTACCTTCCTATAACCTTTCTTCCTTTAACTATAAGAGTTGAACACTACAGAGCTTCACAGCTGAGCCTAGTCTATGGATTCGCGAATTCTGGGGAAGGGGCGGATCCGGCAAGCTTTTTTAACACTAGGCTCAGTTCCACCGGATTGGACATGAGCAACCCCATGTGACTGCTGTACCCGCTCACCGTACGAGAAGAGGCGTTCAGGTAAGCAATCAACGCCTAATCTCCTTAAAAAAGAATTTAAACAACAGACACAAAACTTAAACAGGAAACATTTATCTTGTTAAAACAGAATTTAAACAACAGACATTGATCTTCGCAAAATAAAACATAAACTATTTTATACACAATGTATTTTTCCTTCAAATGCATTCACTGATTTTTCTTCAGTTCCAGGGAGGCGTTTGGTCTTTGGGCCCAGTCCTATGCGATGCCTTGATGACCATGGATGTTATGCTATGCACTGCCTCCATTTTCAATCTCTGTGCTATCAGCGTGGATCGGTAAGAAACTCTGCTCATTACATGCCTACGTACATACGTACATACATACATACATACATACATACATACATACATACATACATACATACATACATCAGAGAGGGGCGGCATACAAATCCAATTAATAAATAATAAAATAAATATTTATTTAATCGGCTTTTTAGCTGCCTTAGCTACTGAAGCAACCCTAGGAAAAAAAATAGAGGAAATGTAGGTTTAATGCTGCTGTCCATAAAGATTGCAAGCTTCTCATTTGTATCTCATTCAGCATCTATAGTCGGTGTGGATAGATCCACTCTGAAAATTTACTATGTATTTGTTTTGAACATTCTGGCTTAAGACTGTACAAAAGTTGATTTCTCTAATCAACATACATATTTTTTACCAATTTTCTTTACTAGTTATATATCTGAACATCCATTTCTCTAGCAGATGTATGTGGGATAGTGTAAATTGAATTGTAAAATTCAAACTTTGCAGATTGAAGAATGTCTTTGTTCTAGTAACTCATTTTTGTCGATAATATATAATTTAGGTCTATTGACTGAAAGTGTAGAGAGAACAATGCTCTCCCCTAAAACACCCACTACTTTATAAAGGCAAGCTTTCTGGCAGTCCATAAAGCAATATTCTATTCAGGAAAGGCGAATTCAGACATGATCAACATCCTAACAGAAGAAGCTGAAGAATTAATTCTTCCAATAATTGCATTTGGGATTTTCTTATTGGAAAGTACTCAGGGCCTACCTAATAAAGGCAAGAAGGATACTGAGAATTAATTTAATGTAATTTATTTGATTTATAAGCCGCCCATCTCCAAATGGACTCTAGAAAACATTAGTGGTTTATTGTCTATAGCGTTGCTTATGACTATTTTGTTTTATTCTATTAGTCGCTAGGCTCTCCATCCACTTTTTCCCATTGTCCAGCTAATCGGGCAAAGCTGCTTCCAATCCAAGAAAATCTGAACATCACTTCTAATGTTTTCCTATTGTCAACATTGAGCAAAAGAAGGGGGAAAGTGGGTTTTTTTCTTTTTCTTTGAACTATGGATGGTAGCTGAAAGAACAGAACATAAACTTACCCATACCAACCAAAGACCATTGTAATCATTACAGTCAACGTTGGTTGTTTTCAAATAATTTTTGAATTAAAATGAATTAAAACTAAGAAAGCTGCAATGATGATTCTTTTTCTGTGGCTACCGACCAAGGAACTGCGATTTGTATTGACATTTTAAATGGTGACGATATCCCGTTCAAATGGGAATTTCACATTGCCTTCCCCATGCATCTGCCTATCGGTTAGACCTGTGCTTGGAGCTAGAGCATGTCATGTGTAGGGTTTGCTTTGCCCAAGGCAAAAGAGAAGTCTAGGATTAATGGCCTTTGTGTTTTCAAACCTGTAGGGGGGACTATTTTTTGTCTCCAAATGCTTGGTATAACACTTATTAATTCACTAAAGCATTCATACTGCACAGTCTCTCTTGAGAGATATTGACAGATATTGACAAAATTGAACAGGTCCAAAGATGGGCTACAAGAATGGTGGAAGGTCTTAAGCATAAAACGTATCAGGAAAGACTTCATGAACTCAATCTGTATAGTCTGGAGGACAGAAGGGAAAGGGGGGGACGTGATCGAAACATTTAAATATGTTAAAGGGTTAAATAAGGTTCAGGAGGGAACTGTTTTTAATAGGAAAGTGAACACAAGAACAAGGGGACACAATCTGAAGTTAGTTGGGGGAAAGATCAAAAGCAACGTGAGAAAATATTATTTTACTGAAAGAGTAGTAGATCCATGGAACAAACTTCCAGCAGACATGGTTGGTAAATCCACAGTAACTGAATTTAAACATGCCTGGGATAAACATATATCCATTGTAAGATAAAATACAGGAAATAGTATAAGGGCAGACTAGATGGACCATGAGGTCTTTTTCTGTCATCAGTCTTCTATGTTTCTATGAGAGTGATTTTAACCTGCAGACCTGAAATATCTGGCTTAATTTTTGGATTTTGCTGTTCCTTCCACTTCCTTTACTTTTTGTAACCACTTCTCTGATGAAGCCTTCTGAGGAACACAAAAACTCATGCCCATTTCAATGATCTCAGAAAGGAGGACAGAACTGAGCCTAGTTAGTATTTGAATGAGAGAACTCCAGGAAATCTCGGTAGACTACAAATTAAAAGTCACCCTGTAGACCTGGGAAGATGGAACCATGCTTTGGAAGAAATAAGGGCAGGGGAAACATTTCTATTTTGTTGCCAAGAAAGCCACATAGAGATATATTTCTTGATATTATCAAGAGTTGAGCTGGACTTAAAGAAAACTTTACTTTGGGTTATCCGAGTTTCAAAAATCCAGATAATCTCTCGACCAGGGGTGTCAAACTGGCGGCCTGCAGGCTGGATGTGTCATGCACAGGCCATGCCCACCCCAGCTCTGTGAAGGGAAAAAATATTGCAATACATCATATGATAGCAAACTGTGCTCTAGATCAAGGGTCTCCAACCTTAGCAACTTTAAGACCTGTGGACTTCAATTCCCAGAGTTCCTCAGCCAGCTTTCCTGGAACTCTGGGAATTGAAGTCCACAAGTCTTAAAGTTGCTAAGGTTGGAGACTCCTGCTATAGATGAAATGAAAGTGTTTTCATCTTGCTGACACCTAATTATCATTTAGGTCTTTGCATAGAGATATGAATTCCTTCCCATTTGTGATTCATATACTCATTTGTAGTACAGGAATAAAAATACTTGGGTCCATGACAATCAATTCAATCAAAACCTCTTCTGAATTTATTCCTCTCCATGCTAAAAATGTCCTGCTCTGGGTAAAAACTTGTGCATTGCTCCTGCACTTTATACCACCATCTGCTCCATTGTCCCCAAATTTCACATCTTGAATGTTAACTGTGAAAGAGGGCTGATGACACGCACAAATGCTTTTAAATCATTTTGCATATATAATATTCACTCTGCATTAAGAAAAAAGAAGAATAAAAATAGGAGCACTGCCTGGGACTAGCAGAAAGTTTACTGTGCATTTGAAAGAAATGACTTTACCCTGATATTGGGGACTATAACTATTATTTACAGCTTCACCCGGCTACACATCAAGGCCCTTCAGCTGATAGCAATGCTTGCTGCATTTGATTTGAAAAATAAACCAAAATGCAAGGTTACTGACTCTGAATAGAAATTGAAATACAAAGCAGGAAAATAAGATAGACATATTTAATGGACAGAAAGGGTTTTCCTGCTCAAACTTTAGGGATTACCATATATTTACTTATTTCTTTTTTTAAAAAAATATTTTTTATTAAATTGCAAAGACAGACAAAACATACATTACATGTAACATTTAGTGGAGCAACAATCACTCCTCTCAAAGTAGAAGTCATCTTATTATACTTATTATATTTACTTATTTCTAATCAAGTTTTCATCTTATTTGGTCAAATTTTCTTTTTTATTAGCTCAGAATTTATAAGTATTATACCATGTCAAAGCGATTCAGCTCATGCAGCTTTAATCTGTAAAAGTATTCAATAGTTAAGCCCTTTTTTCCCTTTCTTCCAAGAAAAATGACATAAATCCTGCTTTATTTTTTCTAATTCTGCTTTGTAAAGAATGGGTGGCCATACAGGAATATTTTGATTGTCAGAACCCATCACTTAATATTGACATTCCCTGCTGACTTTTAGAGATGCAAATGTATATGCTAAATAAATAAGGTTGAGACCTATTAAATTAGAAACCCGTTTTCTTCTGGAGAAGCCCAGTTTTTAGAATGTGTTTGTCAGTGTAGTTGCAACTGTCCTTTACCCACATTATGGATTGATTGAAGGAGAGAAGCAGCATCATGGAGCCATTATGAGGGGAATAAATGTTCCATAGAGCAGGCAAGCGTAATTGGTAATTGGCAAGGGTAATTGGATGAACAAAGAACTTGCACAGGAAAATGTTGATATATCAGAATGGAGAAATAGGAGTAAAGGAACCTGTTGTGTTTGCATTGTGAATGGGACGTATGAGAGGCAAAATCAGAATTTCAATCCAGTAACACCTAAAACATCTTACATTGCATTCTGATCTTAGAGTTTCTTCTGTTTTACCATCATGAAGTTAACTGGTTCCACAAGGAACCCCATAGTTACACCCTGTTTTTTGTCCTCCAGGTTCATTGCTGTCTCTGTCCCACTGAACTACAACCGAAGACAGATTGACCTGCGTCAACTGATCCTCCTCTCCACCACTTGGATCTTCGCTTTGGCTGTGGCATCCCCAATTATCTTTGGCCTCAACAATGTTCCAAACCGGGACCCGTCTTTCTGTCGTCTGGAGGATCATAATTATATTGTATATTCCTCCGTCTGTTCCTTCTTCATTCCTTGCCCTATCATGCTGGTCCTCTACTGCGGCATATTCCAAGGACTTAGGCGCTGGGAAGAGGCTCGGAAAGCCAAGCTGAAGAGTAGCATTTATCTGAGCAGTAGGCAGGTATACGATTCGCCACCTGTCGTTGAGAAGAACCAGGAGGACATCAAGGCAGAGGAACTCAACCCCCATGCCTCCAATTGCACTTTATCCGGGGATTACAAGAGCAATGGCATTCAAACTATGTCCTATCCACACATCAAATATGCACCAAATGGAGAACTCAGCAGGAAGCCAGCCAAAATTAATAGCAGGGAAAGGAAGGCCATGAAGGTGCTTCCAGTTGTGGTTGGTGAGTATAAAACATTGAATGGTTTTCAAGGTTGTAAACCATCAGACAGTTCAATTTCAGGTCCAGACAGCTGTAAAACCAGGATATTTCTTTTAAAGGATACAGTGATGCATAGAGAGACAGAATTTGGCATTCTGATAGGTGCAGCATGACACAGAAACTGGCTTTTTGTTGTTGTTGTTCCTTGTTTTGTCTCAATTGCACTTTAGTGGCTGACTAGAGAGATAATTCCAAAAGGACCAAAGTAAGTGTTGCACATCTGATCATCCTCGGAAGACTTGAGTCCTCTGAAACTCCCCTCGTAGTATACGTGTGTGTTTGTACAGTATAGACAAGCACACATTCCTCACCCCTGTGCAGTTGGGCTGCTGAGTGCCAGCTTCCCTGCTAAAAGACCCTGTGCCTTTCACAGACATGCGGCAGGCAGAATCTAAACAATTAAATCCTGTTCCACTCCCACATTCCCACACTAAGACTTTCATTGTATATTTGCTACAGCTTCATAATGATTTGGAGGGATTGAAGAGTAAAAAGATTCTCTGCGTTTAATAGGGAAAAGTCCAACAAAATGGTGGTTTTTAGGAGACCTTTAGAATGAGGCGGAAATGTTCTTCAAAATGGCAGTAGGAAGAATTGTTCAGCAGCTTGGTAGGGTGAGTCTATTGACTACAATATTTATTTTATTTTAGTTAGTTAGTTAGTTAGTTAGTTAGTTAGTTAGTTAGTTAGTTAGTTAGTCAGTCCAATACACAATGAGAGTTTTAGTGGGTATATATATATATATATATATATATATATATATATATATATATATATATGTCACATGTTTAAGCTGAATTTGAAAATTAAGGGAGACTAGGATAGATCTATTTCGGCCTTATTTTGGCCTCATCAGCTAGCCATACCCACTGGGACTTGAACCTGCAACCTTTGCCTTGTAAGGCAGAGAATTATATATATATACACATGGTAAAATACATGATGAAGGTTATAGACGAGATACTCATAGTAAAATATATCTATGAAAGAATAGAAAAGAAGATACAGTATAGGGATAGAACATATCAATGAAAGAATAGAAGAAGAGATAGAGGAATAGAAGAAAGGTATAGGAGATATAGGAGAGCAATAGGACAGGGGACGGAAGGCACTCTAGTGCACTTGTACTCGCTCCTTACTGCCCTCTTAGGAATCTGGATAGGTAGCCTCATCCTACCAGGCTGTCAAATAATTCCTGAAACAATTATAGTATCAGGGATTGAATCAGGGTGGGTTCTAACTTACCCTGCTGCCAATTCGCTTCCTGCCATGCTGCGTGGGCACGCCTTGTGGGGAATGGCAAAATAATTTTAAAAGCCAAAAACAAGATGGCGACCACATGTACAGTGCCAGAAACTCAGCTTCTGCACATGCGTAGAAGAAAACTCAGAACTCCCCCCCTCCCCAAAAAAGTCTAAAAAAATAACAAATCCCCCAGCAAAAAAATGCTGAAACAAGACAGCAACCACATACAGAGCACTGGAAACTCAGCTTTTGTGCATGTGCAGAAGAAAAAAAACTGGAAAAAAATCCCCCTCCCAAAAGAAATCCCCCCATTTAAAAAAAAAAAAGATGGCGGCACCCACAGACTGGCAACAACTGAATCGGATCTGTGAGGTAATCCTACTGGTTCAGGCAAAGAATTTGCTAAGAATGGACGAGGGGAAAACAATATGAATTTTAGATCCTTCTCTCTCTTTTTTAAAATGAAAGAAGAGAACAATGAGTCATATTAATTTTCGCATTTATGTAGCTGACTTTATGCTGTAATACAGAGGTGTCAAACTGGATTTCTTTGAGGGCAGATCAGCATTGTAATTCTCCATGGGCTGGCCTGGGTGGGGGGAGGAGATGGGATGGACACCTCCTGCAGCACTTTATTGGCCAAAATGGGGCACGGGGGGCTGTGCATGTTTCCCCAGTGACACATTTTCAGCCTCCAGCAGCACTCTGCCAACCAAACACACCACATGGAGGCCTCCCGAGGGCTCCATTGTTTACTTTATTTGTTTGTTTAATACACAATACATATTGAAGAGAATAGACATGTAGTAATATATATACAGTATAAAGAAAAGGATAGAAGAAAAGATATAAAAATAGAGGAGAAGATATATGAAAAGGAAGAAAAGATATATGAGATAAAGGAGAGACAATTGGACAGGGGATGAAAGGCACACTGGTGCACTTATGTACGCCCCTTACTGACCTCTTAGGAACCTGGAGAGGTCAGTCGTGGATAGTCTAAGGGGAAAATGTTGGGGGTTAGGGGGTTGACACTACTGAGTCCGCTAATGAGTTCCACGCTTCGACAACTCGATTGCTAAAGTCATATTTTTTACAGTCAAGTTTGAACCGGTTAATATTAAGTTTGAATCTGTTGCGTGCTCTTGTGTCGTTGCGGTTGAAGCTGAAGTAGTCATTGACAGGCAGGACATTGCGGCATATGATCTTGTGGGCAATACTTAGATCGTGTTTTAGGCGTTGTAGTTGTAAGCTTTCTAGACCCAGTATTGTTAGTCTATTTTCGTAGGGTATTCTGTTTCAAGTGGAGGAGTGAAGGGCTCTTCTGGTGAAGTATCTTTGGACATTTTCAAGGGTGTTGATGTCCGAGATGCGGTATGGATTCCAGACAGATGAGCTGTATTCAAGGATGGGTCTGGCAAAAGTTTTGTAGGCTCTGGTGAGTAGTGTGAGATTGCCAGAGCAGAAGCTGCGTAGGATCAGGTTAACAACTCTAGAAGCCTTTTTGGTGATATTGTTGCAGTGGGCTTTGGCACTAAGTCCTAAGTTGAGGATTGCCTGTCTCTTGGACAACCAACAGAGAGTGAATAACCAGTTTCCAGGGGGGGGGGGGGGGTTCTACTGCCATCTAGTAGTAGTCTGGATTTATGCAGCCAAGATTTCATCAGCCACATTCAGTTCAACGAAAGGGCAGAGCTATGAGTGGAAAGGGGCATCTGCTGCATGTGAAAATGCCATTTTAATTTTGTGACTTTGGCAATGGAGCTTCTTACAAGAATTTGCTTTCCTCAGTCGGAAAGCGTGCTAGGTTTTGCAGACCTGGAGATGTGATGCTGGAGGAGGAAGGACCTATATGAGAAGCGTTAGGAGAAGGAGACGCTTTGGTTCTTTTCTTCAGTGTTTTGCACTCGGGTCCATGAATAGAGCTTCCTTTGTAGTGGCTCGCTCACTGCACAATCTTTCCATTGCAACAAAAGCCTGGGTGAGCTCTTTGTGGTTGTGGATCGGAGTACATCCAGCCTGTCTTTGCATCTTAATGAAAATTAGATGATGTATTAACCACTTTACAGCCGAATATTAGCAACATTAAAGGTCTCCAGCTCCTTACAACCACTTCCACGCTGGAGCCTTCCTTTGGAAGAATTCCATTTGAAGAATGCTCGGCTGTCTTCCCTGGATATACTGTTTAGGGCTTGCAGAAATCCAGACGCAAAAGATATTTAGAGTACACATGGGTGAATGTAAGTGTTGAAGATAGAGAAGTGGAGCATGCATTATAATGCAGAAACTATGACGTAGGTTGTATGAAAGAGTGGTGTGTGTGTGTGTGTGTGTGTGTGTGTGTGTGTGTGTGAGAGAGAGAGAGAGAGAGAGAGAGAGAGATGTCAATATGACTTAGCCCCCCAGTAGCCTATGTACCTATGCATACTCAGATTGCCAGTGTATATACATATGTTGCATTTTTGGTAATTCTGCAAAGAAGCAACCCTGGGATCACAGGAAAAGATGTTTTTCATTTAAACAAAAACCAATAAGAAGTGCAACAAGTGATTTATTTATTTATTTTGTCCAATACACAATGAGAGTTTTAGTGGGTATATATATATATACATATACAGAAACTATTACCTCATATGTTCAAAATTCATCCCACTTTATACAAATAATTAAAAAACAAAACCTACAACCCGATGACCTACTTGTAAGTTTCGATGTCGTGTCCCTGTTCACACAAATACCTATTACAGAAGCCTTGACAGCTATCCAAGACAAACACAAACCCCCCAAATATATCCTAGACCTTACCAACCACTGCCTGACCAATACATACTTCATCTATAATGAACAAAGATATAAACAAATAGAGGGAGCCCCCATGGGATCACCTCTATCACCTGTCATAGCCAACCTCTATATGGAATATTTCGAAAATAATGCTTTAGAGCAAGCCAAATACAAACCCAAACTTTGGCTGAGATATGTTGATGATACCTTTGTAATTTGGCCACATGGTAAAGAAAAACTAGACAATTTCCTCACTCATCTCAACAGCCTACACCCCAAAATACAGTTTACTATGGAAACAGAAATCAATGATCAACTTCCCTTTCTAGATGTACTGGTCTATAAAAAACCCAATGGCAGCCTAGGACATACTATCTACCAAAAGAAAACCCATACCAACCGTTATCTAAATGCACACTCACACCACCACCCCGCACAAATCACCTCAGTGGCCAAAACTCTCATCACCAGAACCAAACGCTTAGCTGACCATGAGCACTTAAAAACTGAATTGAACAAACTCAAAGATGTACTAATTTCTAATGGATTCAAAGAGAAAACAATAACAAACCTAATCAATAAAGAGACACCCCCCAAAAAACAAGATCAAGAACAGGACAATGGCACCACCATCCTTCCTTACATCAAAGGCACCACGGATAAAATTAGTAAAATTCTACAAAAACATAACATCAAAACCTCATTTTGCACTAACCAAAAAATATCTAATATCCTAAGGAGCCCCAAAGATAAAATCCAATTAGAATACCAAGGTATCTATGAAATCCCTTGCAAAACATGTGCAGCCACATACATTGGACAAACTAACCGAAGAGTGAGCCAGCGCATGGCAGAACATATGAATGCAGTCAAGAAACAGGAGAAGACCTCCTCCCTTGTCCAGCACATTAAAAGAACAGGGCACGAAATTGACTTTGAAAAAACTAAATTACTCCACAAAACAGAGAATTTATATAAAAGAATCTCTCTAGAAGCTATTGAAATTGAAAAAAGATCTTTTTGTTTAAATAAACGGGATGATACCTCACGTCTGCCAGAGATTTGGAAACCAGCCTTAAACAAAATAAAAACTTCATTATAATCAATATGTCAATCCTTTAATTATTATGATTTTAGAATTTTATATTTGGAAATCAGACTTAAACAAAACACTTCATAATCTTCATACCATTCCTTCTATAACCATGATTACACCAACCAATCAGATCACGGAAGCATAGTCACCCAATCTATTTGCTACATTCAAAGCAAATCTCCACCCCCACACTACATGCTAAGAAGGAATGTCAGTTGCCAATATTCATTTGCAAAAACACAGAGATTGGAACTCCAGCCTGATGATGGTAAATGTGATTTTACCGAAACGTCGCATAGACATGCAAAACATTACACAGGGCAAAACCCGAACTCAGAACAATCTACATATATATATATATATATACACATAGTAAAATACATGATGAAGGTTATAGAGGAGATACTCATAGTAAAATATATCTATGAAAGAATAGAAGATATAGTAATAGAACATATCAATGAAAGAATAGAAGAAGAGATATAGGAATAGAAGAAAGGAATAGGAGATATAGGAGAGCAATAGGACAGAGGACGGAAGTCACTCTAGTGCACTTGTACTCGCCCCTTACTGACCTCTTAGGAATCTGGATAGCTTGCATATCCATGCAAGCTTTTCCCCCTTGGCTCAATATTAATGCAAGATATTATGATTTCAGATTTGTACTTTCCACATTGAGATCTGGGTCTACAGCTTCCCTGAATCGGCAACACAATAATTCCCCACCCATCCAGCTACAGAGACAGATTAAAAAGAGAAATACCATGAAAGCTAACATTCGATTTAAGGCCAAATCCTCCATACATACACACACTCATTTATTTCTTTTTAAAAAAGGTTTTCACTGATTTTTTTTTTTAATCCTCCCCAAACTACCCAAGGATGGCTGGGTCATTTATCCAGCAAGAAAAGAGGACCCACATCTAATTAAACAAGGTAACTGAAGAATGAAACAAATGAGTTTTAAGAAGTGCTCTGCTGAGCTCTGTATAAATTGAAGGATGTGCTTGCTATTGCAGATTTCAAAATGATTTGTGCTATTTCCTACAAAGTGCTGCCAACGCAAGGGCCCCCAGCTGCTTTGCAATGTCCCTCCAGGGAAGAAAGTCGATTTTCCAACAGGGCTGCTGGGCTCTTCCTTTCTTACCCTCTTGTCATGCCCTGTAGCAACTACAGGAAGACAACGAGGTAGCACTTCTTGAACGCTCAAGAACTGAGATTTCCCTGAGATCTCTCACAGACTAAGGACTTCCGCTGGGAATTGCATGCATAAGAGGAAAGTTATCTGCTGATTTTGGGGTATCCCTGGAGGCTTTAGCAAGACAGTACTTTGCTTTAGCGATAAAATGCTTCCCTTCCACCAAAACTGCCCAGTGAAGACGGAACATGCTCCGAAAGTGAAGCAAAGATGGAACAACAGATGATAAAGAGCAAGCAAGAGTTATTGAGAGTGGAAGGGTGATGCCTAAAATTGACACATAATGATTCTTGTAAACTGAGTTTGTTTATTTATTTATTTATTTATTTATTTTGTCCAATACACAATGAAGGTTATAGAGGATATGTTCGTAGCAAAATATATCAAAGAAAGAATAGAAGATAAGGTATAAAATACAATATATCAATGAAAGAATAAAATAAAAGATATAGGAATAGAAGAAAAGATATAGGAGATATAGGAAAGACAATAGGACAGGGGACGGAAGGCACGCTAGTGCACTTATGCACGCCCCTTACTGAACTCTTAGTAATCTGTAGAGGTCAATCGTGGATAGTCTCAGGGTAAAATGTTCAGGGTAAAATGTTGGGGGTTGTTTTCAGGCCTATAGACAGAATCTTGCCAGATTGAGAGCTCTACTACCTGCACCTACAATACAGTCTGTAAATTATTAGGGAGGAGATGTCTTGACCCTCTTTCTCTCACATACAACATCCAGACCCAAGTTGCCTCTTACTCCAGCAAAATGCACTTCCTCTCCCCTGGGAATCCACCTCCTTATTACATGTCATTACAGGAAGAGGCTCATAGATACCAGAGAGCCATAAATACATTTTCTACCCAGTCCCTTGCCAGCCTGCCTAACTCGCTTTAGCCAGTCATCCGTCAGAGAAGAGGTAACTTTATTCCCACCTCTGCTTCTCATTGGCTTTTATTTAATGATAATTGTATTTAACTTGGCTCATGTGGTAGAATATGACAACCTTTCTGGTTTTAACCCATGAAGTCCACTTCAAGATCAGAAAAATATAGTGAAACTAAGAGTACTCTCTTGGTATTTTATTTATTTTTATTTATTTATTTATTTGTCAAACAAGTATAGTATTATAGTACATATTAATATAACATAACATACGTTGAACGTAGTAATAGAAAGGATAATAAGACAGTAGGACAGGGGACATTAGGCATATAAGTGCACTTATGTACGCCCCTTACAGACCTCTTAGAAAAGGGGAGAGGTCAATTGTAGATAATGTAAGGTTGAAGATTTTGAGGTTGGGGGAAGCAACAACAGAGTCAGGTAATGAGTTCCAAGCGTTGACCACTCTATTGCTGAAATCGTATTTTCTGCAGTTTTAAGAAGTGCTCTGCTGAGCTCTGTATAAATTGAGGGATGTGCTTGCTACTGCAGATTTCAAAATGATTTGTGCTATTTCCTACAAAGTGCTGCAGAGTCAGGTAATGAGTTCCAAGCGTTGACCACTCTTGCTGAAATCGTATTTTCTGCAGTCAAATTTGGAGCGATTTACATTCAGTTTGTATCTATTACGTACTCTTGTGTTGTTGTTGTTAAAGGAGAAGTAATCACTGACAGGGAGTACATTATGATATATGATTTTATGAACAACAGTTAAATCAGTTCGGAGACCACGTACAGTGGTACCTCATGATACAAACCCCTCGCCATATGAACAACCCGAGATACGAACCCGGGGTTCGGAAATTTTTTGCCTCTCCTTACGAACTTTTTCCGTCTTACGAACTCCCCCCCCCCCGCCGCCCGGCTGTCGCTTTTTGAAACAGCCGGGGGGCTTCTCGGCGTCCTCCTGAACCCGAACGCCAAACCCGAACTTCCGGGTTTGGCGTTCGGGAGGCCGCCGAGAAGCCCCCTGGCTGTTCCAAAAGACGACAGCCGGGCGGCGGGGCTTCTCGGCGGCGGTAGGTTCGTAAGATGGAAAAAGTTCAGGTTTGGGAGCCCGCCGAGAACTTCGGCAAAGGTTCGGCATTCGGGAGGCCGCCGAGAAGCCCCCCTGCTGTTTCAAAAGACGACAGCAAAAGTTCGGGTTCGGGTGGCCGCTGAGAAGCCCCGCCGCTGATCGGCTGTCACCTTTTGAAACAGCCGGGGGGCTTCTCAGCGTCCTCCTGAACCCGAACGCCAAACCCGAACTTCCGGGTTTGGGAGAACGCTGAGAAGCGCCCGGCTGTTTCAAAAGGTGACAGCCGATCGGCGGCTTGTTTTTGCGGGGGTTTTTGCGTTGCACACATTAATTCATTTTACATTGTTTCCTATGGGAAACAATGTTTCGTCTTACGAACTTTTCGCCTTACGAACCTCCCCTGGGAACCAATTAGGTTCGTAAGATGAGGTATTACTCTAGTTGTAAATTGTCTAGATTTAGTATTTGAAGTCTGGAGGAGTAGGGTAATTTGTTACGTGAAGAGGAGTGAAGGACTTTTCTTGTGTAGTATTTCTTGACTCCTTCAATTGTATTAATATCTGATGTGCAGTGTGGATTCCACACAGGTGAACTATATTCTAGAATAGGTCTGAATGTACATTCTGCATTTTGGGGT
Organism: Erythrolamprus reginae; assembly: GCF_031021105.1. NCBI lineage: Eukaryota > Metazoa > Chordata > Lepidosauria > Squamata > Dipsadidae > Erythrolamprus > Erythrolamprus reginae. The sequence continues at coordinate 134,119,605 of NC_091950.1, read as the reverse complement.
CCCAGAAATAGTTTCTAGTAGCCCAATTTGGCAAAATGTTTTTGCATTGCAGAAAAAATAACCTAACCAACCCCCTTGTGTGCCTACTTTCAGCTTTTGCAGAATTTTTCTATTATTCCAGCGAGGTAAAATGCAAATGCTATTGGAGCCTGCACAGACAGCGCTTACGCACTGTTCTGTCTGGGTTTTCCCAGACCTCCACACCCACTGAAAAAACAGCCAGACACTCTGGTAAAATCCAAAAGTAATTTATAGCAGGAAAAAATAAGCACAAAGGAAAACCTGTCTTCACAGCAGACAGGTTACAATACTTTACAACAGGGTTCTGATGTCCAGTCAATTCCAAAAGCTTCTTGCTGGCACCCCCCCCCCCCAAGGTTTCAAGAGTCCAAGGCACAAACCAGGATTGTAGCCACCAAAGTTCACAGACAGGTCTCACGAATCTCCAAGATAAAACTCCACAAGCCAGGAAGGGTGGGGCCGCCTTTTATCCTTTCCCAAGCACCACACCCAAACCCAGCTGTGACCTCTAATGCTGGAAATATCTGGCCAATTGCGTTCTTCTCTCGTTAGCTCTCCTCTGTCGCATATCTATGAAGTCACTAGCATCTTCCCCCAGGGAATCCAGGCTGCTTGCTGGGGAGAGCTCCCCCTGGTGGAACTCTGGCTGTCCTTCATCTTCAGCCTGGGATTCAGCTTCTTCATCAGTCTGCCCCTCCTGGTCCTCAGCCTCTGAGCTGAACACCGACAGCAAATCAGCCATTCCCGGAGGGGTCCCAGGCTGAACCACAACACGCACTAGCTGCGCTCTGTCTTCCTGACCCCAGGATCCCTAAGGTCTTAGTGCATCAGTTAATATGTTAATGGATATGCAAGTATCCATTTTTAATAAATTAATAAATAAAAAAATATGCATTCCAAGGGTCCTTGAGCTTCTATACACAATGACACTTTTAGTGGGTATATATATATCTATATACACATAGTAAAATACATGATGAAGGTTATAGAGAGATACTCATAGTAAAATATATCTAAGAAATAATAGAAAAGAAGATATAGTAATAGAACATATCAATGAAAGAATAGAAGAAGAGATATAGGAATAGAAGAAAGGTATAGGAGATATAGGAGAGCAATAGGACAGGGGACAGAAGGCACTCTAGTGTACTTGTACTCGCCCCTTAGTGACCTCTTAGGAATCTGGATAGGTCAACCGTAAATAAACTAAGGGTAAAGTGTTGGGGGTTTGGGGATGTCACTATGGAGTCCGGTAATGTGTTCCACGCTTCGACAACTCGGTTACTGAAGTCATATTTTTTACAGTCAAGTTTGGAGCAGTTAATATTAAGTTTAAATCTGTTGTGTCCTCTTGTGTTGTTGTGGTTGAAGCTGAAGTAATCGCCGACAGGCAGGATGTTGCAGCATATGATCTTGTGGGCAATACTTAGATCATGTTTAAGGCGTCTTAGTTCTAAACTTTTTAGGCCCAGGATTGTTTCCTTCCTCATTTTTCAAAAAAAATGTATATGCCTCTGTTCAAAATTAACATGTTTGCTTTTGACAAAATAAGACATATGCAGAGAAGAACTGGCTCATTTTTTCCCCTCTCTCTTTTTCAAAGGTGCTTTCCTTTTCTGTTGGACTCCTTTCTTTGTGGTGCACATAACCAGAGCTCTCTGTGAGTCATGTATCAGGTCTGGCCAAGTAATCAGCATTGTCACATGGCTGGGTTACGTCAACAGTGCCCTCAACCCTATCATCTACACAATCTTCAACACTGAATTTAGGAATTACTTCCGCAAAGTTTTGCACATCTTCTGCTAGCCCTGATGGATTCTTTGTCTAGAACTGAACCCAGAAGAAAGGAGGGTATATTGCACAGGGCAAAGAGCCACACCAATTATTGTCTTTGTATAGTTTAATAAAGCTTTATTTCTTATTACATAGTTGTGTGCTTCAACTTTGTTTCACTTGAGAAGGATACTGCTTTCTGGACAGCAGTTCCTTCATATTTGGTGAGAATGCAAAAATGCAATGAAACCGATGTTTGTTTGTAAGACTTCGGCATAATCTTCTAAGTTTGACTGAGAAAAATACTCCGTTTGGGATTTGCCATCTGTCCTCCATTCAAGCAGAACATTTATTCAGAAAAGCATTTGTGGTCCCACAATAAAGACACATGTGGATGTGTCTTCTGAGTGATGCGGTAAGAATTTATACATGTTTTTATGGCTCTGATAGAGTCTAGGGATTCCCCCCCCCTCACTTGTAAAAATAATTAACCACCAGAAGATGTTTAATGCCTAGAATCGTTTGCAAAGGATGTGATAGGTGAGAAACTGATAAAACAGACAGGGCTGGAAAAACATCCATGCTTGTCATAGCTATAATAGTTTGCGGGCTCAGAGTGCTGTTCAATGTCAAAGGCTTGGATAAGATGCATAATCAATTTGATCAAGCTCTATGTACCATGGGATCAGAAAACCATTATGATGAGGATGATAATTTAGTCTGACTGTAACATGGCAAATGTTTGCTCAGCCTCTAGTCCAGGTCATACACAATAATTCATAGTGATATTGTACTGAAAAGGGTTGATCTGGGAAAGGAATTTAATTCCACCCCCTTTGAAAATTCTCCTGAAAAAGTTATGATACCAACACTTAAAGTTGAATTTCCTGATACACCAAATTCTTGCCCATTGGACAGATATTTGCTATTCTGCTAAGGGCCCCACTTTTGAGAAAAGAGATTCAGGAAAAGTTGTTGTTGTTTTTTTAAATCATTTGGATTTTTGTTTGTATGCCCAAACTCCCAAAGTACAAATTTTAACCTTATGAAAATTCTGAAAACACAACAACATATTTAGGCAACTGTGCATGTTTTAATAAGAAATCCCTCTTATGAAAATTTAATCTAAATATAAAAAGGAGTATCTGGAAATTAAGACAAGAAATTAAGGACAATATAAAGGCACCAGTCTTACACAGAACATAAAACGAATATAATTAAAGTAATTGATGTGGTACCTATTTGAGTAGGATCTTAGGTTTGAGAAGATAGGCAGAATTCCTTTCATACAGGAATGATGTGTGTGTGTGTGGGGGGGGGGAGAGAGAGAGAGAGAGAGAGAGAGAGTAGACTGGTCTCCTGCTTAGATGTTAATGATATCTTACCCGTCTGTTTCTCTTCATTTTGAGAGCAATAGAACTTGAACCTCTTAGAACAGGGGTCTTCAAACTTTTTAAATAGAGGGCCACTTCATGGTCCCTCAGCTTTGAACTGGCTGGGTGGGCGTGTCTAGGTGGTCAAGTGACTGGGTGGTCACGGCCAATTTAGCAGTCCATTAAACAATATATACAAATTAAACTTTAATTTGTTATGCTCCTGGGGGTGGAAAGCCGGTTTGGAAAGGGATGTGGCTGCCTTGGGATGTATGAGAGGAACCTCTGTTTGTGTGTGTGTGTCTCTGTGTGTGTGGGGGCCAGAGGGTAGGTGGGGCAATTGTGGGCGGGGCTTGTGGCCCCACATAGGCCGGATTAATGGCTTCAGTGGGCCATATCAAGCCTGTGTGCTGTAGTTTGACGATCCCTGTCTTGGGAGAAGTTGACTGGACTCCGGCTTAGACAAATTGAGGTGTACCATCTCCTCCACTGTTCAATATAGCTAGCAAATCAAAGCATCAACAAGTAGCTGAACTCACCTTGGTGGCCCTGCAGTTAAATACTAAAGAAATTGAAGAAGCTACAATGTGTAAAATACCTTGTAACTATGTTTATGAAAGGAAAATAAAATACAAACTCAGGTCTCGTCTCTTCTCAACATGGGATGACTGTACCAGATACTTTTGGGGACCTATTGAGATGTCACCATAACGGGGTTGGTCACTTTCTAGTCAAATAGGGATCAGATGAGCAGCATGATAGGGGTGCAATTCTGCTGCTGTACCTACAGTGGCTTTTTTGGTGCTCTTGATTGATGAGGCCAAACAAATATAAAGTCTTTCCTCCAAATGCCATTCACCTTCCCTTTAACAATGTCTTGCCAAAAGCAGATTTAGGAACAATTGAAAATACATATTTGCTACAAATACAAAACCCATGCTCTTATATCAATATCTTTAAAGGTTTTTCCTCTCCTTGGCTTAGAATAAGTACCTTTTTTGGTACCTATTGTGATTTTTAACACTCAAGAAGTGCTATTTTCAAGATTAGTCTTCTTGTTAAGATGTAAGTTTCTCCCCTCAAGTGAGATGCTGACGAAATACACAGTTGCGCCTTTGCTTTTATTTTTGGCAGCGCAAACAGAAAGCTGTAAATGTGGTGCAAATGTTGAATGAATTGATCACTGAGTTCCAGAAAGAAGTCCAAGGTGTTTCCATCTACAGTATATACTTAGAAGTATGAATATTAAAATTGCAAGAATTGCCTTGAAGGACTTATTTCCTCTTTGACTGCATATCTCCCAAATAAATTCCCAGAGAATTGATGGGACTCCCTGGAACAAGACCTGACACAGGATGAAAAAGGGAAAAAAATGATGTTGGATGGAAATTGCTGATTTGATTCCATTAATTTACCATATCTGATGTTTTAAATTGCTTAAGCATCAAGTTAATGTCAGCTCTTAACAACCACAGACACAGTTTTCTCCAGGATGATTATTCCCAACCTGACTCTTCAAATCTGCCAAGTGTGCCCCATCACCATTGTAATCAAATACATTCATCTTATTGGTCATTCTCTTGTTCTTTTCCTTTCCACCTAACCAAGCATTAAGGACTTTTCAAAAGATACATGGCTCTTCACCTGTTTTATATATGATCATTTGAGCCTGATCACATGTAGCCTTGAGTGAGAACTCTGAATTAATTTGTTCTATGATCTATTTAGAGTGGTACCTCTATTTACGAACTTAATTCATTCCGTGACCAGGTTCTTAAGTAGAAAAGTTTATAAGAAGCAATTTTTCCCATAGGAATCAATGTAAAAGCAAATAATGTGCACGCTTGGAGAAACCACAGGGAGGGTGGAGGCCCTGTTTTCTCCCAGGAGATTCCTAGAGAGGCCCCATGGAGGCTTCTCCTCATCTTTTCTGACCCTGTTTCCTCGCAGGAGATTCCTAGAGAGACCACACGGAGGCTTCTCCCTGCCTTTTCCGGTTAGTTTCTGAGGTTCGGGTTTGTAAGTGGAAAATGTTCTTGAGAAGAGGCAAAAAAATCTTGAACACCCAGTTCTTATCTAGAAAAGTTTATAAGTAGAGGCGTTCTTTTTTATTATTATTATTATTATTATTATTATTATTATTATTATTATTATTATTTATTATTATTATTATTATTATTATTATTATTATTATTTATTATATTTGTATGCCGCCCCTCTCCGAAAACTCGGGGCGGTTCTTAGGTAGAGGTACCACTGTATTTGTTTTCTTGGATATTTTCAAGTCTTCTACGTACAATACCATTGTTCAAAAGCTTCAATATTTTTTCTATACTGCTTCTGATTTACAATACAGTGATCCCTCGATTATCGTGAGGGTTCCGTTCCAAGACCCCTCGCAATAATCGATTTTTCGCGATGTAGGGTTGCGGAAGTAAAAACACCATCTGCGCATGCGCGCCCTTTTTCCATGGCCGCGCATGCGCAGATGGTGGAGTTTGCGTGGGCGGCGGGGAAACCCGGATCTTCGTCTGCTCGCTGCTGCTGCGGCCGCCCAGCAGCTGATCTGCTCTTGCCACCCAGCAAAGTGGATAGAAACGAGGCTGCGAAATCAGCATCTTGTGATGTGGCTTAAATGGAGCCTGAGTTGCACAACTCCTCTTCTCTCCACCGCCGCCCCCCTCCTTCTTTTTCTGGAAGCACAAAGAGATCATCATCTCCTTCCCGGTTCCACCCCCGCTCGGTATTGTGCAACCCCCGCGAATACAGCTGGCAGTTCCGCTGGAAAATGCAGACCCGACGAAGAGGACGAAAGCGCCTTCCTCTTGGAAGGGGTGGTTTCCCCCCACGTTGGAAAGGAAGTGACGTCCGCCCAGGGTTCCCGGAAGCGCCTCGCTTCTGTATGCAGCGAGCAGACGAAGATCGGGGTTTCCCCGCCGCCCACGCAAAGGGGAAAGCCCGATTCAGCTCCTTGCTGCTGCCGCCGAGCAGATCAGCTGCTGGGCGGCCGCAGCAGCAGCGAGCAGACGAAGATCCGGGTTTCCCCGCCGCCCACGCAAAGGGGAAAGCCCGATTCGGCTCCTCGCTGCTGCCGCCGAGCAGATCAGCTGCTGGGCGGCCGCAGCAGCAGCGAGCAGACGAAGATCCGGGTTTCCCCGCCGCCCACGCAAAGGGGAAACCCCGGCTCCTCGCTGATGCCCCCGCTCGCCCGCCCGCCCGCCTGCCGCCCGCCGCCCGCCAGCAAGAGGGAGAGAGATAGAGAAAGAGAAGGAAGGAAAGAGATGAGAGAGGGAGGAAGAGAGTGTGAGAGAGGAAGAAGCAAGATAGAGAAAGAGAGAGAGAAAGAAAGATGAGAAAGGAAGGAAGAGAGTGACGTCATCGGGTGGGAAAAATCGCGATATAGCGTTTCACGAAGATCGAGATCGCGAAAATCGAGGGATCACTGTATACCAGAGTGTAATTTATCTATGTATTCTTGCAATCAATTGAGATTTAATGACATGTCCTCACTGGCATGTGACTGACAAATAAGTACAATTGTTGCTGTTTCAGTCCCCAGTAGGACAAATTCTACCATCTCACTGGAATAGCAGGCAATTCAGCAATGCTAAAATGCTATTTGTTCTACTCTGTATTATTGTAGATTGTTGAGCATGTCTAGCAGAATAACAGGATAGTAGTTTGAAGTCTACAGGGTTCAGGAGTGTGGACTATTAGTGTAATTATTTAATACAGAATTCCCCAACCTCTTTGGCTTTGTGGACCAGCGGGGTGGGTGGGGGGTGTTTGGTTCTGTGCAAGCAGTGGGCAGGTGCATGCCTGCGCAGCTTCATTTGTTTGAGCAGAGGGCAAGCGTTGCAGCCATTCATGCAAATGACGCATGTATGAACAGGCTCATCCACTGATTGTGTGTGCTTGCCTGCCACTTCTGCAGCTCGGTTCTAAATGGGTCAAGGCCTGGAGTTGGAGACTCCTGATTTAATAGGTCCAGCAAATAACAGAATCTACTTGATCTGAGTTGATCTTGAAAAACAAAGCTGGGCCATGCTACTTCGCTGGAAGACTACAACAAAATCTGAGGAGAGAAAGGGATTTAAAAATTACTGAAAGAAGGAAAGGTCCAACAAACAATTCTGTATGTTTAAAAAGATGGCCATATGGATATGAATACATCATTTTCAAATGTTGAACTCAACAAGGGAGGTTTCAGCTTTGAAGTTTCCTGCAAGACCTTCAAATCTAACTATTGAATAATTATTCTCTAGGTATTCAAATATTCTACATGTATCAGTGTAACATCTACAACTATAGGTTCGTGATACTTCCAACACTGTAAGCACCATATATATTTTTTATCATATTGGATAATTTTTATAGACAACTCCTAAATAACACACAAAAATTCATTAATAGAATCATATATGTTTTAGTTAATATTTAATAGAGATCAGGAAACCAAATTTACTGAAAAGGAGAACTGCTGCATATTTGAACAAGAATCACAAAGACCTTTTGCTGTTATAATCTTTATTGAAACCTCATCAGAGTAATCTTAAAAGGATGCAGACCCAGAAGCTGCTTTAAATAACATTTTCAAAATACTTCAAAGAATCCCATAATCCATCAGAGCAGCAAGAGGCAACAGTTGAATCTGTTTTACAGCAGTTTGTGAAGATCCATCAGCTTCCGAAGTCCCCTTAAAACAGTGGAGCTCCTTGATGCTCTTACCCCCTTAAGGTTTAATTTTTTGCTTAGTTAGAGAAAATACATATGTTGGCCAGCAACGTGCAAGTAATACTATGCCTTCGCCATCTCGGTGAAGGGTTTTATTTATGTTTTATTTTGTTTATCACAGAAATTCGCAGAAGAATTGCTGGTCCAGCCAGACTGCTGCACCACACAATCCATGAAATTGGAAGAAAGGTTTTAGACAATAACTTTTTCAATCGCATTATCTGTATCATGATCTTCTTCTGTCTGAACAGTTACTGCGGCTGACTGCCCACACATATGCTGATGGTCTTTCCAATCCTGAAAATGAGCACAAAGAAACAGACTGTGAATTGGAAGCAATTATTGAGTGAAGTACAGCAGCATACAGCAGGGGCAGGGAATGCTACCGTTACATAATGGTATATGGGAATGACCTTGGGAGACCGGACAATATCACACAGCCAAGGGAAACGTCAGATAAAAAGGCAGCTTAGCCAGTAGCAGGCAAGAGACGTAGAAGAGGCCCTCCCTAGTTTTTGGGGGGAGCTGCGAGGGAAGGGAGAGAAGTACTTCCAGACTTGAAATACTCATGTAAGCTTTCAATAAGTTATAATTAATTCATCTGATCAAATTTCCTGTCTGTAAGGTTTGAAAATCTGCAAATACTTCCCACCCTTCCTCTTCCCACCTTTCCTCAAACTAGGAAGTCTCTCTTTGAATCTCTTAGCCAGTCCGCATTCTTGCTGCAAACCAAACTGCCTTTTATCTTATCATTCCCTTGGCTGCATCTTCTTGCCCTGTCTCCCAAGGTCATTCTCACATAGCATTACTCATTTTATTTATGAATAAATAAAGCACTAGACACCACGACTCTCACATACTTGCCCTCCCAAGTAATTCCTAAGCTCGCTTAGCAATTGGGTGCTAAAATCTTTGGTACGCTCCATCTTTCTTAAATACATATCCTAGACAAGTTGGAAAAAGGAGAAAGCATAAACACCCAGTGAAATTATCAAACTAAAAGAGAAATGTATTAAAATCCAAAATTAAATTGCACTAAGTTGTAAATGGCAGCAAAGCACCATGCTACCAAATTAAAGAGAACCTGTAGTGCAGTGGCAATGCAGAAGATCGTTGTTATTCTGAGAAAGACATATTTTGATTTTTTTTTCTCCCTTTGTATCAAGAAAGGCCTAGAAGTTTAGAGCTTATTCTGAGCTAACCTGCTTGTTTGTTTGCTCTTGTTTGCTGAATAAAAGGAGGTGGGAGGGGGTTATTCTTCACTGCAAATCTGTGAAACTCTCAGACTTTTAGTTACCCCTCCCAGAATTATATGCCACTCAGCTAATGTCAGATCTTACAATCTCATGACCATAAAAGCAGGACCATGAAATGATGGTTCCCGGTTTTGATAGAAATCTTGGGATGGTTTTTGTTTGTTGGGAGTTTCTACACAGAACTTAGCATTGGTTAATACTAAAATATATTAACATTGCAGTATTAACCAATACTGGTTGTTAGAGATGCCTCACAGTGCGATGGGTGGCAAATGAATTTAATTAATAAATAAAATTGGGTACTATGGCTGCCCTTGGAGTATCTCTGCTGTCCCTATTATGGAGCTCCTGACAGCTTGTAAGAGTTGGGTATCATTTTACTTGGTACGTATGCTTTTATATGTTATCCTTTTAAGTTTATTTTATTGAATTAATAATAAAACTTAATGAGATAATTGCTCATTATCTTTGGTCCAAAGAACCAATTGCTTCTTCTTTAATCAACATGGTTTATACAAGAAACACCCCTGATTGGTGGTGGGTATGAATGTTTGTCTGGTGGTGGGCACAATTCTCAAAACACTTGTTTTATGTTGTGCAAGTCTTATATTGTAATTAAAATGAATAAAAAAATTAATTAAAAGAAAAAAGGACCAATTGCTTGGGCACCCCATCCCTGCTCTGACACTAAGAGACCCATGTTTCTAAGTGTTTTGCTTTTATACCAAAAGGTGAAAACCAAAAGGAATAAAAACCAAGAAACTTCATCCTTCATATTTTTTAGAAGGGAAAATAGTCCTTCCTTGATTTAGTCCAGGGATGCAAAGTCTGGTCTACAAACCCAAACAACCACTACATGGGATCAAACATTGGGGTTTTCTTTAACTCTTTGCTAAAGAGCTGGATTTTTGCAGCTCTAACCTAGTACTCCTAATATAATCATTGTTGATTGCTCAAAAGTACTAGATCATACATGGGCACTTGCTTCCTTCAGCTCTGCAGGGCAACTGTATTCATAAGGGGTGTGATACCTTCCGTTGACAGAACGTCGAGCAGTAATTGACTTTATGGCAACCGGTGCATTCATTCATTGCCTCCCGGCCACAGTTTACACAGGATTGCTGTGAGATTGCAGGCAAAGAATACAAGTTACATGGAAGTAAAAGGAGGTTGCACATGAAGTATAAATAAAGAAAGTCAAATATAATTTCTGCCGCCCCTGTACTGGTACAATTCTCTTAATACAGAAACTGGGCACTCCTTCACAATTAAAACACATTCCCTAACTTCTTTCAAGCATTAAAGACAGCCCAAATTTATACTGATAATACGAAGTAGAACATTTCAAGTAAAGTATCTGTTTGTCTCTGACTATAATGTTGCAGCAAACTGAACAGGTAGGACAACTTGCAGTGGACAGAAAGATCTGAAAAGCAAATATACTGTTACCATCCACCCATCCATATATGATCACACACTCCCATGCATTTGTAATTATCAAGAACTTTTGAGTAACCAAAATCTATGTTGTAAAAAGATGTTTTTAAATTATAATTTCATTAAAAATTGCAATTACAGTGATACCTCGTCTTACAAACGTCTCGTCATACAAACTTTTGAGATACAAACCCAGGGTTTAAGATTTTTTTGCCTCTTCTTACAAACTATTTTCACCTTACAAACCCACCGCCACCGCTGGGATGCCCCGCCTCCGGACTTTCGTTGCCAGCGAAGCATCCGTTTTTGCGCTGCTGGGATTCCCCTGAGGCTTTTCTCCATGGGAAACCCCACCTCTGGACTTCCGTGTTTTTGTGATGCTTGAGGGGAATCCCAACAGGAGAATCCCAGCAGCGCAAAAACGGGTGCTTCGCTGGCAGCGGAAGTCCGGAGGTGGGGTTTCCCAGCGAGGGGAGCCTCAGTGAAATCACAGCATCGCAAAAACACAGAGGTCCGGAGGTGGGGTTTCGAAGACTTCGGTGTTTTTGCGATGCTGCAATTTCACTGATTCCCCTGAGGTTCCCCTCCATAGGAAACCCCACCTCTGGACTTCCGTTGCCAGCGAAGCGCTCGTTTTTGCGATGCTGGGATTCCCCTGCTGGGATTCTCCTGCAGCATCGCAAAAACATAGAAGTCCAGAGGTGGGGTTTCCTATGGAGGGGAACCTCAGGTGAATCCCAGCAGCGCAAAAACGGGTGCTTCGGCTGGCAAAAGGGGTGAATTTTGGCCTTGCACGCATTAATCGCTTTTCCATTGATTCCTATGGGAAACATTGTTTCGTCTTACAAACATTTCACCTTAAGAATCTCGTCCTGGAAACAATTAAGTTTGTAAGATAAGGTATCACTATATATTGATAAATATAAAAGACCATTGCATTAGCAATTTTTGTCTCATGCTGGGGCAGGAACAAGAGTCTTCAAAAGAGTAGGCAATTTGGCATTTCTCAGTAGTTTTATGGTTAAAACATGCTAGCAGGAAAGACGTATCAAAGTCTAATGATTCTGAATTGTTAATAACAGAATGCGGAATGGCGGATAGAGAATAGAATATGGAAGAGCACAAGATTAAGGAACCGGCCTCAAGATAAGTCAGACCTTTTTAAAGTTTACATGATTAATACCAAACAATCTCTTATATTCGGGCCATAAGTTTTAATGTGATAGGAAACCTGGGCAATTTGGGAAAATATCATTTTGTTTTGTATTTCTAACCTGTCTGCTCCAACAGCTCGTTCAAAGCAGAAGATGAGGGAGATGGATTTACAGCTCAATTAGCTTGCAATTCATATCATTACTTAGGCATGATTACTGTCTCTGTACAAGGTGAGTACAGGAAGGAATCGTGAATAAATTGCCCTGCTACAAAAGCATTTAGCGAGACCACATATCATGGGTATCGAACTTGATTGTGTCATGTGACATATCGTGATGTATTGTGACTTTTTTCTTTTGCCTTTGGGGGAACCAGGGTAGGTGTGGCCTGGGCATGATGCATTTGGCCCACAGGTTGTCAGTTTGACAGGCCTGCCATATGCAATATATGAGATAGACTTAGTTTCAGGCTCAACTGATTCACAGTGATCAACGCCTAATTTCTTTGCGCCTTCCGCCAATAAATTCTCTGCAAACTGAAGTATAACCAATGTCACAGATTTCTCTCATTTCAGTGACTGTATGCAAAGCTGAGCCTCCAATGAGAACTTGTCGTGACACTCATAAAGAGCTTGGTAAACAGAGAAAGGGGAAAAAAGGACTAGCTGAAAAGGCAAACCAAAATAGCTGAGAAGCAGGAGACCCGAGATCAGATTAACTCTTCCTCCGAGGAATTTAGACTGACTACTTGGGGAGAGGAATACTGCTTTTTTTCTCTAGCCAAATTTCAAGGAAGATTATGTAAACATGGTTGCTCTTCCGTTTGGAGGGGCAGACATAACTGTGGGGGGGAGGTAGTCCTGCAAATAAGCTTGGCCCCATGCTGTGGAGAGCTTTATAGGTGAACACCAGCACAATGTAGTAAAAGTCAGAAGCACAATGGCAATCGATGCAGCTCATGGAGCAAGCAAGTAAAATGGGTAAGCTGAAAGGCACTCAGTCACAGTCTGTGCTGCTGTATTTTGTACCAACTGCAGTCTGCTCCCACCAAACTGTTGGGGTATCACCTTCCCCTATTCATAAATGCAATTTTAGGGCACTGTCCGCCCCCAGATTCTCCCCCAGGGAATGGCCCCATAGCACCAGATGGTAAAAGATCACCTTCTACTAATTCAAAACACACTGTAAAAAGAAACAATCCATACATTCCCATCTACCAGCTATTAATGTAATGACCACAAGGGCAGATCAGAAACACACCACCATTATTGGCCTCTTCAAGACTTGGGGGCTAAAGGAAGCTGACAAAATGGATGCCAATTCCTTATGGGAGATAAGTTGCTGTCTTAGGAACAAGGCCAGCTTAGCCACATCAGCATTAACACGCTCAATCTCAGACCATTAGGCTGCTGCCACTGTGAAGCCACCATTCAGTATCAAAAAAGAACATGGAAATCGCTTGATAGTCCCTTAGATACCATTCACGTTAAATCTTTGGGCTTACCTTAATAATAATTTCTGTTTTTCCATCCACGTCTTCTGTATGCTGAAATAACTGACTCTGATACTGGAAAAATGGAAAGACATCATAAATTTCTCTTTACAATTCCCTCATGCTGCTCTGGGAAGCATAGTTGCAAGAACGAGTTTTCTATTGGAAATATGGCTTTGTGGAGTGCTTGTATCTTAAACATGAGTGAAGACTTATTTAAGTAATATTAAGAAGTGTACATCTTTAAACACACATCAAACTGTATATTCTGTGTACTAAATTATACACCAGGGGTCAGAAACCTTAAAAACTCAAAAAGAGCCACTTGGACACATTTCCCAGAGAAAACAAAACACCTGGAGCCACAAAACCTGGGAGGGCGTGGCCAAGTCTGTCACTCCCACCAAATCACATGACCTGTTTCCAGCTATGTCTACCCAGGTTTTGTGGCTCTATGTTTTCTATGAGAGAAAGTTATCTCTCTCTCTTTTCCCTCTCTTTTTCTCTCTCTCCATTTTTCTCCCTCTCCCTCTCTCTCCCCTTCTACATAAGAACATAAGAGCCATGCTGAATCAGGCCAAAGTCCATCGAGTCCAGCATTCTGTGTCACACAGTGGCCCACCAATTGTCCATGGGGATCTTGAGCAGAAAGAGAAGGCAAAACCCTCCCTTTCCCCTGACCCCCAACAAATGGTACTCAAGGGAATCCTGCCTGCCTCAACCAACATAGAAGTGGCACTTGGACATCCGTTTCAATAACCACCGATACACTTGGCATCCACGAATCTGTCTAATCCTGCTTTGAAGCTATCAAGGCTGACAGCAGTCACAACCGCTTCTGGAAGCGAATTTCATAAACCAACAACCCTCTGGGTGGAGAAATATTTCCCTTGATTTGTCCTCACTTTCTTACCTATGAGCTTTAGGGATTGTCCCCTTGTCCTAGTATTGTGTGATAGAGAAAATATTTTTTCTCTATCCACCTTTTCTATCCCATGCATGATTTTATACACTTCGATCAAGTCACCCCTTAAATGCCGTCTTTCAAGGCTGAAAAGACCAAGGCGTTGCAACCTGTAAGATATGGAAGGTGCTCCATTTCCACTTCTCTCTGTGTGCTGAGGAACAATCACCACCCCTAGCAGAGGCTTTTCTTTGGGCGACATTCCTCCCCTTCCTACGACTCCCTGGCTGTATGACTATAAAATATTTGGGGCCAAGATGGATTCCTTTCTTGAAACACTATGTATTACCTCTTTCCTTTCTGCATCAGCTTGAAGTTTCGCTTGGGAAACAGAAGCTTCTCTGTAGGAAGAGCTGGCCTGCTTAGCTTGTTCAATCAGCGTCTTCAACTGCCGAGCTGTGTTAAGCAGAGAATTGACGGTCTCCTCTAGGTACAACCAGTTCCGTTGTTCTGTCATTTCAAGCCCATTCATCACAGAGGAGGATATTGTCTTAGTGGGAGTAGCAGGTGGCACTGCCAGGGCAGGGAGTGAGGTCAACACTAAAAGACAGAGACACAGAATAAGGTTGAATCAAGAGGAACTGTACCTGAAAGTTGGCCAGATCCGTCTTCCATCCTAGTTGTCATCCACAGCCATTCAATTTGGTTCTGGTCGAGAGCCAGGCAGCAGACTAAGACCTCTCAGTTCAGTTCTGTTCAGAAATCAATAATTTAAGCTGCTTCCACTGAGTGTTTCATCATAGTAAAGTATTGATCATTTCTAGTTGCATTACAAATAACCAATACAAGAACATTTGAATATTTTAGATTTTGAATGGTTTCTCCATGATGCAGTAGCATTTTTTTTACTATAGGAATCTGGAAACAGGAGGTATATGCTTTTAATAAATATTAGAACTGAAGCAAACAAACACAGAGCAAGCAGACTGTAACAACTGCAGCAATCAACCTGTTGTATCAACAATTTAAAATAACAAACCAGCTTTAAGGGTATCACAGATTCTTTTATCTATATCCAAAGTCAACGGGCTCCCAAAACCCCATAGGACCAACACAAGTCCCTTTGGACTTTAGGCATCCCACACACAAGCACACAATGGGTAGTACTCAATAGTTGTTTTTCACACACTTCCCCAGGTTTACTCCTACTATTAACTCTAAACCAATACAATTTGTAAGCCCTAGTGCTAAAGAAAAGTGTTAGTGTCGCTTGGCTGCTTCCAGTAGTTCTATTTCCACCAAGAACAAAAACCACCTCCCTCTCACTTCCAGAACAACTTCAACACACCAAAAACTCTGCCACAACAATACACTCACAGCTGCTTTTCCACTCAGCTTTTATACCTCCTTGTTGCTGAGCAGCTGGGCTATCTAGGAAAAGGTTTTAAAGGGGAAGGGCACAATCAGCCCAGATGCTAGCCAACTTTCAGGTAGCGTGGCCTCTCACAATACTTATAGTTTATAGTTTATTAGATTTGTAAGCCGCCCCTCTCCGAAGACTTGGGGTGGCTCACAGCATAACAGTAATACAATACATTACAAATCTAATAATAAAAAATTAAATTCATTTAAGAAGGCATTAATAACATAATAAAACCCCTAACTATGCAGCCATACACATTCAACCTAATCTATCATACAGTAAGGCCAAAAACATAATTAAAAAGGGGGGGAAATGGTAATTTGTAAGCCCTAGTGCTAAAGAAAAGTGTTAGTGTTGTTAGTGATGGTAATAGGCTAATGAAATCCAGTGCCTGAGGGACAATACACATTCTATAATTTGGAGACTTCACCACATATTCAGTGATATTTTTTCAATCTTAACAAATTCAGTTGTTCTAGTTTTCCACAAAAGTCAAAATTAATGGGAGATACTAAATCCATGCAGAATGTTTCTTTCTTTCATTACTTCTCTCAAGTGGTGGTAGTAGTGGAATCCAGGACTAAGATGGAATCCAAGATGGCAGAGGGATCCACAGTCCAGACTCAGAGGCAGTCCTTCCTCTCTGGCAGGCTTGCGTATCACTGTTAGAGCCAGGAAATGTCATGGATTGAGTAAAATGTGGTGAAACTCACTTAACAACGCTCTTGCTTAGCAACCAAAATTTTGGGCTCAATTGCAGTCATAAGTCAAGGACTATTTCTGCTTTCCTCTGCATGGCAGCCTTGTCCTAGTAAACCCCTTCTCCTTTCTGGCAATTTTCCTCTCTATTAGAGGCACCAAAATAATCCAGACAATTCATGGTTTCCTGCTGCAGCACAGGGTTGGACTAGATGATCTGTGAGATATCTTCCAGCCCTAAATTAATGTGCTGTTTCAAAGTGTCTTCTGAACCCATGTCTAGTGGCAGAGTTTGTGGTTCTTCCTTCTTTCCTTCCTTTCTCTTCCTTCCTTCCTTCTTCCTTCCTCTTTCTTTATCTCTTTCTTTCTCTTTTTCTTTCTTGTCTTTCTCTCTCTCCCTTCCCTTCTGTTTTTCTTTTCTTTCTCTTTTTTTTCTTTCTCTCTCTCTCTCTTTCTGTCTCTCACTCTATTTCTCCTTCCCTCCCTTTCTCCCTTCCTGTGAAGAACCCCATAAGGTCTTGGCTAGCAGAAAGAAAAGCCAGACATTCTGAAACTGAGAGCATGTCCATTGATCATCTGGCATTCTTAGAGTTCCACTGTTGATTAGCTTAGTCTGAGAACGATAGCTTAGCAGCTACTTACAATAAGCTCTCAACTCAAATTCCATGCACATGGGAATCCCCAAACAGCCAGGGTTTGTTTGTTTCTTTCTTTCTTTCTTTCTCCCTTGAAGCCCCCCACCCACCCCTTTTGGGCCTAGCAAATTCCCTACAGCCCTCTGGAAGCCAAAAGAGGTGTGAGGGGGAACCCTGGAAATAGGGCTGGGTCCTAACTTTATCTCGCTGCTAGTATACTTCCTCCCACACAGCATGATAAAAAAACAAAGCCAAAAAACAGATGGCAACTGCATGTACAGTGCCAGAACTCGGCTTCTGCACATGCTCTGAAGGATTTAATTTTTTTTTTAATCAGAAAAAAATATAAAAAGAGGGCAGTGCCCTCAGATTAGCAACGACAGATACGGTTTGGTGACATCATCGTGATGTCACCAGCAGGTCGCTACTGGTTCGGGTGCTACTTTGATAGCCCTCAAATTATTCCGTCACTTTTTCATGAATGAACACACCCTTATCTTGTCAAAATCCTTTTAAAGTCTCACTGTATTCATACAGGGAACCTTATAAAAATACAATATGGTATAACTAATAGCTTCATGGCACCTGTGTGTGAAGTTTTCCACCTCCCCTTAAGCCAGCAATTCATCTCTAAACCAAGGAACCATATTGGGGTAGATAGGAAGGGTTGGGAAGATTCGGAGCTATGAACTAGATATTCCCAGAGGATTAGTGTTCTTGCTTAGTCAAGAGAACTCCATATCTTTTCAGAGCAAGTCAAATTAATAGTCCCCATCCTGAAGAAATTGAAAGTTCCTAAAACTGTACCTAAGCTGACAATTGCCTTAACACAACCACTGCCAGGTTATAATGGTTCCAATCTCCAAATCCGCAATCATCTGGCCTGTATAGAACAACAGTTCTAACAAAACATAGCACTTGGATTGGATCCTTGACAGTGCTGCATTCAAAACCAATGTTATTTTTATCCTTCCACCTATAATTCCTGCTCTTTTCCTCCTACACGAGGACATCAGCAGCACCCTAGCACACCTGCACTACTCAGGTGACTTACCCTAACCCTAACCTTTACTTCCCAATATCCGAGTATATTTACTCCCACGCAGAAAAATACTGAATTATATAACTTAACAATGTGGAGATTATTTTAGAGACAAAAAAAATCTTACCAATTTTGGGATGAGAAGTTGGCAAAGCTGCTTCGGGGAATGCGGAGATCTGACAACTGTCCTGATAACTTGGATAGTGAGGCTCTGGATGATTGACCTGACAAGGTTGCTGCTGAAGGTTTGTATCTTGCACTGTTAAGAAGAAAGTAAAGTCAGAGTTTAAAGGAACTGGTTTGGATGTTACATCTTGGAAGTTCACAAAAGGTAAGAAGACATGAAGGAAAGTAGAACACTTAGTAAGAAAATATCGTGTCTTGCATGATCAAAACATGCTCAAGCTCCTGCATTTACTATTTAATGGAAATACATTTCCCTTTCAATATAAATCATTAAAACTAGAATCGAAGAAACTGATAAATTCAAAGTGAAAATACCAGTGAGATGGTCAGAAATGAAATGATTTTGTGAGACCTAAATCCACCCCACCACTGGATTATCTGGGTAATTTAAAAAGAAACACGCAGTACTTACCCTTAGGTAAGACAATGCAGATTTCTATGTATTGCTAAGAGGTTTCTCCCTTATTCTCTTTGTTATAATTTTAAAAATGCCCCACATAAAAGATTCCTAATAATGTTTAAATCCATATTTTACCAATAAAGGAGAATATTATAGCTCAGAGTTAAAATGAGGGGTCTTTGGTTGTCTCTGAGCTTGATTGTTCAACAGCAAATAAAAGCAGTATTGTAATAATGTCCATTATTCTTGCCCAACCAAGGAAAAAATATGTATGCTGTTTTACAAAAGCAAATTGCAAATCTTTCAAAGCAACATGAAGTACCAGGGATGGGGGATTTCAATTATCTCAAAATCTGTTTGAGTGTCAAACTCCATTGAGTATGGTCCTTCCAGGAAATTCCTGAGACATCTTACTAAAAAATTTATCTTTCAGTGAGTGGAGCAAGGCACCAGAGGAGCAACTATCTTTGACCTGATACTAATTACAGTGATCCCCCGAGTTTCACGCTCTCGATCATTGCTAATCGCTATATCGCGATTTTTCCACCCGGAAGTAAAAACACCATCTGCGCATGCGCGCCCCTTTTTTCTATGGCCACGCATGCGTAGATGGTGGAGTTTGCGTTCCCCGGGCAGATCAGCTGCTGGGCGGCTTCCCTGGGTCTTCCCCCTCTTGCTGGCGGGAGGGCGAGCGGCGGGCATCAGCGAGGAGCCGGGGTTTCCCCTTTGCGTGGGCGGCCAGTAAGACCCCAGCGCCGCTTCCCAGCTGAGTCCCGAAGCCAAACGCGGAAGTTCGCCTTTGCCGTCTGGCTTCAGGACTCAGCTGGGAAGCGGCGCGAGCGAACGGCATGGGCGGGCGAAGGGCGGGCGAGCGGCAGCGAGGAGTTTGCGTGGGCGGTGGGGAAACCCCAGCGCCGCTTCCCAGCTGAGTCCCGAAGCCAAACGCGGAAGTTCGCCTTTGCCTTCTGGCTTCAGGACTCAGCTGGGAAGCGGCGCGAGCGAACAGCGTGGGCGGGCGAAGGGCGGGCGAGCGGCAGCGAGGAGTTTGCGTGGGCGGTGGGGAAACCCCAGCGCTGCTTCCCAGCTGAGTCCCGAAGCCAAACGCGGAAGTTCGCCTTTGCCTTCTGGCTTCAGGACTCAGCTGGGAAGCGGCGCGAGCGAACGGCGTGGGCGGGCGAAGGGTGGGCGAGCGGCGGGCGAAGGGCAGGCAGGCGGCGGACAAGCGGCGGGCGGACAAGACAAGCGGCGGGCGCAGCAGCAGCGAGGAGTTTGCGTGGGCGGCGGGGAAACCCCAATCTTCGGCTCCTCGCTGCTGCGGCGGAAGTAAAAACACCATCTGCGCATGCGCAGATGGTGTTTTTACTTCCGCACCGCTACTTCGCGAAGAATCGATTGTCGCAAGGGGTCCTGGAACAGAACCCTCACGATAATCGGGGGACCACTGTATTCAGCAAGGCCTAGCCAAGGAAGAAGCCAAGGAACCAGTAACACTGTACAAAAGTATATTGATCACATTATGCTTAAGTTCTTAAAAAAATAACTAAGAGGATCTGAATACAAAATCTGGACTTTAAAAAAAAGTTCTTTATAAAGTAAAAAAATAAATATGAGTCCATAAAAGGAGAAACTAATTAGACAATGGATAAGAATTCTTAAAAATGAGACATCAAAAGCACAATGGCAAATCACTTAAAGGGGACGGGGAAATAAGATGACCACAGAAGTTTAACAAGGATCTGAAAGTAAAACAGAACATACACAGATGTTCTTTTGGATGGAAAGCTTGACAAAAAAGATGCATACAGATAGCACAGAATTGTAGACTTGATGTCAGGAAAATGAAAGCTCAAAATGTATGAAATTGCAAACAAGAGCAAAAAGCCAAAGCAATCTTGAAGGGATACATGTTAAGATATTCATGAACTGGGAGAGCCAATGGTAACAAGGTCAGGTAATGAATAAGCATAGCAACTAAGGCAGCCAATGGGAACTAAACACACTTGAGTCTGTGCAGAGAATCAAAACTGGAACTTAAGCTTAAGGCTGGGCATGGCTCCAGGTCCATACTCTGTATTCTCTCACTCTGAACTCTGCTGAAATGAAACTAACTCTTTCTGCCTGTGTTTACCTGTAAACTGATTAAATGATTATATATATAATAATATACAGGTATGAAGGTCTTGGCATATTTGGTTTCTTCCCGTGTAAGAATATAATATCATATATATTTATATATACCAATATACCAGGGTGACTCGACAAAAAATCACACATAACCAGGGGTGGGCTGCTGCCCGGACAGTGAGGAACGCAGTGGGGTAAAGAAAATTCAGTCCCACCCCAGAGCACCCAATTTGCACTGAAAGATGTTGAAAGAAAATGCAAGGTGTCCTGCATAAGCCACGCCCACAGTGTGGTAGTAAAAATGTTGGTAGCCCTTCACTGCACATAATCATTCCCTGGTACAAGCTGATACAGGAGATGAGCCTGTAGCTTAATGGCTAAGGTCTCTGCCTTACAAGGCAGAGGCTCCAGGTTCAAATTCCAGTAAGGGTGTGGCTACCTGATGAAGGCAAATAAGCCCGAAATAGATCTATAGTAGTCTCCCATCCTTTTCATTATCAGCAAAATATGTTACATATATTATATATATATATACAGTGTTCCCTCGATTTTCGCGGGTTCGAACTTCACGGAAAGTCTATACCACGGTTTTTCAAAAATATTAATTAAAAAATACTTTGCGGGTTTTCCCCCCTATACCACGGTTTTTCTCACCCGATGACATCATATGTCATCGCCAAACTTTCATCTGCCTTAAATAAATATTTTTTTAAATAAACTTTAATAAATAAACATGGTGAGTAATAATCTGAATGGTTGCTAAGGGAATGGAAAATTGCAATTTAGGGGTTTAAAGTGTTAAGGGAAGGCTTGTGATACTGTTCATAGCCAAAAATAGTGTATTTACTTCCGCATCTCTACTTTGTGGAAATTCGACTTTCGCGGGCGGTCTCGGAACGCATCCCCCGCAAAAAGCGAGGAAACATTGTATATGATTTTTTTTGTCCAGTCACCCTGGTATACACAAATATGGGAAGAGCATACAGCTTTCTTTTTGCCTCTCGGCCCCACTAGGGGCCATATTCCAAGACAGATAAACTTTTTATAGCTGACAACTATAATCTATAAGCTTGAAATACAGTATATCTATACTAGTCTCCCTTCCTTTCCATTATCAGCAAAAATATGTTATATATATATGTGTGTGTGTACTTCTGGTTTTGATCTTGTAACAATTCTGTTTTATTTTGATTTAGAGTCCTGCCTTGGAACAGAGGGAATAGAGCTAACCACAACAAATGGCCTTTCCAAAAATATTATCTGTGGCTCATTCCTGAGGCTGGGCAATTGATTGAAGCAACTGCTTTACACTGCAATCTCATACACCTGTATGTGAGAATAAACCCCACTGAACTCATTGATAGAATTTTCTGGGTTTGTGCTATTAATCACGTTTTCTATCTTCTTTCATCACTGCCCGATTCCTCCTTCTAAAATGTAGGTATAAAGAAGTATCCCGATCACGTATGGATGTAGATTTGTCTTACTCACCAGTGGTACCAGTGAAAACATCACCTTGGGACGGACTTTCTGAGATAATAGCTGTGGCCTCCACGGCCGCTGTACGATCAAAGGTCAAAGTGCCGGAAGTTGTAATCTGTCCTGAAGGAGTCACAGTGACTAAAAAATGATGAAAATATTTTCAGAATTAAGTAGAATGCTAATACTTAGTGATCAAAGGATCTCCCCAATTTTGTTTCTACCCAGCAGAAACACCCCACTGGGTTTATAAGATATAACTTTCCAAAAACAATCAGACATCTTCTCTGATTGAAAGAAATGCAACAGGCCAAATTAATAAGTCTAAAAGTTTTAACACACCAAAAAGACAGCTCAGGGCGAAAAAGAACATATTTGATTAAGATGGGAAGCAAACATTAAAATTAAATAATTTAAGTAATATTTGCAAATATTTTCTTGATGCTAATACTCAAATTATAACCATCAGCTAGTAAACCGTCAGCTAGTAAATAAAGATCAAACAAGGATTAAGGGTACCAAAAGGGAACTTAAGATGGTTTGCAATTTATACTAAAGTGACAAAGCTGAAAAGGAGGAAAAGTTGTTTCTTACAAAGTGTACAATGATAATTGAATATTTAACTGTTTTTGAAACTGAAATTTTTGTCATTTCAAAAACAATGATAAATGTTAAATGACTGTTAGGATTCATTTGTGAAACCGTTACATGTGGTGGCGGCAGTTCCAGGAAGCAGGGTGATATTTTTTGGAGAATCCTTTTTCACTGGAGTTGTAGGCAATTCATTCTCTTTTTTTCTTCTTTTATAGGGGACAAACAGTCTTATGGGACCACTCTGATAAAGGGAAAGCAACCATTGTCAGAATATGGCAATAATTCTTTCTGGAGACAAAATCAATGTTTGTTCACTTGTTCGTTTTTTGCTGGTTGATATAATCTAAGCTTTACATAAATTGCCTCACCAAAGAAAATAAAATCGACATCTTGACACAATGAATTTAACACAGGATCTAAAAGATTTCTATAATACTGACAAAGGATCCCAGTCCAAAGCCACTCAGGCCTATCTTCTTACATTCACAATTCTGATAAATATGAAATTCTTCAATTATAAATAATATTAACAGACAGCTCAATGCTCAGTTGCTATTGCTGTAATGCCTGGCATGAGAAACTTCAACAATATTCAATATATTGAACATTATTGAATAATGTATGGACTAACATATTGAATATTTCAGTTCAAATAATACATTATTTTTTAATTCAATAAAAGGGACAGCTCTGGCAATGTACTCCAAATTATTTTCATTTCATGTTACACTACACATTCTTTAAAGGTAAGGTATAAAATGTTAGTGAAATGTGAGAATTTTAAGGGCCCAATGTTCCTCTAAGACTAGTTTTCATGTACCCAAAATGTTCAGATTTTTTCCCCCAAAGAGCTACTTTCAAGTGTGGCGGATTACAAATTCCCTCACTGCTAGCTCTGGGTCAATAAAAAATGAAATACTGTACTCTGACAGGTTACAATTGACAAGAAGTGCAGTTCAATAAATTTGGAGTATGCAGAGCCTGGAGAGTGAAAAAATGGCCAAACAGGCGAACCAGAAGTTCAGAAAAACAGACTTCCAGTTTGTCCATTGGGCTGTTTTTTGTGCTCTGGGGTTTCAGAAAGCTTCCCTGAACCCTCCAGAGTGCAAAAAAACAGCATAATGGGCAAAACAGAAGTGCGTTTTCCAAACTTCCGATTTGTCCATTGGGTGATGTTTTTTGGCACTCCAGGGCTTCAGGGAAGTTTCCCTGAAGTGTCCAGAGGGTGATATGGCCTTTCCCAAGGCCGAAAATCAGCTGGCCAGAATGAGCATGTGCGCTGGAACTGACATATGGCAACATCTCGCGTGCCCTCCAATATGGCTCTACGTACCACCTGTGGCACGCATGCCATAGATTCGCCAACACGGAGATATATTTATTAGAAATGGTGATAGAATCCTATTAGTCTCCTTGCTGCCTTTCCCTGTCTGACAAAGGATCTTTCAGCCCACAGTATTTATAAATCATCTCTATATGATAACCAACATATACCATGTTTCCCTGAAAATAAGGGCCAGTCTTATATTTTTGGGGCTCCAAAAGAAGCATTAGGGCTTATTTTTAAGGGAAAACGACATCGGGATCAGTCTGGCTGGGCATGCACACACGCACACACACACACACACACACCAGCATGCGTGCAAAAGATAGTGAGCAGGCAGGGGCTGACATTATCCGCATCAGCTGCAGCCCGGCACCCCTTGGGGTTGCATAGCCCGTGCAGTACAAATAAATTGATTACCTATCCAAGCAAAAGATGGTGGCCGAGGTGCAGGAAGAGACACACAATCCAAATGTGCACACAGGCCACTGGAAAGCCAAGAGTTGATGGGCCAGAGTGGCAAACGGGAGCCCTGTCTTTGTGCAGCGGCACTGGCAACAGGTGGAGGCAGAGTCGCTTGGGGGAGGCATGCAATTTCAATGCGCTGCACGAGACACAGGCAAGTCGAGAGACAGTGGGATGGCGGTTGCGGGAGGTTCATTTTTGTGTTGCTCTGCTTGCCTGGGGCCTGTATGCTGCATCAGGGTCGCCTGCATTCCCCTTGCACCTCTGCCTCCATCTGCTGCCAGTGCTACTGCATGAAGACGAGCCTTCTGCATCTGACTGCCTGTCTCTCAGCTTCCTCGCCACCCACATGGCACGTCGGATCATGTGCCTCCCCCCCACCTTTGCCTACTGCTTGGACAGATAATCAACTCACCTGCACTGTGCAGGCTGCGACAGCTGCCGAACACTGTCAGCCTCCATGCCCTTGGCACCTTGTGCTGGCCACGTTGCCCCCCCCCCCCATGACAACCTTAACTAGGACTTATTTTGGTGTCAAGGCTTATATTATTATTATTTTTCCCTGAGTTTTATTTCTTTTTATTATATATAAATACATAATTGGCCAGAGGGGTGGCAAATGTACCCATCCCCACCCCACCCCGCCTTCTCACTGTTGTTTCCCATCTCCTTTCTTCTCTCCTGGTTCTATCTTCCAGGTTTGGGGAGGCTGGCGATAGGCAGGGAAAGCCTCCCAAGGACTGTTTAGAAAAAATATGGAACACTTCATGGATTTGCGTGTCATCCTTGCGCAGGGGCCATGCCAATCTTCTCTATATCGTTCCAATTTTAGTATATGTGCTGCCGAAGCAATCATGGCAAGGCTTATATTAGAAGCACACAAAAATTTCAGGCTAGGGCTTATTCGGGGAAACACGGTAGTAGTTCAGCACATCATCAAGTAATCCAAGTCGCAGTTGTTAGACTCACCAGACTCATGTCATCACAACACGCAGCGCAAGTGCAGGAGGCCGCATGGGGATTTAGTATTCCATCCTAAATTGATAGGAAAGAGCAGTATTAGGAAACGTATATGCACAAAAATGGCAAGACATATTAATTCCCACAATGGACGAATGGATAGTAAAAATGATAAAGCTGATGGGATAGCAAATGTGTCATCCTTGCGCAGGGGCCATGCCAATCTTCTCTATATCGTTCCAATTTTAGTATATGTGCTGCCGAAGCACATATATGCAAGAGAAGAATCCATGTAGTTTTGTTGCTACTTGGAAATTGCTTCTGGACTTTGTGATCGAAACTGACAAAAAAACTGAGCTTAGGTTTTGATGACTTGATTGACTTTGTTAGTATAAAAATACTGAAATGTAAGGCAAAAAGTTAATGCTGTAACTTTTATGTATATTATCCTGCAATTTTTTTATAACAAACTTTTAAAAAAATATTAAAACTGGAAAAGAACAATATTATTTTGGAAAAACTGACAGCTATCCAGGATTAACACAAAGAAGCCCTTCCTAGTTCTCCAGCACTGCGGGCTTGGTTCGAACACTGCTTTAAAGTAAAATTAACCAATTAATCTAGTATCATATCCTGTGGTCCTGTCCCCTCACCTCTGTGTCCACCACTGCCTTGCTTCTTTACAGCACACAAATCTCCAGATGCTGCCGAACCACAAATAATGCAAATAGGGAGCTCTCTAAAGTACAGGCAATTTATGAAATGGGTGTCATGAAATATAACTCTAGTGAAAAGAACACTGGATATGAAAGGATGCTACTACCAGAAAATTGAGTAGCTAGATTTTCTTTTCTTTTCTCTCATCTCCCACTTCCAATATAATGCTTATTAAATCCTTCACTTTTCCTGTGTTTTAAGGGAATAACCTGCTGGATATTCACCTTCTCCATTTTCAAGAAATATGTTGTATAAACCTAAGTACAAATACAGCACCTGATGCAACTCTTTCAAATGTCATAATCCATGTGGGTTTATTTAGGAATCAATCCCACTGAAATCAGCAAGAATGATTGTGGCATATGTGACAGTAGGAGGAAAAAGATGTGTAAGGAATCTTACGTGAATAAGGCACTGGATTGGCCTCCCAGCGTAACGAATACTCCTTTTCCAGTCTTTGCTACTGGCTCTTCCAGCCATAGCTTCAAATTCAGTGGGGCTGTACCAGTTGTCCCCTTGCTTAATACAACGACCCCGACCACCTAGTCCAGGATAACACAAAGAAACAACTCCTGCTTCATAATTGTTTTATACAAATGAGTCTCAGAAGAGTCGGCAAAAACTTTTCCTTGCAAGCTGCAGACTAATAGTTCCCTTCCCACTAAAAAAAAATGCCTTCCCAATATAAACACTCTTAATAGTTTCACAAAACGGAGCATGACGATGCAAGTGACAATTTCCCTTCCCTTCCCATTCACAGCTAAGGACAACACTGAGATGAGTAACATGCATCTAGAAAATAATTTATTCCGGGCCATGCTCGGCTGCCTCCCTTCCGGCTCACGCGCTGAGGCCCAGAGCCTCAACAGGTAACCTGCTGCTTGTGGCATGGTTCCGGGATGACGGAGAGCTTCCTTGGCCTCTCCTAAGCAATCTCTGCTGTCACCGCTGCCTCTCCCAAAGAAGCTCTCCATGATCGCAAAACTGAGCCGTGCTGGAAAACTCCCCTCACATGGTTTGGGTCCAGGATGGCAGAGAACGCAGGCAAACTCTGCCCCCCCCCTGTTGCCGTCGCTGCCAGGCGCATCCACGCAGGAGAACAATACTGCTCAAAAAAATAAAGGGAACACTCAAATAGCACATCCTAGATCTGAATGAATGAAATATTCTCATTGAATACTTGGTTCTGTAAAAGTTGAGTGTGCACAACACCATGTGAAATGGATTGTCAATCAGTGTTGCTTCCTAAGTGGACAGTTTGATTTCACAGAAGTTTGATTATTTTTTTGAGCAGTGTATATAACTACAAAAAACATCCTCAAGGAAGGACGGGACTCACCAGCCCCTCGTATATGGGGGTTGATTCAGAGCAAGGCAGCTCCAGAAACACCCCCACTCCCTCCCCACTTTCTTTTCTCTCTCTGCAAAAACAATCAAAAAGAAGGTTTCTGCAAATCCAGGGAAAACTTCATTTTAATTCTCCTGCTTCCAGTTAGGCAGTGGAAAGGAGGGGGAGAACTTCCACGTCCCCTCTTTTATTTGCTCAAATTTAACTCTCTTTCCAAAGATATTCTGGGCTTCTTGATCTGCAGTCTGGAGAAGTACGGCACAATGCAGCCTCTGTGTTCACACAAACGTTTTTCCAGGCTGTTTAATATTGCATGCTGGTTTTGGATGGTTTTTTGGATGGGGGGTGAGTGGAAAAACAACAAGCTGTATCTTTTCTCTGCCAGATTTGAACCTGTATGTGTTGTAATAAAATTCTGGAAAATAGATTATAGATGACAGACAGATGAGAGAGAGAGAGAGAGAAATGATATAGATATTGATGATAGATAGATAGATAGATAGATAGATAGATAGATAGATAGATAGATAGATAGATAGATTAGATATTGATATATGATGGCAGGGGAAGGAAAGGAAGGGAAGGGAAGGGAAAGGAAAGGAAAAGAAAGGAAAGGAAAGGAAAAAGAAAAACCTATGACCACAATTGATGCCAACATTTTGGTTGCTAAGTAAGAACATTGTTAAGTGAGTTTCACTACATTTTACAAGTTGGCCATGCCTGAGCCTGAACCATGCCTGCCAGACATCAAACCATGCCCCAAAATAAGCCACACCCACAGAACTAGAAGGGAAAAAATTCACATTGCACCCCTGGCAAATAGCTTTCATTTAGATGCCTTGACGCATGCAATGATTTGTATCCAAGGTAGTATTTCCTCTCTGTACTCTGTACTCTCACAACAGATCAAGATGTTATCTGGGTGGCATTTTGGAGGACAGAAGAACACTGAATATAGGCAGGGAATTCTCCTTATAGGCAGGGAATTCTCCACATTTGCATTGCTACCAAATTTAAAAAGCAGATCCTGTCATAACTCTAAGATTGACCATGTTACAAACTCATGGAGAAATATCCTGAATATTAAGAAATTTAAATCTTAGTGAAAGCAAATGTTTAACCTTAGTGGGTTAACAATTTTGACAGGTTCTTAATGACTCAGATTGATCAGAAAAATATAGGTTGAAATTCCTCACCTGAACCAAGTCGGTTTTTGTACAATATCCCACTGATATTTCGACATCGCACAGGCAGTTCATTGTCATACACTGATGGGTCCCAATTATATTTTGTTCCACCTTTTTCTTGACCAGATGTTAACTGAGTAGAAGGGGACTGAGATCCTTCAAATAAAAGAAAAGGAGAAGATGGAAGATTGCTCACATGGTACCAGATAGCTGATCCTAATGAGAAGACTAGTCTTCTGTGGGTTTGAGTGCGAGGAGGCATTCTTTCTATCTATCTATCTATCTATCTATCTATCTATCTATCTATCTATCTATCTATCTATCTATCTATCTATCTATTGAATTGATATTGCCACCTATTCGCTATGGTGACTCAAGATGGCTTATAGAATATAAGACCATATTTAAAACAATAAAAACTAACAAAAAGAATCAAATAAATTAATATAGTACAATATAAAAAAATCACCCCCCACCTCTCACATCCTCCCTGCCCTGGCGTAAGCAGATCACACGAGCCATTTAATGGGCTCCATCCAGTGAAGGGCTACCAAATTTTTTACTACCACTCTGTGGTCGTGGCTTATGCAGGACACCCTGCATTTTCTTTCAACATCTTTCAGTGCAAATTGGGTGCTCTGGGGTGGAGCTCCATTTTTGCTACCCCACTGCATTCCCCCCCCCCATCTGGGCAGCAACCCACCCCTGGCTCCATCCCACTCTGGGTTCCCAAGGCCCCCTGGCAGAACCAGGTTTGTAGCACTTTCTGGAAGAATATTAGAGTGGGGCCATTCTCTTGGGGGAATGATGTTCCAGAGAGAGAGAGAGGGAGCTACCATGGAGAAGGGACCTTTCTTCTGGGTCCCACTAGGTGTATCTCCCTCGGGGATGGAACCTGCAACATTCCCTGCTTCCCTGCTCTGATGGATCAGGTAGATGTGACCGGAAAGAGATGGTCCCTCAGATAACCTGGTCCCAAGCCATGGGGGGCTTTAAAGATGACAACCAGCAGCTTGGATTGCACATGGAAGCAAATCGGCAACCAATCAGAGAGGTGATACATGTGCACACCAAGTTTCTGCAAAAAACCATGTAGGCCACTGTATTTTGAACCAAATGGAGCTTCCAGATGCTCTTCAAAGGCAGCCCTATACAGAGCATGTTGCAATAGTCAAGACGGGAAGTGATTAGGGCATGAGTGACTGTGAGTAGGGATTGTTGGTCCATGATAGGGCATATCTGATGCACAACCCACAGTTGTGCAAAGGCCCTCTTGGCCATGACTGCCACTTGCTTTTTGAGTAGGAATCATGAGTCCAGGAGAACCCTCAGATTACGCATAGGATCTGTTTGGGGTAGTGCCACCCTGTCCAAGACCAAAGGTGGCAATTCTCCCTGAGCCAATGAACCCCAAATCCAGAGCCACTCAGTTTTGCCAAGGTTTAGTTTCAACCCATCTCCCCATTCAGCCCCTAACAGCCTCCAGGCACTGCGAGAGGGAGGACACGGCATTATTTAACTCATCATGGACCGAGGCATACAGCTGAATATCATCAGCATATTGATGATTTCTCAGTCCATGGTGATGGATAATCTCACCCAGTGGCTTCTTATAAATGTTGAACAGGAGAGAAGAGAGTACCAAGCCCTGTGGAGCCCTGTAAAGCAGTGGGCAAGGACTGGATTTCTCACCCTCCTACCAACACTGACTGAGAGCGCCCGCAGAAGTGAAGCAGGATAGCACAAGGCCTCCCACTCCCATCCCCTGAAGCTTCCCCAGGAGAATTCCATGGTCAATTTATTGAAAGCCCCCGAGGGGTCAAGTAGAGCAAAGATGGATGCACTATTCCCATTCTGCTTCCTCCAGAGATCATCCAAAAGTGCGACCAATGACATTATGATCCCAAATCTAGACCTGAATAGTAGGTGTCAAGATAATCTGTTTCACCCACAGACCTCTGGAGCTGCCATGCGACCACCTTCTCAACTATCTTCCCCAAAAAGGGAAGTTTGGACACAGGTCGGAAATTATCCAACCGGGTGGAGTCCGGAGATGGTTTCTTAAGAAGTGGGCAGACCACAGCCCCTTTAAAGTGTCCCTCTTTAAAGTGTCCCTTTTGAGAAGGAATGGAATGAAAAACCAAAAGTTCTGTTAATCAAACATTATTTTGCTTATGCAATGTTGAAAAAAATATGTTATAAATTTATACTGCATTTCTATATGACATTTTCAAAAAGGTCCCACCAGTTCACATTTTACCTGTAGTAAGAGGTGCAGATGGCCCCTTCAGACCTGCACTCTCCACAATGGTGCCATCTGTGTGAACCACAATCAAAGTGGCTTTTTCAGCATTTAAGCTGTCCCCAATCTGAAGAGCTGTTCTTCCAGACTGAAATTAAAAAAAAACACATTTTCTAGTATAACTTACCAAAAGGATTTAGATTTTTATGTTTTTTAATATGTAAGAATTCCTAACAAATTCTCATAGAAATATCACGTTGCATATATTGAAGAGGGCAAGAGTCAAATCCCTCTTTTCCACATATAAATGAATGGAGATTAGGTATTTTCTCCTTTCTTGATGAAAAAACAAAACAAAACAAATATTGGGCATATGATCAATAGCTATAGCCCCCTGTTGGATACATTACTTTAATTTTATAAGGAACCATTAAGGAGCACTGTCTGGGTCTAGACAACTGCAAATACACTTTAAACATTAATTAACTAATCTAATATTACAGAATCACATAAATACTTTCCTCAAGTTTAGATATACAGTATTTCCAATACAGTACACCCATCATTTATTAAGTAAATACAGTATTCTCATTAAAAATGAAAAAAGGTTACACTAGCAAAATTTGTTCATAAAGGCATGCTGACTTCTATACTGTATTCTTGTTTTCAAAATGGTTAGATTGGTTGCATTATAATTCATTTTCAAAATCTTCCCAGATATTAATGGTTTGTAGTTCTGTCTTCCTTTTATTTCCCTTTTGAAGATAAAGATAATTGCCTTTCTCGAGTCAACTGGCATTTCACCAGTTTTATAGCATTTATAGCATTTTTCAGTTTAATCAAAGCTGATATATATGGTTTCGATTCTTTGAACTCATTTAAGGTCTGAAGATATTCATTACATTGTGTAGTGAAGACTGAGTCATACTGAAATAGAACTGCCATTGCAAGCTCTATTTATTATTTTAGTCATGCCTATGGCATTTTATACTGAATCAAATAAAATCTCCTTACCAAATACAACCTCTATGTCTGTGATGGCATGTATGCCCAAAGTGGCATGTGGAATCATGTCACCCAGCACGCGCAGTGTCACCCATTCCTCTTCTGGGTTTCTGGCGTGCATGGGTGCGCAACAATCAGCTGGCCTTCACGCATGCGGCACTGTTTGAAACTGGAAGAGCTGGTCTTTTGTTTACCTGCGTGAGCATACGCAGCTGATCGCTGAACATGCATGTGCATCAGTAGCTGGTAGACTAGCTGCCCAGCAGGCTTGCGTGCAGCAGAAACCAGAAATTCACTTTCAGGGGAGGGGCGCATGCGACCTGGGCACCTCCTCTTCCGGGTTGTGGCCCAGATAAGTGCACACACCAAGTGCCGAAAAGGTTCGCCATCACTGACCTATGGTGACTAACCTTCTGCGTTAGCCAGAGGAAAGGGACCCAGTGGCGATAATGGAATCAGTAGAACCAAATGTACCACAAGTATTACAATATAACATTACATATTATATTTATAATATTTGTAGAACACAAATGTATTTATTTATTTATTGGATTTATATGCCGCCCCTCTCCGAGGACTCGGGGTGGCTTACAACATATAAAAACAACAAATACAATATTGTTGTTGTTGTTGTTGTTATTATTATTTATTAGATTTGTATGCCGCCCTTTTCCAAAGACTCGGGGCGGCTCATAGGTAGAGTGCAATAGCTAACTCCTATTAAATTAAAGCTAAACAAACAATCTACAATCTCCAGTTGTGTTAAAATCAGTCATACCCATTCAAACAACAACCATACAAACATTCCTCGGCCAGGGGGCCTGGTGGCATAAATGAGTCGTAAGACTCTTGTGAAAAGCAAGGAGGGTGGGGGCAGTGCGAATCTCGGGGGGGGCACAGAGAAGGCTCTTCCCCAAGCAACATTGTCCAGTTGACGGGACCTGGAGAAGGCCGATTCTGTGGGACCTCACCGGTTGCTGGGATTCATGCATGCTGCAGAAGGCGGTTCCCCAAGTAATCAAATAGTATAACATTCCTAATAAATGTATATTATTTTATATTATTTATATTTAAATACTAAATTTATATTATATTAGGGATTAGGTGCAGCTCTCTTCTAGGTGATTCAGCTGAAATTTGCATCCATTTAACTGGAGAGACAGTAATTGTTTAAATACCGTAATCAAATTTCTACTGCTCATCTCACCTGCATGAGTCTGGATGATTTACAAATAAAACCATACAACTATATAAAGTAACATGGTTTTTAAAAAACCCAAATTAGAACAAAATTCAGTGGAGAGTAAAAAAGCTAAATCAGCAGAGGTAGCAATCTACCCTTCAATCCACTAGCCATCCCAAGGTTGCATGTTAGTATCCCATGCTAATTGGCAGAGCCAGATTTTGATGATATTCTGGAAGGCCAAGAGAGCAGAGGCATACCCCATCTCCAGGGGAAGGGGCAACTGCAGGAAAGGTTCTCTTCACAGACCCCCACAAGTTGAAATTGATCAATGGGGTTGACAATACTCTCTCTGCCTGAATGGGTGTGATGGTTAATGAAATAGGGATAAGACTGTTCTTTAGGAAACATGGTCCTATGTCATGATAACCAACATCTTGAACTGGACCCAGAAGCAAACTAACATCCAATGCCACTCACACAGGAGAGATGTAGATCGTGCAGAATGTGGCCGCGAGAGCAATCATGGGCCTCCCCAGATATGCCCATGTCTCATCAACACTCCACGGCCTGCACTGGCTGCTGATCAATTTCCGGTCACAATTTAAAGTGTTGGTTATGACCTATAAAGCCCTACATGGCATCGGACCAGAATGCCTCCGGGACTGCCTACTGCCACATGAATCCAAGCGGCCGATTAGGTCCCATAGAGTTGGCCTTTTCCGGGTCCCGTTGACTAAACAATGTCATCTGGCGGGACCCAGGGGAAGAGCCTTCTCTGTAGCAGCCCCGGCCTTCTGGAACCAACTCCCCCCAGAGATTAGGACTGCCCCCACCCTCCTCATCTTTCGTAAGTCATTTTTGCCGCCAGGCATGGGGAAATTGACACACACCCTCAATTGTCAAGGTTGGTGTATGGTTTGATTGGATTGTGTGGTTATTTTATTATAAGGGTTTTAAATTGTATTTTTTTAAAATTGGATTTGTACACTGTTTATGTTGTTGTGAGCCGCCCCGAGTCTTCAGAGAGGGGCGGCATACAAATCTAATATATTATTGTTGTTGTTGTTGTTGTTATTATTATTATTATGTTAGATGCACAACTCTAGCAGTGCCTAAAACTATTTGCGCCACTGCATTGCATCCTGATAATCTTCAAGCGTAAGCCTACATAGGTAGAGTGCGTTGCAATAGTCTAGGGATAGGAAAAGTTGGCTCTTCTATGACTTGTGGACTTTAACTCCCAGAATTCCTGAGCCAATCATGCTAACTTAGGAATTCTGGAAGTTGAAATCCACATGTCATAAAAGAGCCATCTTTGCCTACCCCTTCAATAGTCAATATGAGAAATGATTAAGGCACTAGTTAGTGAAAGAATACCTTTGTGGGCTAACAACAATTAAGATGATGTCACAAGATGTTAATCTATGTTTAACTGTGACTAACTAAATAAAAAATTTAGCTGAATTCATTCAATATCCTTGAATTGCAAGCTAGCCAACCTAAGTAATGGCCACCCTACTGTGTTTGGCAAATCTAGTCACATTTATTCTGCTCATCTCCATTACAAACTTTGCTAATACAAAGCTGTGCAATTTGATGACATAATGAACTTTTGTAACTACTCACAACACACATTTAGGATAGAAACTTTCTACCCCAAAGGAAATCTTGAATATGCAAAAATAAATATTGCAAGATTAAGTAAACCTGACCTTACCAATACATGTCCTGAGATTGATGCTGCATTTGCCACAGAAGTAGTGAATACATTGTCTGCAGAGGCACCCACATTGGCTACGGTTACTGTGGTTACTTCTGTAAAACACGATGCAATAAATAATATTTGCTGTGATATCCTCCTTCAGAACTACCAAAATCCAAGAAGCAAATTATGCACATGTTCCATTAAATGAGACGTTTATAGAATGACATCTTAATATTGATTCTGAGGGTACAATTTCCATTAACTACCTATCAATTTCCAAAATTTATATACTGACTTTACTAATAGATTAATAATAATATCAATTAATATTAAAACAGATTAATGATTATGTGCATATATTGATTTCCATATTAATAGCTATATTATTAATAGCCAAATATTAATGGAGAAAATGAATCCTTGCCCCCGTTTATCATCTGACAATCTTATTTTAGCTGATTTTTTTTAGAGTTCAATAACTATTGGCTAAGGCGTGTTGTATTTAATGTCTGCTGTTGCCCTTAGAAATTTTAACCAGTCCAATATATTTTGTTACAGCATCTTAAAATGCAAACGGGCAGCTAAAAAGTGATGGGAGATATGCTAGATTTCTGCCTGGACAATGATTGCACCACAGTCCTGTCAGGGATAAGAAACGGCACAACTAAAATAATGTAGAGGAAAAGGTGGCACTTTCTGCGCTTTCTTGACGTGATGGATGATGCACACATGTATGTATATATCCTCATGATGAGGTACTAGAAGTAAGTTAAGAAGATTCAAACGCTTCCACTAAAGGAGAGACGCGTGAAGCTAAGTATTCGCGTGACGCCATTCACACAAGCGAGCTCAATGACCGGCGGGTGGCGCACTTGTACGCATGCGCGCCGACCTGCAAAGGCAGCTGCCGCAGCAGCCTCGTCCGCGCTCGGCATGGCTTCGGCTCCCATCTCAATGTGTTCGGCATCTGCCGCCATTACGGTGACAGCCGTCACCTCCTCTTCCTCTTGTGGCTCTGCCTCCGAGGCGGGCACCTGTCCTCGGTGTTCGTGCTGCTGCTCGGATCCTTCCGCGGCTGCGGCGGCTGCCGCTGCTGCAGCTACTGCAGCAGCGGCAGCCACCGCCGCCGCCTCGGCTAAACCTAGTTGCTTCGCGGCCGAATCCGAGTCCTCCATCCGAAGACACTTAGTGGAGGGGGGCGGGGGTGTTATCCCGCGAGGTTAGCCGAATTCGTCCGAATGAAAGTTATTCTCCGATCTCGTCCGATCTCCACTTATCCCGAATAGGGAAACGAACGGCCCAAAGCCGTTTCCGATCTTATCCGAGTATCGTCGATGACAGGTCTTCCCGAACCCGTCCAGCAACCCGTTTCGGCCTCACCCGAGCGATCCCGATTGGAGCCGACTTCTCCCGATCCACCGAAAGTTCATGTTGAGGCGGCTAGAGCGAGCTCGGGAACTCGCGAAGTTCCCCGAATAGATGGCGGTTACTCGTCGAGCTACGGCCGTTGCCGAAGGAGCCCGAGCCTTTCCGGCTATGACCGAACCGAGATGGGAAGCAAAGGTCCGAAGAACAGCGAAGGCTTCGTCAATCCTCCCTCTCGCAATCCGGACCCACCGGCGGTGTCCGAGGGGGCCCGAATATCTCCGAGGACGCGAACAATGAAGGAGATCGTAGAGTTCCGCTCGCGCGAAACCCGCCGAACGGCAACCCGCCCCTGCAGCACTTTAAGGAGGCTGCGCAAGGGTTGTCGGGATGCTGGAGGACTTGGGGAGGGGGAGGAATTGGTGGTGGGTGGGGTGAGAGAGGATGGCGGCCGTCAGGCAAGGTGAGCGGAGTTGCTTTGACTGGAAGCATTGCTTCAAGTTTGGAGAACCGAGTTAAGGGGAGGCCGAGAGGAATCTTGGACACAGTTGGCGACATCTCATTTAGTCATTAGGTTGCGTCTTAAGCTGCTTGCAAATGGGTTGCCTTGACAATAGTGAAACAGTTGCCTAGTTGGCTTTCAAGCAAGTTCTGCTCCTTTGAAGAGAATGATAAAGATAATGACAATAATAATGATAATAATAATAATGACAATAATAATGATAACAACAACAACGAGTTGGAAGGGACTTTGGAGGTCTTCTAGTCCAATCCCCTGCTTGGGCAGGAGACCATACACCACTTCAGACAGATGGTTATCCAAAATCTGCTTAAAAACTTCCAGTGTTGGAGCATTCAGAAGTTGCTTCCTAGTCAACAGGGACCTGATTGAGGAAGTAAAACTAGTAATAGTAAGCTGATACAGCAGAATTTCCACTGCATCCCACCATATCGGTGGTTGTAGTTTCTTTTTTTTATGTTTTATTTTTTCATTTTTAAAACATCACAATAATTTTACACAGATCTATACCTAATCTCTCACATTGTATCTCTTATGTTTTATGTTATATTTTATGGTGGTTGTAGGTTTTATAGGTAACTTATTTGTAGACTAAGAAGCCTCATGGAGAATAAGGTCGCCCAACTGCCCTACAGGACAGTCAAAGCACAAATTAGCTGGCCGGTTTATTTCTGTGGAAGTGTTCTCAGTTAATGACCACTTGGTTACTCTTGGAATTTACGATGATGCTGATAACCAAAGCTTATAACCGGTCTTCAAAATTAAGGTTATTGCAGACCCCCATCCTAGTATGTGATTGCCACTTGTGGTGACCTTCACTAGCTGCTTCTGACAATGGGAAAGCAGGCAGGAAATTGCAAGCTACAATCACAGGGCATCACACATAATCATGCCCTAAATAATTCAGCATTGGTTGAAGTACAGTTAATGATATTCATACATGTTTTTAATTGATAGCCTGCCTTTCGTTCAGGTTCTTGAGGTGCCTTATTTATGAAGATTTATTTTCTTCCAGGATGTTTACAATACTGTACAATGCTATACTGTACTATACTAATGAGAGATTTAGTGTGAACTAACAAACATTATATTTTATAGAAGGCAAGTGATAGGCAGTAATACTGTCATCCGGAGAGGATATTTGTCAAATGCTTAAATCTCCATTTTCTAGTACAGTATATTGTACATTTAATACTTTTTGTGGCTTTAGTAAATATTTTACAGAAGCTCATTGTTCCATTTTAGTCAAATCCCATCTTGTATATTGAAATCTAGTTTTAAGAACAATATAGAGAATTTGGAGCAGGTTAAAAAAACAAGGATGAACCGCTCCGAGTCTCCGGAGAGGGGCGGCATACAAATCGAATAAATGAAATGAAATAAATGAACAGAGAACTAGAAACTAAATCTTAGGACAATGTCAAATTGCTGGGGAAGTCTGGTCTCGAGAAAAGATAGGTTGAAGGATGCTATAGTATTTTCAGATATCTAAAATATATATATGCCATCATCAGCATCTATTTTCTTTCATTCCAGAGGGCAGAAAGCTAAATAATGGATTTTAGAGAAAGGCAGAATGCAAATGGACATTAAAAGAGGGAAAAGGGCATTCTGAGAATAAGGGCAATTTGACAGTTGTGCAGCTTCAAAATGGGTAGGCTTACCTTTTATTTTTATTGTAATACAGTATATTCTGGAGAGTGCTTTAATTTGGATTCCTTATTGAGGAAGGAATTGAATTGCCTAAATGGCCTCTTCCAATCTGTGTTTCTCTAAATCAGTATTGAATGGCTATCACTTTTAACTAATTAACTGTTAATAAACTATTAGTGAACCACTAAAGAAGTGAAACTTGCACCTTAAACTTGCATTTAGTCTGAAATTATTACCAACTACGGGTAAAAAGATCATTTCATAGTTATTACACTAGAGGGAGACAGAGGCATTCTATCTAATGGAAATACATTTGAATAAAACTTTCAAAGATTTTAAGCTGTATATAGTGTACCTTCCCTTGTGCTCTGAACAGAAAGATATAGATGCTGTATTATGTCATCTATACCTACAGGGAAAATATCACACTGAATATACACTGTAAAAAAACAGAGAAATCTCCCCCCACCCTCTTGTAGAGGGTTGTCTGGAGATCATGTAAAAACTTATATATGGGAGTCATGACATAAGGCAGTATTTGTATACTGTATTTCTTTTCTGAAAGTTGAAGGGAAGGTGGACTGTATATACCCGTCTGATAGCACATCTAGATATCCCTGCAATCACTGAATGAGAGGACCTGGATAACTCCTGAAGCTATTGCATTCTATATAGTCATCAGTGCAATAGGCCAAGTTCAATTCCCAATACTCCTCGACTTACAACAGTTCATTTAGTGACTGTTCAAAAGTTACAACAGCACTGAAAAAAGTGACATGACAATTTTCCACACTTATGACCACTGTAGCATCTTCATGGTCATGTGATCACTTTTGTATCCTTTTGTCAATTAAGGTCAATGGGGAAACCAGATTCACTTAAAAACCGTGTTACTAACTTAATAACTGCAGTAATTTAAGTGAATAGCTGTGGCAAGAAAGGTCAAAATAGAGCAAAACTCACTTAGCAACATAAATTTTGGGCTCAATTGTGGTCATAGGTTGAGGACTACTTGCAAATAGCTTGAACTCCAAAGAATAATATCTGGCAACCCATAAGTGAAGACACTCAGAAACAATGAAACTGGTCACACAGTGCTTCTGGCTCTCCATATAAAGCATGAATAAAGATACTCAAGTCCAACATGACTCCCAACACAGATATACAGTAAACATGTTCTTAGAGAGATTTAAATAAGTCCAGAATTCATAACTTCTCATTGTATTGCATAACTCATTTTTATTTTTTTTTATCAGAACTTTGGATTACTTTGAGATACCCCTTCCCCCAGGCTTATATAGTTTATATATGGTATGCTTGTGTTGTATGGTTTTAATGATGGGTTTTAGATGTTTTTTAAATATTAGATTTGTCATATTGTTACTGTTGTTGTTGTGAACCGCCCTGAGTCTGCAGAGGGGCGGTATACAAATGTAATATATTATTATTATTATTATTATTATTATTATTATTATTATTATTATTATTTAACTGCTTAAATCCAAAGAGCTCATTCCAGTAATCAATCTGCCTAATGGTTTCATAAATTGATTTAGTAAAGTATTTAGGATTATAGTTCTGAGTGTAAACCAAAAATCTGCAGAAAATTATGTTAGGTAATTTTGAATTAAGGTACCTGTATTATCAGAGGGGCTGATAAGGTGCTGCAGTATTGAAACAAGTTGTGCCATGTTCTGAATTATGCAGTTGCTTACTGTAGGACAGGGATGTCAAATTTGTGGCATCACGGCGTCACACGATGTATCACAACCTTTTTCCCCTTCACTAAACCGGAGGTGGCCATGGACAGCATATGACGCATCCGGGCCACGAGTTTGACACCCCTGCTATAGGACAATATTGCTTTTTCAGAATAATTAGAAGAATTTCTACATGTTAGTTTTTGTAACTTTTTCACTTAAAGATTTAACTTGGATAATTATTTTTGTTTTGTATACAGGGAGATCATCTGTTGTATCCTTTTTCTTTTATCTGGAAAATCAAATACATTTTGGTTAATCATACCCAAAATTTTCAAATGTGCTTCAGAGAAAGTTGGTATCTTCTTAGAATTTTATGATGGTTCATTTTAGGAAAATGAATAATGATGGATAATTTTTAACATATACAGTAAATGCAGAAGACTGTTAGGTATATCTTACAGCAACTTTCCTGTTCTTCTGATCTTGCCTGAGTAGCCTTAGAATATCATCTACTAAAACCCACATTAATTCCATGACAGTCTGTTGTGATTACTTCCAGAAACTGCAGAGATATGAGAAGTGTTGCTATATGTCATTATCCTCTAATAAGTTCTATTTCCAAAGTTTTAATGTTTAAGGAGATAACATGAAATTGGCCATATTGTTATTGACTGTAGGCATTTA
This sequence comes from Erythrolamprus reginae, assembly GCF_031021105.1. Classification (NCBI taxonomy): domain Eukaryota; kingdom Metazoa; phylum Chordata; class Lepidosauria; order Squamata; family Dipsadidae; genus Erythrolamprus; species Erythrolamprus reginae. Next base: position 134,078,815 of record NC_091950.1, on the reverse strand, counting down.
TATTATAATTGATTGATATACTGTGGAACCAAGAAATGAAATACATAAAATAAGAACATTTAAAGGAGGAAAGTGCAAGACACATAATACAACTTGCCAGAAAAAAAATCTCCAAAAGCATTTGAGACATAATCTTCAACTATGTCTTCTATTGCGATCTCATTTTCATTTTCATTCCTCATCCATTCTGTAAACTGGAATACATCTGTTATCAGTAGGTTTTAAAATGTTCAATTGAAAAGGGATTATCCTTGAAGTAAAATAGAAGCAAAATGAATTATCTACATAACAAACAATAATACACAAATTCCTTTCAGACCTAAGTGGGTGTGGTTGGCTTCATTTTCCTCAAGAAAAGTTTGGCTTTCAGCAATTTACATGTTCTAGCAAGAGTAATCCAAATATTTCTTCAGGGCAAGACTATCACAAATGCAAAAACAATCATACCAATTTAACTGTTGCTGTTTTTAAAAGGCTGCTTGTCATATTTACCATTCTGTTGGAGATATATAAAATTAAAAGAGAACAAATAGAAATTACCAGATATGTGCTTTTCAGTTACAATTCTAACAGAGAGGTAGTTTAGCGTAATGGTTAAGGTGCTGGCCTAGAAACCAGGAGACTGAATTCTAGGTTTCCCTTAGTATGGAAGCAGGCTGGGCGACTTTGGTCCAGTCACTCAGCCCAGCCCACCCACAGGATTGTTGTAGGGAAATAGGAGACAGACGTTCTGTGCCTCGAGTTATCTATAAAAATGTGAGATAAAAACACAATTTAAGAATACATTTATTTATTTTTGCATAATCAATAACAATCAGTATTTATCATTTGAATTTCTATAAAACCCCATTTCAAACCATTCTGAATCATATGCTACATAAAAAGAAAATTATAAACTAGGTCAAATTACAATAGTAATTCCATCCCACTTGGAGATATTTAATTCCTCCAGGTGTTCTATCACACAATTATGTTTTCACAGCTCCACAGAAACAGGTGGGAGGTGATGGCCCTTATGTACAAGGACAAATTCTACAGAAGAGGAGCTACCATTGAGAAGATATGATCACAAGATCAACAGGTTGACCTTGATTGACCTTGAGGTCTTCTCTCCTTGATCTCACTAGATGGAGAACTTTCAGAGCAATCAACAGAAACACAGAATTTTAAAAATGTATCTACCATATTGTGCCCAGAAGTTGACATAGGTCAGTGCAGCTCTAAGACTACAGATATTATATGGATTAATTTAAGTGTCCCCCAACTATCTGGGTATTTGTTTGCTGAACCTGTTTAAGCTTTCAGTTGCTTTTCAAAGACAGTCCCCTGTATAGACTAAATTGCATAATGCAGTCTTATGCAGGAAAAAATACAATCGAGAGCAAAGGCTGTTCTGATCACTGTTTCCATCTGCTTCTCAAGCAGGAGCTAAAAATTTAGGAGAATTGCCCTATGTCTAAGGAATCTCAATAAGAGCAAACCAGTCATGTGATGCCTCCTGATGGTCAATGTATCTGAAACTAACACACAGGATGTGCATTGTAAAAATAAATAATTCCCCCCTCTTCCAGAAGCATGGAAGCTATGTAAGGCCCCATACAAGGTGTTATGACATAATGTAACATTTGCCTGCTGGGGAAGAGCCTAACAGAAATATTAATTAAATTTAATTAATTAATCTATACAATTTTAATAATGCTTCTAGATATGGAACTATAGAACTGCCGAATCCCAGAACCTGGATACTTCCAGTAACCAGTGCATGTTATATAGGCATCTAATTGCTGATAGACAGCATGAATGTCGGAAAATAACATTTCATTTGGCTGTTTTTCAGGAATCCGTCAAAAGATGATATAGGTCATGTGGTGCGTCCTGGTTATTCTATGTATCTGAAGTTCAGAAAAAAAATTCAGGCCATTGCAGATGAAAGAAATGGTTCCAAGATTTTAAAATGTGAGATAGAGAATATATCCCTAAAGGAGGCAAAGGATACAGCTATATACTCAAATAAGACAAAGAGACGCACAGTGGATAATGACTTACCTTACAGATTTAAAGCAAATTTCTCCTGAAATTGTTTGCCATAAGCAGAGATTAGTGACGTGACAACTTCTAAGACTTATCATCATGTCACCTTAGGATACATTTGTTCCTGCTAACACAGGTGGAGACAAAGGATACTATACTTGTATTACATGCAGACTAAAATTCTCAAAAGGAAAGCTAAGATCTTGGAGGTTCAAGTAGTAGTCTTATCCATCTGTCCAATCCATGAATGAGAACTAATAAAGAAAAGGCAATTACGGTATTGATTATGCAAATGACATGAATCTCTGTTTGTCTTCTGAATTAAGATGGCCTGCTGGCCCGAGATCCTAGCATCTCTCAAGGATTGTTAATAGGATTGTAAGACAAATAACCCTAGATTTTTTATTGAAATGGTTTTAAATTGAGTCCCATATAAGTTCGAAATTGTGAAGGATCTCAAATAAATGCCTGTGCACTATGAAATATGGGAATAGTGCTGAAATGGGGCCTTGCTGAAAAATCAGAGCAATGTTGTATAAAGTTCATGACATTCATTGTCTACCTACTAATGTTCACAGTGTTCAAGATGAGCTTGAACAATTTGTACAGAAAATCAAATACAATTTAACAAGTGTAACAGAAATCTGATGGAAATGCTACCAGAGATGAAAGCTAGAAACTGAAGAGCAGAGTTCAAACACAACATAAGCAATAAAAAGGGGAAAGACTTGCATGTTACTATGAAATATACTCATCCGGGCTTAGAAAACCAAATGAATGAATTTGGTAGTGCCATTAAAACAGGATCTGGGACTAAGTAAATAAAAGCAGTAATATTGTTGGTATCCATTCAATTATCTTGCTTAGATAATTTTCAGTATCAAATTGCTGATTTTTCGAAGAAGAATGCATTCGTTAAAATAGCTCAAATCACATTGTCATCTGTTAGGAATCAAAATCTGCGAAACATGGTCTAAAAATCCCTAATATGTATTCATAATTTTCTCTTTCAATGCATGGAAGATTAACTAGCTTTAACCTGATACTGGCCAATAGGGTAGACTTAAGATGAGGGACTTGTAGTTTGCATTGTGATTTGAAGTGGAGGCAATCAATATTTAACTTTTAGAATCTTTAGAGGAGACAGAGTTTTTAGAAATAATACTATCTGTACTATTTCTCCTAACTTAAAGAAATAATTCTCTGGGATCAGAGATTCTCTTATGACATTTTACTGGCTATTAATAGAAGACATAATTAGTGGACTCCTATATGTGGGTTAGTAACCTGGAATAGATTACAGTAGCACAGCTAAATAGATGATTAGCTGATTTTTCTGACCTTATTCTCATACCACAATACAAATTAATTTGGTTTTAACTTTTCTAACCTCAGTCATTGTGATTGTGAACTATAGTTTATAGCTTAATGCATTTTACAAATATAGCTAATTATGATTTATTCATAAAGCATGGTTAAAGAAAATTATGTTAGTGCAGCTTCTAAACCAGTTTGCTGTATGTGCCCAGTAGCCAAGCATGTAACATTTCTTCAAAAAGTTCCAAATTCAGTCTCTGGTTGAAACAATTTCACATTGCAGGTAGGAAACAACATGACTGGATAGAAAGGAAATGTAATGTTTGAAGTACAGTGATCCCTCGAGTTTCGCGATCTCGATCTTCGCGAAACGCTATATCGCGATTTTTCAGCAATTGTGACCATCTCGATCTTCGCGAACGCTATATCGCGATTTTTCCCACCCGATGAGGTCACTCCCTTCCTTTCTCATCTTTCTTTCTCTCTCTCTTTCTCTATGTTGCTTCTTCCTCTCTCACACTCTCTTCCTCCCTCTCTCATCTCTCTTTCCTTCTCTCTCTTTCTCTCCCCCTCTTGCTCTCGAGTGGCCGCCTAGCAGCTGGTCTGCTCGGCAGCGCAGCAGCAGCGAGGAGCCGAAGATCTTCGGCTCCTCGCTGGTGCTGCGCTGCCGAGCAGATCAGCTGCTAGGCGGCTGAAGGAACCTTCCCTGGGTCTTCCCCGCCGCCTCGGATCCCGCTGATGCCCGCCCGCCGTTTGCCGCTTGCCCCGTTCGCCCGCCGCTCGCCTCGTTCGCCCGCCGCTCGCCTCGTACGCCCGCCGCTCGCCTCGTACGCCCGCCGCTCCCCTCGTTCGCCCGCCGCTCCCCTCGTTCCCCCGCCTCGTTCGCCCGCCCCGTTCACCCACCTCGTTCCCCCGCCTCGTTCGCTCGCCTCGTTCCCCCGCCTCGTTCCCCCGCCTCGTTCGCTTGCCCCGTTTGCTCACCCCGTTCCCCCGCCTCGTTCACCCGCCACGTTCGCCCCGCCCCGTTCACCCACCTCGTTCCCCCGCCTCGTTCGCTCGCCTCGTTCCCCCGCCTCGTTCCCCCGCCTCGTTCGCTTGCCCCGTTTGCTCACCCCGTTCCCCCGCCTCGTTCGCTCGCCTCGTTCCCCCGCCTCGTTCGCTCGCCCCGTTCGCTCGCCCCGTTCCCCCGCCTCGTTCGCTCGCCTCGTTCCCCCGCCTCGTTCGCTCGCCCCGTTCACCCGCCGCTGTCGGGACACCCCCCACCGCAGCACTTTGAATCCCGCCGCTTCTGCTGGATACGGGCGTTTCACTTTCCCTCCAAGGCAAAAAGATCCGGCCCCATCATCCCAGAATGCCGGCAACTTTTTGCCTGAGAGGGAAGGTGAAACGCCCCTCGTAGCAGCTGCTACGAGTGGCGTTTCACTTTCCCTCCAAGGCAAAAAGATTCCGGCATTCTGGGATGATGGGGCTGGACTTCCCAGGCGGAAGGCGTGCCCCTCTCCCCGGCAACTTTTTGCCTGAGAGGGAAGGTGAAACGCCCCTCATAGCAGCTGCTACGAGGGGCGTTTCACCTTCCCTCCAAGGCAAAAAGATCCGGCCCCATCATCCCAGAATGCCGGCAACTTTTTGCCTGAGAGGGAAGGTGAAACGCCCCTCGTAGCAGCTGCTACGAGTGGCGTTTCACTTTCCCTCCAAGGCAAAAAGATTCCGGCATTCTGGGATGATGGGGCTGGACTTCCCAGGCGGAAGGCGTGCCCCTCTCCCCGGCAACTTTTTGCCTGAGAGGGAAGGTGAAATGCCCCTCGTAGCAGCTGCTACGAGTGGCGTTTCACTTTCCCTCCAAGGCAAAAAGATTCCGGCATTCTGGGATGATGGGGCTGGACTTCCCAGGCGGAAGGCGTGCCCCTCTCCCCGGCAACTTTTTGCCTGAGAGGGAAGGTGAAACGCCCCTCATAGCAGCTGCTACGAGGGGCGTTTCACCTTCCCTCCAAGGCAAAAAGATCCGGCCCCATCATCCTAGAATGCCGGCAACTTTTTGCCTGAGAGGGAAGGTGAAACGCCCCTCGTAGCAGCTGCTACGAGTGGCGTTTCACCTTCCCTCCAAGGCAAAAAGATCCGGCCCCATCATCCCAGAATGCCGGCAACTTTTTGCCTGAGAGGGAAGGTGAAATGCCCCTCGTAGCAGCTGCTACGAGTGGCGTTTCACTTTCCCTCCAAGGCAAAAAGATTCCGGCATTCTGGGATGATGGGGCTGGACTTCCCAGGCGGAAGGCGTGCCCCTCTCCCCGGCAACTTTTTGCCTGAGAGGGAAGGTGAAACGCCCCTCATAGCAGCTGCTACGAGGGGCGTTTCACCTTCCCTCCAAGGCAAAAAGATCCGGCCCCATCATCCCAGAATGCCGGCAACTTTTTGCCTGAGAGGGAAGGTGAAACGCCCCTCGTAGCAGCTGCTACGAGTGGCGTTTCACTTTCCCTCCAAGGCAAAAAGATTCCGGCATTCTGGGATGATGGGGCTGGACTTCCCAGGCGGAAGGCGTGCCCCTCTCCCCGGCAACTTTTTGCCTGAGAGGGAAGGTGAAACGCCCCTCATAGCAGCTGCTACGAGGGGCGTTTCACCTTCCCTCCAAGGCAAAAAGATCCGGCCCCATCATCCCAGAATGCCGGCAACTTTTTGCCTGAGAGGGAAGGTGAAATGCCCCTCGTAGCAGCTGCTACGAGTGGCGTTTCACTTTCCCTCCAAGGCAAAAAGATTCCGGCATTCTGGGATGATGGGGCTGGACTTCCCAGGCGGAAGGCGTGCCCCTCTCCCCGGCAACTTTTTGCCTGAGAGGGAAGGTGAAACGCCCCTCATAGCAGCTGCTACGAGGGGCGTTTCACCTTCCCTCCAAGGCAAAAAGATCCGGCCCCATCATCCCAGAATGCCGGCAACTTTTTGCCTGAGAGGGAAGGTGAAACGCCCCTCGTAGCAGCTGCTACGAGTGGCGTTTCACTTTCCCTCCAAGGCAAAAAGATTCCGGCATTCTGGGATGATGGGGCTGGACTTCCCAGGCGGAAGGCGTGCCCCTCTGCCCGGCAACTTTTTGCCTGAGAGGGAAGGTGAAACGCCCCTCATAGCAGCTGCTACGAGGGGCGTTTCACCTTCCCTCCAAGGCAAAAAGATCCGGCCCCATCATCCCAGAATGCCGGCAACTTTTTGCCTGAGAGGGAAGGTGAAACGCCCCTCGTAGCAGCTGCTACGAGTGGCGTTTCACTTTCCCTCCAAGGCAAAAAGATTCCGGCATTCTGGGATGATGGGGCTGGACTTCCCAGGCGGAAGGCGTGCCCCTCTCCCCGGCAACTTTTTGCCTGAGAGGGAAGGTGAAACGCCCCTCATAGCAGCTGCTACGAGGGGCGTTTCACCTTCCCTCCAAGGCAAAAAGATCCGGCCCCATCATCCCAGAATGCCGGCAACTTTTTGCCTGAGAGGGAAGGTGAAATGCCCCTCGTAGCAGCTGCTACGAGTGGCGTTTCACTTTCCCTCCAAGGCAAAAAGATTCCGGCATTCTGGGATGATGGGGCTGGACTTCCCAGGCGGAAGGCGTGCCCCTCTCCCCGGCAACTTTTTGCCTGAGAGGGAAGGTGAAACGCCCCTCATAGCAGCTGCTACGAGGGGCGTTTCACCTTCCCTCCAAGGCAAAAAGATCCGGCCCCATCATCCCAGAATGCCGGCAACTTTTTGCCTGAGAGGGAAGGTGAAACGCCCCTCGTAGCAGCTGCTACGAGTGGCGTTTCACTTTCCCTCCAAGGCAAAAAGATTCCGGCATTCTGGGATGATGGGGCTGGACTTCCCAGGCGGAAGGCGTGCCCCTCTGCCCGGCAACTTTTTGCCTGAGAGGGAAGGTGAAACGCCCCTCATAGCAGCTGCTACGAGGGGCGTTTCACCTTCCCTCCAAGGCAAAAAGATCCGGCCCCATCATCCCAGAATGCCGGCAACTTTTTGCCTGAGAGGGAAGGTGAAACGCCCCTCGTAGCAGCTGCTACGAGTGGCGTTTCACTTTCCCTCCAAGGCAAAAAGATTCCGGCATTCTGGGATGATGGGGCTGGACTTCCCAGGCGGAAGGCGTGCCCCTCTCCCCGGCAACTTTTTGCCTGAGAGGGAAGGTGAAACGCCCCTCATAGCAGCTGCTACGAGGGGCGTTTCACCTTCCCTCCAAGGCAAAAAGATCCGGCCCCATCATCCCAGAATGCCGGCAACTTTTTGCCTGAGAGGGAAGGTGAAACGCCCCTCGTAGCAGCTGCTACGAGTGGCGTTTCACTTTCCCTCCAAGGCAAAAAGATTCCGGCATTCTGGGATGATGGGGCTGGACTTCCCAGGCGGAAGGCGTGCCCCTCTCCCCGGCAACTTTTTGCCTGAGAGGGAAGGTGAAATGCCCCTCGTAGCAGCTGCTACGAGTGGCGTTTCACTTTCCCTCCAAGGCAAAAAGATTCCGGCATTCTGGGATGATGGGGCTGGACTTCCCAGGCGGAAGGCGTGCCCCTCTGCCCGGCAACTTTTTGCCTGAGAGGGAAGGTGAAACGCCCCTCATAGCAGCTGCTACGAGGGGCGTTTCACCTTCCCTCCAAGGCAAAAAGATCCGGCCCCATCATCCCAGAATGCCGGCAACTTTTTGCCTGAGAGGGAAGGTGAAATGCCCCTCGTAGCAGCTGCTACGAGTGGCGTTTCACTTTCCCTCTAAGGCAAAAAGGTGCCGGCATTCTGGGATGATGGGGCCGGACTTCCCAGGCGGAAGGCGTGCCCCTCTCCCCGGCATGTTTTTTCCTTGGAGGGAAGGTGAAATGCCCCTCGTGAAATGTCCCTCGGGGCTGGCAGCGACTGACGCAGCGGGGAACATTGGTGCGGGAGGCAGGAGAGGACTGGGTGACTGGAGTAGCAGCGCCGCCGCCGTCGCCGCCACGCCCGGCTCGAATTCCCTGGCTGCTTGGCAGTGGAGGCTCGGGCAAAAGGGGCTGGAGACGCAGAGCCGAGCACGCCCCTTCCTCCCCGAAAGCTGGCCTTTTTGTCTGGGAGGGAAGATGACGCGCCGGCGGCACGGGCGAGGGGTGGGAGGCAAATCTCTGCGTCTCCAGCCCCTTTTGCCCGAGCCTCCACTGCCAAGCAGCCAGGGAATTCGAGCCGGGCGTGGCAGGGAACATCGGCTGGAGACGCAGAGATTTGCCTCCCACCCCTCGCCCGTGCCGCCGGCGCGTCATCTTCCCTCCCAGACAAAAAGGCCAGCTTTCGGGGAGGAAGGGGCGTGCTCGGCTCTGCGTCTCCAGCCCCTTTCGGCCAAGCCTCCCTGGCTGTTTGGCCGGGCCGGGCGTGGCGGTGAGGGGCTGGAGCCGAGCACGCCCCTTCCTCCCCGAAAGCTGGCCTTTTTGTCTGGGAGGGAAGATGACGCGCCGGCAGCACGGGCGAGGGGTGGGAGGCAAATCTCTGCGTCTCCAGCCCCTTTTGCCCGAGCCTCCACTGCCAAGCAGCCAGGGAATTCGAGCCGGGCGTGGCAGGGAACATCGGCTGGAGACGCAGAGATTTGCCTCCCACCCCTCGCCCGTGCCGCCGGCGCGTCATCTTCCCTCCCAGACAAAAAGGCCAGCTTTCGGGGAGGAAGGGGCGTGCTCGGCTCTGCGTCTCCAGCCCCTTTTGCCCGAGCCTCCACTGCCAAGCAGCCAGGGAATTCGAGCCGGGCGTGGCAGGGAACATCGGCTGGAGACGCAGAGATTTGCCTCCCACCCCTCGCCCGTGCCGCCGGCGCGTCATCTTCCCTCCCAGACAAAAAGGCCAGCTTTCGGGGAGGAAGGGGCGTGCTCGGCTCTGCGTCTCCAGCCCCTTTTGCCCGAGCCTCCACTGCCAAGCAGCCAGGGAATTCGAGCCGGGCATGGCAGGGAACATCGGCTGGAGACGCAGAGATTTGCCTCCCACCCCTCGCCCGTGCCGCCGGCGCGTCATCTTCCCTCCCAGACAAAAAGGCCAGCTTTCGGGGAGGAAGGGGCATGCTCGGCTCTGCATCTCCAGCCCCTCACTGCCATGCCCGGCCCGGATTCCCTGGCTGTTTGGCCAGGGAGGCTTGGCCGAAACGGGCTGGAGACGCAGAGCCGAGCACGCCCCTTCCTCCCCGAAAGCCGGCCTTTTTTGTCTGGGAGGGAAGATGACGCGCCGGCGGCACGGGCGAGGGGTGGGAGGCAAATCTCTGCGTCTGCTTGCGGACACCCTAGCTCCGCTTCTCAGCTGGGAAGCAGAGCTGGGGTATCCCCGCGCTCGCGCGCGCCGTCCGCCATTGCCAGCTCCGCTTCCCAGCTGAGAAGCGGAGCAGCTGCTACGAGGGGCATTTCACCTTCCCTCCCAGGCAAAAAGATGCCGGGGAGAGGGGCACGCCTTCCGCCTGAGAAGTCCGGCCCCATCATCCCAGAATGCCGGCATCTTTTTGCCTGGGAGGGAAGGTGAAATGCCCCTCGTAGCAGCTGCTCCGCTTCTCAGCTGGGAAGCGGAGCTGGCAATGGCGGACGGCGCGCGCGAGCGCGGGATACCCCAGCTCTGCTTCCCAGCTGAGAAGCGGAGCTAGGGTGTCCGCAAGTGCGCGCGCTCTTCGGGACACCCCCCCCTCCGCTTCTCAGCTGGGAAGCGGAGCTGGCAATGGCGGGCGAAGGACGGGCGGCGGTGGAAGTAAAAACACCATCTGCGCATGCGCAGATGGTGTTTTTACTTCCGCACCGCTACTTCGCGAAAAATCGATCATCGCGAGGGGTCCTGGAACGGAACCCTCGCGATGATCGAGGGATCACTGTATTCTGAAATGTAATTTTGGAATCGCTCAATGGTGATTTGGCAGGAACACTAGGCCTATGGACTGACCTAAGCTTAGTACACAAATTGCCTGCTACAACATCCTACCTGTCAACAACTACTTCAGCTTCAACCGCAGCAAACAATAGATATAAATTCAAGGTAAACCGCTCCAAGCTCAATTGCAGAAAATATGACTTCAGCAACAGAGTGATCAATGCCTGGAATGCACTACCTGACTGTTGATACATCCTCAAACCCAAAAACCTTAACCTTAAACTGTACCATGGACCTTACTCCATTGCTAAGAGGTCTGTAAGGGGCGTGCATAAGCACACAAGTGTGCCTACCATCCCTGTCCTACTGTCCCCATTTATTTATTTTATTTATTTATTTATTCAATTTTTATGCCGCCCTTCTCCTTAGACTCAGGGCGGCTTACAACATGTTAGCAATAGCACTTTTTTAACAGAGCTAGGCTATTGCCCCCACAATCTGGGTCCTCATTTTACCCACCTTGGAAGGATGGAAGGCTGAGTCAACCTTAGTACCCATATTCTGTGTTCATGTTTATATACTGCTCAAAAAATAAAGGGAACACTCAAAAAGCACATCCTAGATCTGAATGAAATACAGTGGAACCTCGACGTACGAGCAGCTCTACTTACGAGCTACTCGAGATAAGAGCTGGGAGGGGAGCGATATTTTTGTTCGCCTCCCGAGCTCACATTCGGGATACGAGCGCCAAGGAGCTGTCTCCTGAAGCCGAACGCTAACTTCCGCGTTCGGCTTCAGGAGACAGCTCCTTGGCGCTCGTATCCCGCGCGCCGCTTCGCAGCTGTCTCCTGAAGCCGAACGCGGAAGTTAGCGTTCGGCTTCAGGAGACAGCTGCGAAGCGGCACGCGTGTTTTAAAAGGTTGCAGCCGGCCTGGCGGGCTCAGGGGGGTGCTGGCAAGCCCCCCAGGCCGGCTGCAACCTTTTAAAGCGCGCGCCGCTTCGCAGCTGTCTCCTGAAGCCGAACGCGGAAGCCCCCGAGCCCCCCAGGCCGGCTGCGACATTTTAAAACACCTGCGCCGCTTCGCAGCTGTCTCCTGAAACCGAACGCTAACTTCCGCGTTCGGCGGCAGCGGTTTTTTTTGTTGTTGCACGGATTAATTGACTTTACATTGTTTCCTATGGGAAACAATGTTTCGGCATACGAGCGTTCCGACTTACGAGCCTCCTTCCGAAACCAATTAGTCTCGTAAGTCGGGGTTCTACTGTATTCTCATTGAATACTTTGTTCTGTACAAGTTGAATGTGCACAACAGCATGTGAAATTGACTGTCAATCAGTGTTGCTCCCTAAGTGTACAGTTTGATTTCACAGAAGTTTGATTTACTTGGAGTTATATTGTCTTGTTTAAGTGTTCCCTTTATTTTTTTTCCAGCAGTGTACTTATATCTGTTTTTTTGTACGTGTTTGACAACTAAATAAAATAATAAAAAAATATTCTGGAAGCAGCCATTCCTCAAAAAGACCTTTAAAAAAAGACTGCTTCTGAAATGTGATGTAGTTGAGTTGCCTGTGGTCTCTATGAAGCACAGTTACTTCACTCTGATATACTTATCCAAGCCTGTTTATTATCAATCTTTAGAAATGGACTACTGATTTAAATCAGTAAATTAATTTATACTGATTTAAGTAGTTTATACTACCACTTGATGTACTGAATGACAATGCAGTTTTACAGTATATAACACAATTATGATCCAACAAATAATAATAATAATAATAAATTTATTAGATTTGTATGTGAAAAAATATGATCATAAATAATTTTCCTTGATGGGACCTGCTAGCTGTCATCTGTTCCCTTACAGATCCTTTTCTTTTTAGATGGAATTTATTATATATTTTATTTTTTAGCGGCACTTCTAATGATTATTTATAAAAGTAAGTTGTTTAAAATACAGAATTAAGAGATGATTCTGCTGATTCTTGGCAACATGATATATATGCTAACTTGATTTTTCTCTCCCTTTTTATATTTTACTTACCATCAGGTCAGATTTTCACTTATCCATATAAGTTATTGACTCTTGATCTTGGATTGCTGTGCTTTATGGCACTTCTCGAAGCCATCCGCTTGTACTTTGGTAAGTGCTATGTAATTTACAACCACCCCTTAATATTAACCTGTATGTAAAAACATGAGTCCTTACTGTGCAATTCAGGACAACTAGCCAATTATCTGATAAGCCTTTTAAATACTTGTACTGTTAAACATTAAAAGAGTGGTCAATTTATTTGGGTGAAAGTGCAAATCAGACATTAATATAAAAATAAGATTTTTTTGCCGGCCAATTCATCTATTTTGCCCATATTAGTTCAGAAAGAGTTCAGTGGGACTTACTCTATAAAATTTATATTTTAAAAATTGTAACTATTGGAGAATGACAACTATTCTCCATATATATCGGAATTCTTTGTCTAGAAAAAATGTCAAAAAGGAAGGACCTATTTTGTGGGGTTGGAGAATGATTCTTCAAACCACTTGAATAGACAAAGTACTCTTGAATCAGCAGATTAAGCAGCCATAGAATAAATTGTACAACTTAAATTATCTTCTTTGGAAAAGCAGATTACTTGCCACTATTATGAAATTTAATTTTGCAGGTAGTCCTCAGTCTGTAACCCATTCATTCATTCATTCATTCATTCATTCATTCATTCATTCATTCATTCATTCATTCAAGAGGGGGTCAACTTATTTCCAAAGCACCAGAAGGCAAGACAAGAAACAATGGATGGAAACTAACCAAGAAGAGAAGCAGTCTGAAATTAAGGAGAAACTTCCAAATAGTGGAAGAGCTTGCCTTCAGAAGTTGTTGGTGCTTCATCACTGGAGGTTTTTCAGAAGAGACTGAGCAGCCACCCATCTGAAAAGATATAGAGTTTCCTGCTTGAGCAGGGGGCTGGAGTAAAAGATTTCCAAGCTCGTTTCTGGCTCTATTTTGATTGATTTTGTGAGCAAAGATACAAAAGCAGTGACTTATGGCCATTTTTCATGCATTCCCATAGTGATCAAAATTTGAACTGGCTTGTAATGCAATTGCAATATCCTGGGGTCCTGCAATCTTTTGCGACCTTCAGACAATCAAAGCCAATAGGAAAGCTGGATTCACTTAACAACCAGATTATTAACCAGAGTGTCCAGAGTGAAAGCATTTTTAAATTCCCTGATATTTCCCTGACATTTCCCTGTAACTTGCGATCTAATTAAGACGCGGTCATAGATGACATCAGCTAAGCCATGGAGAAATATCCATAGCTGAGGAAGCAAGTTGTTGCCACAGTTATGCTCATTTTTGCTTGATTCTGTCAGGCAGCGCAATCCATTTGAGTGGGGGGGGGGGGGGTTTACATGATTTTCCCCTGACTTTTAAACATTTTAATACAGTTTGGGTTTTTCCCCTGATTTTCCCTGATTTGTTTTCACGAATTCCCTGATAATTTGGTAAAGACCTTCCCTGATATTTCCCAAACCGCCGATTTCCCTGATAATTCCCTGATTTCCCTGTTTTCCAGGTTTGCTGGACACCTTGTTAACTTAACAACTGCAGGGATTCACTTAAGTCAAGGACTACCAGTATTCAAGAGTTTCTCCTATAGCATTCTAGACTGGATCATTGCACACAAAAATCTGCAATGCTGCAATGCTGCTATATAAAGCTGCGTGGCTTACAAGGGGCGGGTATCCTATAGACCAGTGATGATAAACCTTTTCGGCACTGAGTGCCAAAAAGGGAGCACTTTGTGTGAGCGTGCTCGCTTGGGCCACCACCAGGAAGAGGAAATCCCCAGGGGGCATGTGCATGCTGGAAAATGTACTTCCGATTACTGCCGTTCATGCACATGTGCTGATCAGCTGGTCGGCACACATACACCAGAAAATGGAAGAGCAGATCTTTTCAGTTTCTGGCACTGTCGCACGCCTGAAGGCCGGCTGACCGTAATACAGCATGCAAGTCTGAGACCCAGAAGAGGAATGGGCGGCGCTGTGCATGCCAGGTGACATAGCTCCATATGCCTCTTTGGACACACGTGCCATAGGTTTGCCATCACAGCTATAGACTAATGGGTTTTTCTTTGGCAATGAGCCCGGCAGGCAGAAGAGAACAATGAACCACAACTGTTCCTTCTGCTCCATCTTAAGACCTGTCTAAATATGTATCCAGATCACCTCTACATTACTTGCCAATACAGCTAATGAAGGAAGAGCTGCCCAGAATCAATTTAATTGAGGTGGGCAGCCAATGAAATTGAATGAACGAATGAATTAATGAAAAATAAACAAGAAATATGTGTCCAGTCACAAGTGCTCCAGCAGTATCACAGCTTTAGATGCAGCCAGATACTTTGTCTTTAGCCATTCTAATATTATTAGGGTTCAACTTCTATTTAAGACTGCATTATAAATTATTTTTCCCCTCTCTATAAATTAAATTTCTGTTCAGTTTCAGAGTTCTACTGTGATGGTCTACCAGATTCGTAAATGCCATCAGATACATACATGTATGTCTTTTTTTTCTACTAAAGGTACTAAAGGCAACTTGAGAGAAGAGGAAGCTCCCCTTGGGATCAGTCTCGGGATCACTGTTGGCAGTGTACTTCTGTCAGTCTACTTTCTAGTGTGGCAAACATACGTTCTGAGAGCCGATGTCATTATTAATGTGGTGCTACTTGTTGCATATGGACTGGAAGGAATTCTACAAATCATAGCAATTGCTGCATTTGTCAGCTAAATCCTGTTGATGCTTGTATACATGGTTTTTTTCCCTGCATTTTTTTGCAATGGGAGCAACATTTAAAAATGACACGAAAGACATTTCCTGACAGTTCTGTTCCTTGTGACATAGCAAAGTTGCATGAGACATTAGTAAAACAGGTTCTGCTAGCCCATTTTCCGCATAGCATATTTACTGTAATGACCTTCCATGAATGTGCTTCAATGAATGTTTGCAAGTTTGTGACCAAAAAAACAAGCTGTTTTTCAAGGGGAAAATATCTTAAGAGGCCAATGCAGTAGGAATATTTATTAATTCAATTTATATGCCACCCTCTCACTTTTTAAAGACACTCTGGGCAGCTTACAATTTAAAATATAGATGTTAAATTATTAAAATACGAATAACATATACAAATGAAAAAATGGATAGCAAGGACAACACGGAGGTGGCAACTTCCCTATTAGTCTACCAGCTCCTTCCAACATGGAGGATCCCCATCAGAACTTCAAACTATCGCCATTTGACTGATAGGATGCAGAGCATGGTGCTTCTGCCAGATTGAGTGGGGCAGGCCAATCCATTGGGGTGAGATGGTTCCTCAAATAACCTAATCCCATGCCATGAAGAGCTTTAAAGGTGATGACCAACACCTTGAATTGATCCTGGAAGCAAACTGGCAACCAATGGAGGTCCCACAATACAGTATTATGTGTGACCTGGGGGTGGTCAGAACAGATTGTTCTACTTTCAGTATCAACTGTAGTTTCCAAATACAGTAATTTTCAAGGGTAGCCCCATGTAAAGGATATTGTGTTAATCCAAAATTATATACATTTTTATTCGGAGATAATATCTTAAAATTAGCTAGCCTCAGGGTAAATTTTTTTGTGGCAAGTATATTTTTTCTAGTTAAATCTGCACAAGGCCAACAGATCATAAATTAGCCTGCGATTAGAATTATACTTTTTAATTTTGATTTGCAAGGTGCAGCATAAAGAGAAAAGATTAGATATGACATAAGAATTTTCCATATCATAGAAGTTACACATTATACTAAAGTAAAAAAATTGTCCCTTTGCTTTTTGTTTAGTAGAATGTAAGATAACATTTAAAAACCATAGTTTATAATGTAGTTTAGTATGCAAATCCTTCTAGCAAAGACTCATTCAGTACATTACAATTTTTAAAAGCTGTAGTATGCTCTTCTGACCTATGTATAATTTTTCTAAAGCCCGTTAGCATTTTTGTTTGCATAATTTCCAATTAATCAGAAGAACACATTTCAAAGTTTCGTTTCAAGAATATTAGATTGAAAATTATTCCGCTTTATAAATCTTATAGATTACTAGGTATAATTTTTTTCAACATGTTTACCACCATCAGAATATCTTAATTATTTTTTTGACAGATGATTTTATCATCCATTCATGTTTCTTGTAAATCCTAAGAAAAAGTAAGCTATAAATGAATTTTCTAGGAACTACTGGTATGTTTAATATGAATTGTTTTACCTTTTATTTTTCTCTGTGTATGTTAATTTGCAACATTCCAGTTTAATTTTGTAAATACTTCCCCCCCTCAAAAGCAGATATAAGATCTGATATGACTTTTTTCTCCCAAAATTACTATATTTATATTTTTATATCTCTTTTTAATAAATATTTCGGAGATTGTATATATAATGTATACCTCTTATTGTTATTTTGATAACAATGATAGTTGAATGTAGAATATAAATCCATTTTGTCTGTGCTAAATATTATGAAGTTCTTATAGATAATGGAGCATTGCACAAAAGGAATAGTTGTGATTAATCTAGGAAAGAGAAATATCAATTTTAGGGTTTAGTGAGTCCTACAGATTTAAAAGCCTAGAATTATTTCAAATCTGATTGCAGACATTTATCATTTTTGTAGGTCTGACCCTTTGGAAATGCCTTGTATCGATGTATTAGGAGATAGAGGAAAGTTCAAGATTTTGTGAAGATTATTATGGAGAATGCCTAACATGTAATTATTTCTGACATTTCAGAGCAATGCAGCAGGAATGTTCAATTACTTAGAATAAGTGCTGATTAAATCAGAATGAGCCAAACTTTGGAAACAAGTAAAATAATAATATATAATTTTATAATTATACTTACCAAGTTAACAATTGTGATTTGTAACAGTGAATTTTGGCATATGTCCAGGTGCATGTTTACATTAAAAAAAATTCATTGTGATCGATAGCATTTACTACCATGGAAACACTGACTAGATTGCAATTCTCAAAACACTCCCGGAATAGGTGGATCCAAAATCTCTCCACATTTTTGGAGTGTAGGAAGATTGCACAAACTGATTATAAACAATGATATAACACAGTAACCAAAATGATTCACTGGAACATTTGCAAGAATTATAATGCGACAGTAATGAAAAATATGTGGTATCATACAATGGAAAAATACAATGGTATCTCTACTTACGAACTTAATTCGTTCCGTGACCAGGTTCTTAAGTAGAAAAGTTTGTAAGAAGAAGCAATTTTCCCATAGGAATCAATGTAAAAGCAAATAATGCATGCAATTGGAGAAACCACAGGGAGGGGGGAGGCTGCATCCTCCCAGGAGATTCCTAGAGATGCCCCATAGAGGCTCCTCATAGGAGATTGCTATAGAGGCCCCATGGAGGCTTCTCCCTGCCTTTTCCAGTTACAGTTTTGGAGGCTCAAGTTTGTAAGTGGAAAATGGTTCTTGAGAAGAGGCAAAAAAATCTTGAACACCTGGTTCTTATCTAGAAAAGTTCGTAAGTAGAAGCATTCTTAAGTAGAGGTACCACTGTATTTAAAAGTGAGCAGATTAAAATGTGGGAATTGCAAAGACAAACTGATAGGCTTGCTCCATAACACATCAGATTTAACTAGTTAAAGAAAGTGTGGATAATTGATATGGCAATATCGGGGTTGTAAGACAGAAGGCAAAATAATGGAAGATCACAAAGTATCAAGATATGAAAATCAGAGTTGAAATATGGATGGCATAAACTTGGTTAGGTTGGTGCCTGTGATAATCGACAAAATGGGGGCATGTTATCAAAAAATATTGGATAATGCTTAGAAAATCTGTGCACTGACAAAATGTTCGTTAATTTGCAAAAAGCCATACTGTTTTTGGATCCTGATATACCGGTATATACACACAATACATTATGACATGCTAAATTCTTGGGAAGAACTTGATGCATATGACAGCCAACATTAGCTAAAAAACGAAGAAACGTTTATATGTACATATGTTTTTATCTATTACATAGTATTAATAATGTTCGTACTGATGCGCTAAATGTTTTACAAATGGATATTATTAAACTCCGTTATTTTTATGTAATCTATCTGTATAAAACAAAGTAGCATCTTAATAGCTCAGAAATTAATCTAGAGCATATATAATATTTTCAAATATACAGTACATATAGATTATTTAATAAATATTTTAAGGCACTCTAGTACCCTTCAGGTATGTTGTGATTGCAATTCCCAGCCAAAAGAGAAAACTGTAGTATCAGATTGGAAAAATGGTTTACATTGATTGCTAAGCATATAGCATATTAGAAGTGCTTTCCTGTATAAAAGTGAAATACTGTAACCTTAAATAATTTTAAATGAACCATGGAGTAGATTTTCCAAATATTTCTATGCTATGCTTCATCTGGTATTTGTGTATATGAACATGAATTGTCACGGTGAAGTCACAATAATTGCTAAAACACTAAGTTTAAAGTATCTAATTAACAAGCATAGCCCTTCTAGAACAGGATCAGCCAGTTTAAACTAAAGCTGCAATAAAAACAAAGAAGCATATGCTTTTTAGATGTCAAAATTCTTGCTTTGGGAGGTGTTTGCTTCAAGGAAAAAAATATTCTATACACAATTTGGTTTTACTATCATTAGCTTAATTTAAAATTTTGCTTTAAAAGGAGGGGGGGAACGTAAGATGCCCTACAGAGATAAAGCTTTGTTGTTTTGCATTATTTTGCTATTTCCAAACCAAACAAAATTAAGAGAAATTAAACCAAAGCAAAGTACTTGATTTCAGAAGACACAGTAAGCAAATTTCTGTCCAACACAGTAAGTTATACTGCTTAAGGTAACTAAGGGAGGACTCTTCACTTCAATAATAGTTTATGTGGGCTTTGAAGTCTTAATGTACAGAAAATAATAGGATCAGATCCCATAGAAATCAGCCTACACAGATAACAATTTCTGTGTTCATCATAGATAATGCATAAACACAATCTTATTCTGGAATTAGGAATCTGCCAACTATAGCTCTTCCACCTCTTATTAAGTGACATTTAAAATAAGTAGGATATTGCAAATTGATTCATCTATTCTATGGCATTATATATTAATGTAAATAAATCTGTTCTATCCACTAATCTGACTCAGGAAGAGTAAGCATGTGCTTAGAATTAAAAGATTTCAATCCTTTCTTTCAGAGTCTTCACTGCTTGGGTTGGATTGTAAATCTTCAAAGAGGACAGTATGTTGAATAGGCATCTTCTTTCCTACACTCTTCAAATTCCTTCATGCACCAGAATCATGTGGGTCTCTTGTATGTCTACATCTACCATTGTACCCTTGAGAAATCTGCCAATTTAAAATGTTCTGAGCACATTCCCTCTCCCCTTGCAAATTAAAAAGACTCTGGGGGGACAATTCATATTGTTATTGGTATCAATAAGCCATGGCAAGGCACTTTGACATGCATCTGGATATCACAATATTTGAAGTCATTCAATTAACTTCCTTCCTTCTTTCTTTCCTGGAACAGCATATTGCAACTTATTACTCTGAGAACAGCAGTTTGCCTTTATAATGAAAATTAAATTGGTTTCTAATTTGCAAGAGCAAATTGCTGCTTAGTGAAGAAGGGCACATGTCATTGCTAGCACAGTAGGCTCTGGCTAAGCCTAATGGAAGTTTTTCAATCACCCAGGAAAAGCATCACCATAATAACAGTTACAAAAAAGATTTTTCCATCTTCTGTTGGTCTATTTAGTCTTTCAAACAAATTTGGGATTTTTATAAATGTACCTCTTGTTCTACGGTTACAATAGAACTCTCATCTTTCTGTAGTCTGTCCTGTGTAATCAAAATTATAAATCATAAACTGATTTTTTTTTGTTTCACACAAAATATCCACATGGGGTTTCCAATTAATGATAAATATGCATCATCAGAAGTGCAGAAAAAACAATTACAGTATTGCCAACTTGCCTTCCATTGAGGACTTATATACTGCACAAGTCAAAAAGAGACCATGAAAATATTTACTGACCCCTCGCATTCTGGACATAAATTGTTTCAATTCCTACCCTCAAAATGAAGCTAGAGATTATTGCACACCAAGACACAAGAACAGGTTTTTTCCTGAATGCCATCTGCTAAACAAATAATTCCCTCACCTCTGTCAAACTATTCACAAAGGTTGCATTACTATTATTATTAGTCTTCTGATCATTCCTATCACCCATCTCCTCTCACTATTGACTGTATGACACTAACTTTTTGCTTGTATCCTTACAATTTATATTAGTATTGATTGTTTCCAGATTGCTTACTTGAACCCTATGACAATCATTAAGTGTTTTACCTCAGATTCTTGACAACGTATCTTTTATGTACAGCTGAGAGCATATGAACCAATGACAAATTCTTTGTGTGTCCAATCACACTTGGCCAATTAAAAATTATATTACAGTATATTATACGGATAATAGTAAAGAAATGCAAAGGGAGCCATCCAGCTCAGCTCTTCCTTGTGGTAGAAGATGATCAACACTGACAAGCTACTTAAAAATGAAATATGTTACAACAGAGCAGAGTAAGAGTTGGAAGTGACCTTGTGGGTTATCTAGTCCAACTCCTCCACCCCCCCAAGCAGGAGACCCTACACTATTTCTGGCAGATAGTAGTCTCTTCTTGAAAGCTTCCAGTGATGAAGCTCCCACAACTTCTGAAGGCAAGCTGTTCCATTGGTTGATTGCTCTCACAGTCAGAACATTTCTCCTTATTTCTAGGTTGTTTAACTAAGCAAAATACATTAAAAAGTGTCCACAGATGCTTTATGAGAAGAGCCCTCCACTCTACTCAAACCAGAATATATTAGGCAAACAGACTTGAAAATCCTAGGCTTAGAAAGCTTAGAACTACATCGCCTTTGACATGACCTAAGCATAGCCATAAAATCATCTGCTACAGCATCCTGCCAACAACTACTTCAGCTTCAACCAGAACAATATGTGAGCCCACAACACATAAAAAACTCAAACTGAACTGCTCCAAACTTGATTGTAGAAAATAAGACTTCAGTAACCGAGTAGTTAATGCCTGGACCTCACTGCTGGACTCTGTAGTTTCATCACCAAATCCCCAAACCCTTACCTTTAGATTGTCCACTGTTGACCTCACCCAATTCCTAAGAGGTCAATAAGGGGTGTGAGTAAATACACCAGCATGCCTACCGTCCCTATCCCAATGTTTCCCTCTTAGTAGTACCCATCACATGCATATAAACAGCGTTATATCTATGTATACTACCAATACATACTTGTCAAATTAATTAATTAATAAAAAACAAACTACTGGTAATTTTCTGTTTTCTTGCCACCAATACTGAACGTTTCTGACTTCCCAGCAGAATTTAATGTACACCCTGGTGTCCCTACACACAGCCCATGATCTAAACGCTTCGGTGCTTCTAGGAAACCAGCTACTTATACAATATTAAACGACCAAAGGCAATGCCGCTTCTACTGAGAAATTAACGGGGTCAACTTTAGCCAGCCTCCTTCTCAGGAAACATGCCTAGACTCGAAGCTGTTAAAACTTTCTCCGCCGCCTCCAACTCCGGTCCAGGCCAAGGCCTGCTGTTCTGAAAGGCAGCCGCTTCCAACGGAACCACACTGGGGCTGAGCTGGAGCGCTCCCTTCCTCCTGCTTCCCTCCCGCCGCCTGCTTCTCTCAGGCCCTTTGCTAGGTTGACACTCCACACGGCCGGGGCTGAGCGGTGCAACGGGCCCCGGGGTGGGGGGGAGGCTGTAAAACGACGCCCCTCAGGAGCAGCCTTGGCACGCGGCCGCCTTTCACACGGCGGCGGCCGGGCGCTCGTGTGGCAACCGCGGCCAGTGATGTGTGTGTGTGTCCTCACTTTTGTGAGCTTTTATTTTATCCTCACTTGTGTGTATGTATGAGGGGCAAGAAAGTTTGTGTGTGTGTGTGGGGGGGAGGCTGCAGATAAATAATGGCTCGGCTCTCCTCCCTTCCCCGCCACCTCGGGGAAATAAAACGGGACTCCAAAGCGGAGGCCAGCCCGGGACTCAGCAGCGCCGCGCCAGGGGTCAGCAGAGATCCCGGGCTGGCCTGACAGGGAAAAGGAGTAACCTGTGGCTACCATAACTCCTCCTCCTCCAGCACCACCCCGCCTCTTTCCCTCGCTGGGCGAGGAGAAAAAAAAGCCGTTCTCCTTCCACCTGCTCGCGCCGGAGAAGCTGGGTCGCCCGGACACGGAAAAAAGAGAAGGAGGCAGCGGCGCTGGTGAAAAAGAGAAGGACGCGGGCTGACGACAACCCTGCATTCCCCCCCCCCCCCCCGTGAACGGGGGCTGAGCTATGGCAGGACTCTGGGTCGACTGAAGACGAACGAGGGGATCGCGAACGGGAAAAAGTGTTTTCAAGGACCGGCGGCGAAGCAGGAGGGTCCGCCTGCCTGATCCAGCTTAGGTGAGTAGTGTAGTTGCCTCCCCCAAAGATACGGGGAGAAACTATAGTTATATAGTTATATATATATGCAGATTATATATACAAATATATGTATATTTGCACTCTTCTCACCTGGAAAAAGGGAGCCGAAACTCAACCTTGGAGGAAGTTCAATACGGAAAACTGAGGGGGGGGGGGAGCATTTTCTCAGTGTCGTTGATGTGCCATTATAAATCCATCCCGGTCTTTGAAAGATCCAGGACAGCAAGTTTTCCTGAGCGTGGGAAGGCTCTGCCTCGGGGAGAGCGATATTTTATTTTCGGTTTACACAACTGCCGAATATGGATCAGCTGGGATTTCTAACCAGTTTGGTCGGAGTTTTTGTCAGTATCCAGTTCAGAACAAGAAATAGGGCTGAGTTTTATGGAACCCGTTTTTCTGAACTTCGCAGTTATCCTTTGCCTGGGTGGCAAAGGATATTCTCTCTCTCTCTCTCTCATCTATCTATCTATCTATCTATCTATCTATCTATCTATCTATCTATCTATCTATCTATCTATCTAATCTATCTATCTGCACATACATACATACATGCATGCATACATACACATATACATATATATCACCCGCTCTCCCTATTTCTCCCTCCCTCCTCTCTCCCTGTCTCCTTCCCATCCCATTTCTTCTCTCCAGTAAAAGAAAAAGTTTTCTTAAATGTTTTCTGATAGAAATCCTGGGGCTTAAATCACTATATCATCAGACAGATAGAACAATTGACCATAATTGTTGCTTGACTTTAATTAGGATAATTTGATATAAGGTTTAATGGCAGGATCTCTCTCCCTCTCTACCCCCACCCCCACCCCATTTCTTCTCTCCAGTAAAAGAAAAAGTTTTCTTTTTAAAATGTTTTCTGATATAAAATCCTGGGGATTAAATCACTATATCATCAGACAGCTAGAACAATTGACCATAATTGTTGCTTGACTTTAATTAGGATAATTTGATATAAGGTTTAATGGCAGGATGTCTCATCCATATTGAATATTTAACTGCCTAGAAGCATAAACACGAGAGTTTTCTTTTCTCACCCACAAATTACAAGCCTACGTGAGGGCAGAGTACATGATTACACCTTTTGTACCTTGGGATTAGATACAAATGTTCATATGAAAGAACAGGATATTTTTATAAATTGTTATCTTAGCCTTGACAGCTGCTCAGTAGGTACATTATTGAAGTTATAGGAAGTATACACAAAGATGCTGTTAACAAATCATAGAAATGTGGATATTTCTGGCCAGGCACACAAAGGAGAAGTAAAACATTGCCTGGCTTTTATCAAACTATAAACAATCAAACCACTCTGTATCTCTATATTTAAAAACATAGCTAAATTTCAAAACTTCTGATATGAAATGTCTGAGCATTCCAAGTATCTGAATTTTCTAACTATCACCCTATATTTTTATGGGAGAATGCTTAAACAAATATTAAGCATATCAGAGTTTTCAAGTTTTCAAAAATGTTTTACTGCATTAACCTGATTTAATTCTGTGATTGTCTAGAGGAAAGAATGGCCCCATTTAGAAGTCCCCTTTGATTGCTATTTTTGGTTAAAAGGATCTGTTACAAAACAAGAGGTTGGAATATATTAGCATTGCTGTGGAAAAATATAAGAAAGGGTTCAAGATGGTCTGTGTAGTAAGCAAAATGAAAACAAACTTGGGGCGGATTCATTTTCCAATACTGTAATACAGCAGAGTTGTTTTTCTATTACTTCTTTGTATGTTGTTTTGCTAAAGTTGTAAGGCCAGAATTATGTGGTGGGGTACAAAAACTGTGGCTTATTTTAGCACAATTGGTAAAAGAGGTCCACATCCTTGATTGGTCCTGGATCCAATTGTAATTGTAATATACAGTATATATAAATGAGCTATATTACTATACACACACACGCATAGCCATACTGATCAGTGCTTACACACTTACAATGATGAACCTGGATGAAATAAAGGACAAGTTTTATGAAGATCTTGTTGCCCTACTTTTATCCATGAGGCACATCGACAAGCTGATTCTGAGAGTAGGATCCGATCACTCTGCCTGGGATGCGTCACTGGAAAAAATGGAATTGGCAAATGTAACAGCAGTGGCCTATTACTACTGAAGACATGTGCGGCTCACGATCTGATCATCACCAATACCCTCTTTTGTCTGCTCACTTGCAAAAAAATGTCCTGGATGTACCCACTCTCCAAGCACTGGCATCTTATTGATTATGTCATTGTGCGGAGGAAAGACAGACAGGATGTAAGGGTGACCAAGGCCATGCCGACTGCTGACTGTTGGACTGACCATAGACTCATCATCTCCAAATTAAGCTATCACATCAAGCCAAAGAGACGTTCACAGGGAAACAAAGATCCCTGGACACTGGTTGATGGCCTGTAGGGTTTTAGTGTGATGGTAGGAAGTCCAAGCTGTGGTTGATAAGCTGCAATGAAAGGGATCGATGTCCTTTTCCTTCACAAATGGCGTCAAGCAAGGGTGCATGTTGGCATGGACTTTGTTCAGCATAATGTTTTCAGCCATGCTGCCAGATGCCTTCCAGAACACTTCCTTGTGAGTTAGCCTGAGATACAGGACTAAGGGGAAACTGTTCAACCTGCGAAGACTCCAGGCTATCACCAAGATAAAGGAGACTGTGCTACATGACTGTGCCCTGAATGCTGGATCAGAGCAGGAAATGCAAACCAGTGTGGATAATTTTGCAGCAGCTTGCGAGAACTTTGGTCTCCTCATCAACATAAAGAAGTGATGCATCAGCCAACTCCGAAAGCCAAATACCAAGAGCCCACCATCACAGTAGAAGGACAAATACTACAAGCAGTGGACCAATTTACATACCTTGGTGGCACCCTCTCCCGTGCAGTGATAATTGACATTGAGGTCAACTGCATAATCGCCAAGGCAAGCTCTGCATTTGGCAAACTAATGACCAACGTGTGGAACCGACGTGGAATAAGCCTTGCTACGAAGCTCAAAGTCTACCAAGCAGTAGTGTTGTATGCCAGTGAGACTTGGACTGTATACAGGAGATATGCTAGGCAATTGAACCACATCATCATCATCATCATCATCATCATTATTTAGATTTGTATGCCGCCCTTCTCCGAATACTTGGGGCGGCTCACAGAATACAAAAAACAATACAACAACAAATCTAATTAATTAAAAATTACTACTAAAATCCTATACATATTAAAATCAATCGGCCAACTCATTCACAGCCACACATTACATCTCATGAACAGGAGAAAGGGGGCTTGATCTAATTGCCCCTTTCCTGGCGACATAAATGAATCTTGAGACTCTTGCAAAAGGCGAGGAGGGTGGGGGCAGTGCGAATCTCTGGAGGGAGCTTATTCCAAAAGGCCAGGGCTGCCACATAGAAGGCTCTTCCCCTGGGCCCCGCCAGACGACATTTTCTGACCGACGGGACCTGGAGAAGGCCAACTCTGTGGGACCTAACCGGTTGCTGGGATTCATGCAGCAGAAGGCGGTCCCGTAGCATGACCTGCCTCCGTAGAATTCTGAGGATCCAGTGGCAGGATAAGGTGCCTGACACTGAGATCCTCTCCAGAGCAGGCCTGCCATCAATTCCCACCCTTCCAACGAAAGCCCAGACATGCTGGGCAGGTCATATTGCTAGGATGCCAGACCATCGCATCCCTAAACGTCTGTATGGTGAGCTGTCTAAAGGAAAGTGATCACACAGGGGACAAAGGAAGCTATACAAAGACATGTGGAAAGCCTCCTTCAAGTCCCTCTATATCGACACCACCTCCTGGGAAACCCTGGCGCAAGATTGACCAAACTTGATCCACCAAGGCTGCCAGATATCTGAGGCCAGAAGAACATTCATAGCAGAAGAGAATGCGAGCACTCCACAAAGCCAGGGCTGCAAATGCTGCGACAGTGGTGCCCACACATGTCTGCCCAACTTATGGCAGAACATTTCGTGCCTATAAAGGCCTTACCAGCCACCTGCAGACACATTGTGTACAGCCCACAACCCGTTAGATGTCAAGGTCCTCTTCTAACACGATGGATGGACATCGTTACAATATTTTAATGAAAGTTTAAGAAAGCATTTCTCATGGTACTTTAAGGTCACTTACAGTCCTTTTGCACCTGATGGATGCAAAAGCATAATCCAGCCTTTTATTATACTTCACAAGATGATTTTAAATAATGGCCTTCAGGAACATGCAGTATAGAAATTTACTTCCTGTCTTTCAGATTTTTGCCAGGATTGAAAGGGTTCAAAATTTGGTAGGCCTTGTAGGTCTATTTTTTCAAAATACTTTTTATTTGAAAAGAAATTATGCAGTCATACTCAGTAGGATTCCAGTCAGTGATAAACACTGTAAGTTTCTGGAACAGTGTTTATCAGCTGAGCCCCATAGCGAGTCTCCACCCTCATATCAGCATGAACTGCCAAGTTATGAGGATTGTTTAAGTTTCAGGTCCAGTATCGGATTAAAATATGATCAGACAGCCAGAGCAGCCCAGTTGAAAGAGGGGAGGAAACCTGTATAAACTTGTGTTCAAACCCTTGCTCAGTCTTGAAGGATTTCTAGAAATTGCAACTTCCTAACATTAGGATTTCCGCTACAAAATAAGTGTGCCTATGCCTTTCCAGGATTTCTGCAAAGAGGCAAAGTGAGATAAGAATTTATTCTTTTTTGTTCATTCAAAAAAAAAAAAAGAATTCATTCAGTCAGTTGATTGTGTTATAAGACCAGAACAAGCATGTCCATGTCTATACTTATAAATCTATCTCAAGAAACCAGTAAATTAAAATTGAGATAAAATTAAAATACATCTATAATACAACCTGGCTACCATAGAACCACAGAATAAATTCCAAAAGGAACACTCAACATCTAGGCTATAAAGAGGTTATACCTAAAATTACAAAAATGTGAAGACATTTATTTTACACAGGGTGTGATAATATCTGAAGTTATATAACATTTGATAATATTGATAATATAAAATTAAAAAAAATCATGTAGCAGAAACCTGGCCTGTTAAGGTCCAGCAAAGATAGGAATTGTAAGAAATTCTCTACAGGCAGTACCTTCTATAAGAAATAAATATTTAGGCAGGCAGGCTGACAGTAAACACACTAATATTTGTTCTAAGCCTAATAAAATAACAAACTTTTTTTTTTTAAAAAAGCAATTATCGGTACTAATAAATCACAAATACTGATTAATGTTTCAAATAGTTATTTGGCTATTTTTATAAAGGTACATTCTTATTCAGCTTTATTTTATAGCTTTGATATCTGTTATCATTTTTTTGAAATGGCATTTCTACTTCAATGGGTTGACTCTGGGTTGCAGCTTTAAGAAAACTTCAAGTACATTTCTGGTTTATGACAACAACATACTAAAGTATTTCTGGAGAATGGAATTTAAGTGAATTCATATGGAATGAGTAATGCCACTGCCTGTCTGTTATTTCCTGCCAATCTGTTCTGTGATATTTGCATGTTTCTGTGTGTCTCCATCTTACTGTAGAAGTAGGATTATGTTGTTTAGCTATGGCTTGGTACTCCTACCATACTCCCAACAGAAGGCTCCTGGTCTACCATTCAGAGCAGTGGAAGCTTGCAAACTAGCAGTGAATTTACAGTAAATTATCAGGGAACAAAATACTTTGCATATAGTGCTTCTCAGGGTCTCACCCTGTTGAAGAAAAAAACTATATGGGCAATATTGTTTCCTTCACTTTACCTTTCTTTCTCTTCAGCGGTCAATCCACCGATTTTTCTGATACTACATATCTGTGCCTCTGATTACAAAATGAAGCCAGGGGGCTAAGCTTATTTTCAAACAGTTTTAAGAATAACTACAAGTACTTTTAGGTTAATCTGAGAAGTCTGATCTGCAATCAAGTCAGGTCAAAGAACTTGATGATTTCCTTTATTTTGACCCTGAAATATAAATATATGAGTGTGACTGCCATTTCTTATAATATTTTTAAGGGGTTTTAGTTTGTTAATGTTTTAGCCTTAGATAATGTTCGACTTCTTTTACTGTTTTGTATCTATTTATTGTATTCATACTGTTGTTGTAAGCTGCCCTGAGTCCTCCGGGATTGGGCAGCATAGAAGTCGAATAGATAGATAGATAGATAGATAGATAGATAGATAGATAGATAGATAGATAGATAGATAGATAGATAGATACGTATGTAGCACTGATGAAATGCTACTTTTCCAGGGACAAACTACACACATTTTTATCCATACTCACAAAGAGATTGGACAGATTTGTCCTTACTACAAAGCCATAATTCTGCCTTTTTTGATTTTGGAGAGCTGTATGAATCCTGCCAACAATGGCTTACTCAATAATCCACAATAAAATAAACCATACCCCCCTTTTTTGGGGGGGAGGGGAGGATATTCTGCAATAAGAAAAAAGGCAGAATAAGTGATGAAAAAAGAAAACACTAGCACTAACTGAAATCTGCATATATATTATGTCTAGTGCCTGGAAGTTACTGTAAAATACTAAGCATCCCTTTGGATTCCTTTCCAGATAATCTAGATTTTAGATTGTGCAAATTATAACCAACACACAGCAAAATAGTGATTGCAGGCTTGAAACTAAAATTAAATGGACCGGAAATGATGTAATAAGAAGATGGATAGTTTGCTAGCTCTCCTCTCTGCCCCCTTTGTTGCATATAGAATTTATGTTTACAGTTGTAATACTTGTTTGGGCATCAGCAATGCTGGCTGATATGTTGATGCCCTGGGATATTTGCTTAGGGACAAGCACAATAATCACAATTGTGACACAGCTACAGAACTAATAGCAACTAGTGCTATCTTATCATTGGGCTTGCAGTATTTATTTGAAAAACATCAGGGCTTCAGACCTTATCTGAGTTATTATTCCTGAAGGTTGAAAGGAATGTTGTTCCCACAACAGTAATAAATACAGGTGATTAATCTCAGCAATGGTAGAAGTAGATTCATGTTATAAACAGCTTTCTTATTACCACAAGCCATAACATGTATAAGGCTTCCAGGGCATCCAGCAGCTTCTCTTTTGGAGAATATTTGCTAAACCAGAGAAACTTGTTGGAGCCTAAACAGGAAGGCAATTCTACTGAGCATTCGGGGTTGTCATGTCCAACTTGGATAAGTTTCTTTACTACCGGTTTATGAGGTCTGATACATACTTTGGTTTGCAGCGTAAGCTGGCCTCATATGTGCTAAACCACAATCCTGGTTTATAATAGTAGTTGAGTTTATGCAAATCAAGCCCAAGTAAAGCAAATCATATTTTGGATTAATGTAACTTGTGAATTCAGTCTCGTGGTTTAATTAAATTAAGCCCAGTGGCTTTTACAAAGAAAAAAAAAATAAAAATAAATTAAAGAATAAAATTACCGGTAAAAATAAAATCCGGTTAAATGGTTGATAACTCAGGAAACCAAACCGGGGTCTGGAGGGTGGGATGGGGGTGGAGAATTGAGGTAGCTGTGAAAAGAAAAGATAGGAAGGGAAGTACAGTATCTTCTTTGAACTTGCAGCTTCTAATTGTTCAGTCTCATGGCCACATGAGCAATTAAGCCAAACTTTTGGATTGCAGTGAGCTCGTCCATTTCTTTGTTTTGATAACGTGGCCATCATTTGCTGAATTTTGTGGTCTGGAGCTATAGAGAAAGATTTGGGGGCTGTGTCTCTGTCTTCCAGTTAGTCTTCAACTCCTAGCAACTGGTCTCCTTGTCTTCTTTCTAAACTATAAGTGTTAATGATCACACTTGGCCAATCCACTCCATTTATTCACCAGGAGACAACTAGCCCCTACAGTTTTCTTGACATAATTTTTTGGGAAGTGGTTTACTATTGTCTCCTTCCTGGGCTGATAAAGAGTGACAGGCCTAATGCCACACAACTGGCTTCATGCCTAAATCAGGACTAGAACGCGCGGTCTCTTGATTTCTATGCTGTTGTCTTAAGCCACCACACCAAACTGGTTCTCTCACAGAAGTTAAGAAGCTAAATTTGTACCAAAGGAATATGAACGGTGAACGGAGAGGTCCTTAGTACTCTCAGGATTGTCTCTGGGACAAACTAGATTTTGATAATTCTGCCAAACATTAATCTGTTCTAAAAGATTGCATGGGGATTTTACATAGTCCGCAATGGAAAGCTGCAGTTGGAAGAACTAAATGAAGATCATGCATTTCCAGGAATTCCTATCTTTGGACTTGAACTCAATGTTGAGCTCCGTGTCATGAAAGTTTCAATAATAGCTTTCTATATGTATTAGATCTTCATTATTGGCTTGTCCAGGAGAAAACATGGTCAATTAGCAGATTTATCTGCTTTATTCAGACTGTTGGTTAGATAAAGCAATATTCAGGGCAAGGGTGGAATTCATCTTTGCTGGGGGAATAAATGTAGTGGATTGGCCAAGCCTGATCATGAACATTCATCATTTAGGAAGAAGATAAGGCAAGCCAGTAGATGAGACACATATTGCCAAGGTCAGCCTTCTCTGGTCTAACAATTCCTCTAGCTAAAAAGAGGTGATGCAAGGTGCATTGTGAAGGATGGCTCCATACAAGTCATTTGATGAGTAGCTATTGAGAAAGTAGAATAATTGTAGCTGGATCATTAGAGGTTCCCATGCTGCAGGGACATCAGAGCACCTGTCAAAACTAAGTTCTAATCCGATTTTTAAGGCAATATACTTGCAAAGAATAATAAATTCTTAAAAGACTGGGAGAGCAATTAATTTATGGGTTTGGTGTTGATCATACAACTGCTAATCATATTAGAAAAACATCAAATCCTATGCTTGAAATTGAAGAAATAGAAAGCTACAGTAACTCAGTTTGAAATATTTTTCTATATCTGGAGCTTCTCAAACATGATCAAATTCTAACCATAGTGCACTTTATTCGGTGGCCTTAGTAACTCTGAGAAATATGTAACTATGGCATGTAAACCATGGTGTACTCCTTATTGCAGTGATGGTGAACCTTTCTTGGTTCGTGTGCCAAAAGGGTGTGTGTTTGTGTGCTAGCACATGCCCATGTATACACACCCATTCCCTCACCCCCACGCATGCACAATCCCCCTGTGCTGCCCCTGCACATGCGCACAAATGCCCCATCTCCACACATGCACACAGACCTCACTGAATCCCAGGACAGTGAAAAAACAGCCAAACGGGCAAACCAGAAATCTGTTTTCTGAATTTCCTTGAAGTCCCTGGGGTGCAAAAAGCATCACAACACGCAAACCGGATTTCTGAATTTCCATTTTGCTCGCTGGGTGGTTTTTTGCACTTCCCTGAAGCCTCCAGAGGGCGAAACAGCCTTCCCCAAGGCCAAAACTCAGTTGGCTACCCCAGTGTTTCCCAACCTTGGCAACTTGAAGATATTTGGACTTCAACTTCCAGAATTCCCCAGCCAGCAAATGCTGGCTGGGGAATTCTGGAAGTTGAAGTCCAAATATCTTCAAGCTGCCAAGGTTGGGAAACACTGGGCTAGCACACACATATGCACTAGAGCTGACATAGGACAACGCCTCGTGTGCCTCCGATATGGCCCTGCACGCCACCTGTGACACGCGTGCCATAGGTTTGTCATCATGGCCTTATTGTTTTAAGCGAGGTAAGTCATTCTGACTTGTTCAGGGGAAAAAAAGCTATGATCACAAGCTCTTTTATTGTGCAATGTGACACAGGCAATAAAACCTGTTGCAGTCTTTCAAGTTTCTTGCTATATGAAACTGTTGCAGACAAATATTCAAAAACAACGCTCCCATCAGAGTGAGGAGGGTTGGGCTATGGCAGGCAATTCATTTTTCCAGGGGAACATATGAGAAACTGGGACTGCTCTGGAGGGTCAGACCAATTGGCCGAACTTAATTCTACTCATCACCTCGAGGTTCAACTCCTGTAATGCTCTCTACATGGGGCTACCTTTGAAAAGTGTTCAGAAACTTCAGATCGTGCAGAATGCAGCTGCGAGAGCAATCATGGGCTTCCCAAGGTATCCCCATGTTACACCAACACTCCGCAGTCTGCATTGGTTGCTGATCAATTTCCGGTCACAATATTCAAAGTGTTGGTTATGACCTATAAAGCCCTTCATGGCATCGGACCAGAATATCTCCGGGACCGCCTTCTGCCGCACGAATCCCAGCGACCGGTTAGGTCCCACAGAGTTGGCCTTCTCCGGGTCCCGTCGACTAAACAATGTCGTTTGGAGGGACCCAGAAGAAGAGCCTTCTCTGTGGCGGCCCCGACCCTGTGGAACCAGCTCCCCCTGGAGATTAGAACTGCCCCCACCCTCCTTGCCTTTTGTAAAGTTCTTAAGACCCATCTCTGCCGTCAGGCATGGGGGAACTGAGGCCTATACAATTTATACATGGTATGTTTGTGTGTATGTTTGCTTTTAATAATGGTTTTTTTAGTGTTTTTTAAATTATTAGATTTGTTCTTACATTGTCTTTGTTATTGTTGTGAGCCGCCCCAAGTCTATGGAGAGGGGTGGCATACAAATCTAATAAATAATAATAATAAATAATAATAATATATAATTTTATCACATTATAAAAAGCAGTTAATTGTATGGTTTTGATAGCTGCTACCAGTAAGAATATATGTTACATCTTATTTACATTGGTTTCTAATTTCTGGTTGATCCCAAGTGGGCCAGACACAGACAGTCAAAGAGCTGGATGTGACTCAGGGGCTGTAAAATGCCCAGTCAGAGGTGATAGACGTTGTAGTTAAATCAACTGGAGGGTACCAACTTGGGGAAGGCCCATCTCTTGAACTCATATTCACGTTTATTTATTTATCATTTATTTATTTATTTGTCAAATTTATAAGCCGCCCCTCTCCTGACGGACTCAGGGTGGCATACAACAATAAAATAACAACAAAAGTTAAAAATATCCCCAAATACTGTATATATTACAAAAACAAATACAAAATTTAAAACCCGATATAAGCAAACATACAGCCATCCGTCATCTATACTACAGGCCGGAGTGATATACAATTGTTCAACAGTCCCAGGCCTGCTGGTGAGGGGCGGCATACAAATCTAATTGATGATGATGATGATAATAATAATAATAATAATAATAATAATAATAATAATAATAATAATAGTATTTTCAAAGCCTTTAGGAAGACCAAGAGGGTGGGGGCGGTACAAATCTCTGGGGGGAGTTGGTTCCAGAAGACCAGAGCCGCAACAGAGAAGGCCCTTCCCCGCAGTCCCGCCAGCCAGCATTGTGTGATCTAATCTAATTTGCTGGGAAATGTGACGCAGAAGACGGTCCCGTAAATTTACTCAAGTTCTGTGCAGGATGGCAAGGTGATAACCTGACTTGGAAAAGATGGTATCAAGGACCATCTATTGACATAATTGGAGACAACAAGGGCAACAAGGGTAGGGGAGCCTCCTAAATTTTTATGGCATGTGACACACAGCTTATGCAGAACTCAATCAGCAGAACAGGAAAAGTTGGTTTTCTGCATTAAGTCTTTGTCCAGTGTGAAGAATGAATCACAGTGGTGATTGAAGGATATTTTGAAGATGTTTTGTTAAGAACAGGAGTTGTCCTGCAAAAAATGGAACTTGTTGGTTTTGTAATGCAAGCATATCTTGCTTTATGTCAGATAGAAGCAAGGAAGTACTGTAATTCTTGCTATGTCTGTGTTTTGTTGGATTATTGAGATTAATTGCTGCTTCCATTGCCCTTTATGTAAACAAAACACTTATTGGCATTGTGTATGGAATCTCTGGTTGAAGCTAACAAAAGAGAAATGATCAAGAGTATCACTCATTGACTTAGTGGATCATTGTGCCTTGGGGATCTATTGTCTTGTGGACACAGACTGGAGTGCTTGTGTCATGCCAAGGGCTCCGTGCCCAAAATTAGTGGGCTCATTTGCACTAATATAAATTAATGGTAATGAATCATATTACTACAATCCTGAATTATGTAATTTCCTGGCAGCTTTCTATGGAGCATAATTATCACAAGGGAAGCCTTTTGGTTCAGAAAAGTCATGAAATTTACACTCTAATTATGCATAGTGATCTATGTATTATTCAAGCACAGAAGATAGAACATCCCAAATCCAAACAGATGTTTATACTGAACTCCTCAATTTGAAAAAATTCCATTTACTGGAGTCATATATTGCATTAAAGTCATGTGTTAAAGGTTACTGAATAAACAATTCCACAACCTGCCAATAAATCAGAACTAAACAAACATATTGAAACATTATATAGTATTTATACCTTGGTCGCTAAGTTCCATGTTCTTTCGATCTGTTTTATGGTTAGGCAAATATGTGATCCCAGAAAAGCGGCATATGCCACAAACTGTATCTATGGAAATCAATGATTTAAGCTAGATTTAAACATGAAACAATGACTTTGTCAGTCTTTTTGGATTTTTCTTTAACTCCCTGCTGTTCTGTTCGGGTCGTATGCGACCCGAAGCCAAGTTTGAGTCCCTGTAAAAATTTTTCCCTGCATATCTGAAACTTGAAATTTCATAACTTTTCATCATTTCAGGGGTTCTCTCTATGAGAATTTTTTTTTTGGGGGGGGGGGGGGGCTTAGTTTTTGCTGGGCAAAAAAAGTTACAAATCTTCTGTTCCCGGGTCACCCTGACCCGGACCGAAAACTCTTCATTTGCAGTGGTTATGTTTGGTCTTTTTGAAAGCTTTTTTCACTTGGAAAGTAGTCTGAACATTTCTGCACACAATGATATGAAAATTGAAATGAAAAAAGTAAATCTTATTGGTTTATTTTGCTGATATAATGCACGCCCCCCCGTTTTTGTGAATTTTTTTTCAATTTATGGATAGTTTTGCTTGCAAAATGCATTCTATTTTACTAAAGTTGGTGTGGGATTGGTAGCTTGAACATTTCTGAATATAAGAAAAATATAAAGGAACTGAAAAAAATGATTCTTATTGGTTTTTTAATATCAGAAATAAGCCCCCCCCCCCCTCGGCTGCTTGCAACCATTTTCACTTTTTATTTTTTTATGCTCCAAATCCGAAATATTCTTTAAAATCTTAGGCATTCATTTACTCAATTTAACAATGCTGATCATCAAAAAATATTTTTGGGGTGGTGGCTAATTGTTTTCTGGGCAAAAAAAAATCATAACTTCGAGTCTGTTTCTGTTCGTATATGACCGGACCAAAAATAATTTTTTTAGGTACTTGAATTTGATCTTTTTGAAAACTTTTTCAACTGGAAAACTAGTTTGAACATTTATGAACATAATGATATGAAAATTGAACTGGAAAAATTGAGACTTATATTTTTATTTTGATCAAAAAGCCCCTCCCCCCATCCTTTTTTAATTTCGTGTCAATTTCTATTTTTTAAGGCTACAAATCCCTAAGGAATTTCCCCCCAAAAGGTTTGATATACTAAATTGAACATTTCTGAATATAAGAAAAATATAAATGAACTGAAAAAATGGTTCTTATTGGTTTATTTTTGCCACAAAAGGGCCACCCCCCACCCCCCGGCCTTGCTATGTGCCATTATTGTCACTGTTTATACATATTTGTCTAGAAATATTTGGAATATCCTTTTGAAAATCAACCACATTGTAGCCAGAGAACTAATTTTATGAAACAAATCCATTTTACTAAAAAAAAG
The DNA here is from genome assembly GCF_031021105.1 of Erythrolamprus reginae. NCBI lineage: Eukaryota > Metazoa > Chordata > Lepidosauria > Squamata > Dipsadidae > Erythrolamprus > Erythrolamprus reginae. The sequence continues at coordinate 134,042,395 of NC_091950.1, read as the reverse complement.
TATGTAAGTTTGAAATTAACAGCATAATTTTTATATAAATTGAAATAATTGAACACGGGGGGAGGCATACATTTATGTGCAAAATAAACCAATATGCATCAATTTTTCCAGTTCAATTTTCATATCATTATGTTCAGAAATGTTCAAGCTACCAATCCCACACCAACTTTAGTAAAATAGAATGTATTTTGCTAGCAAAACTATCCATAAAGTGAAGACTATTTTTAAAAAACGGGGGGGCGTGCATTTCATCAACAAAATAAACCAATATGCATCAATTTTTCCAGTTCAATTTTCATATCATTATGTTCAGAAATGTTCAAGCTACCAATCCCATACCAACTTTAGTAAAATAGAATGTATTTTGCAGGCATAATTATCAATAAACCTAAAGAAAATTCACAAAAACGGGGGGGGGGAGGCATATTTATGTGCAAAATAAACCAATAAGGATTAATTTCTTCAGTTCAATTTTCATATCATTGTGTGCAGAAATGTTCAGACTACTTTCCAAGTGAAAAAAGTATTCAAATTGACCAAACATAAGCACTGCAAATGAAGAGTTTTCGGTCCGGGTCAGGGTGACCCGGGAACAGAAGATTTGTTACTTTTCTTAAACAGAACAGGAGGGTTAAGACATATCTGGCAGAGTCGATACGATGGCACTCTGCTGTTGAGAAAATCATCAAAGAAAACCTGTATGGTTCAAATTGTTCACATCAAACTGGGTTTTATAAATTTGGATCTATTTAGAATTATAAGATAGAATGAAATAGTATATAGTATAACCAACTTAGAAGTGTTTATTTTCTCTTTTCTCTGTATTACTAATACAGTACTTTGTTTTTTCTCTTTGTATAAGTATACAATAATTTAAAAGATAAAGAAATTTAATTAATAGGCTTAATATTAAAAACATAGAGTTAAATTTAATAAGAATGTAATTTACACGTGTGGCATTTCTGTATTGATCTGATAACAGTTAGGTTTTTTTATATTTTTGTACTAGTTAGACTTCTACGACAAGCGGAGCAATTGTAGCTCCTTAAATGTTTAATGTTGTATGTCTTTGTCCTTTTGAAAAACAATAAAAATATTTTTTTTAAAAAAGAAATTTAGAAAACTGAATGGTGCATATCACCTGTTATCTGCCCTACTGTGCTGCCAGCAAAATTAATGATGTATGTCAAACATTCTTCCAAATGATAGTTTTCTTGCAATTTTTTTGGAGTATGCCCTGATCACTCCACCCATCCTGTAATTATGCTCAGTCTCCGAATTGTTCTTATCCTGCTTTGGCTCAGGCGGTTGTAAAGATTTCCTAAGAGCTGGTGCAATTAGGTATAGCTAGGTAGAACTCTGGAAAGTTAAAATGAAGTCCAATAATTTCTTCCACGGTTTTCCTCAAAAGTGGATTTTGTCTTAGCAAGAGTGGGCAGTGCATATATAAAATGGGGTATTTGTGAGGTGGGATGAAATGTTAGAATAGCAGTAGCAATACATACTTGCTTCACAATGCTTTATGTAAGTGGTTTATAGAGTCAGAATATGGACCCCAACAATCTGGGCCCCCATTTTACTGGACTTAGAAGGATGAAAGGCTGAGTCAACCTTGAGCAGGTCATGATCGAAATGGCAAAGCAGCTAGCAAAGGTGTGCAGTGATCAGTTCTATTCCAGAAAACTAAATGAGTGGAATATTTATTTCTCACAATCTCTAAGTGTGTTTGTGTTACCACTAAATGTATTCTCATCACTGCTTATAAACAAGCTGAACTGATCCATTTAGAAACAAATTTCTCATTTGTTAAAGTTCCATTAAACTTTCACTTTTAACCTTTGGAATTTGTTAAATTCCATTTGTTAAATTTCCATTTCAGACACATGCTGCTTCAAACGTATCGAAGTAGCAGGGTATGAAAGAAAAGGAGGACGAGAATAATTAAAAATCTCTACAATATTGCTCAACTCCACATTCCCAACCAGACTCATGCAGATGTGTATTAACCACTCCTGTGGTGCTCTCCAAAACAGCATCTTTAGAGGGCACCAGTTTGGGGGAAAGGCTGGGTGGCTCTTTTGCAGATCTCGGGACTTGTTTGTACACTTTAAGTGGAATCTGGGCTAGACAGACCTCAAGGACAGCAATTCAGAACTTTTTGTTCTTGAAGTGCAAAATGCTACATGCTGCTGCTGGTTCAGACCGGTTCGCTTGAACTGGTTGTTCCAATTCTGTACGATTCGGAGAACCGGCAAATCGGACCACTGCCTGCCCCACTCCCATTTTTGGGCCATTTTCGGCCATTTTTCTGGCCAAAATCAGCCTAAAAATGGCATGAAAACAGCTGGCTGTGAAAGGAAGAGAAGCCGGGTGAGCTGGACCCAAACGTGTCCCAGGTCCCCTGATCAAAGAAACAGAAACCTCGTACCCTTCTCCTCTCTGCTATCCCCTTCTTCACATGGGATCGCCTAGCAAAGGAGGGAGAAGGGGGTGATGTTTCTGTCTACTCCCGTTTCTGTGTGATACTTTCCCCTCAATGCTAGTGGCTGTTGCTGCCCTCTTCTTTCTCCCTCTCCATCTCCACTGCTGGGTGATCCCATGCAGAGAAGAGGGCTAGGGAGAGAGGGGAGAGTGCAAGGTGGCTGCTTGTGGGATGAGGGAGAAGGATCTGGGTCCAGCTTATCTATCTTCTGTTCCTCTCACAATTACTGGTAGCTTTCCCAATCTAGCATGACGCAGTCTCTCTCTCTTTCATATGCACACGCTCACGCACAAACAGGTTGGACCATATTTTCCTCTCTTAACCACCACCACCACCAGAGAGCCCTGGATTCCCTCCCCAACCCTGCCTGTCCCATACAGGTACCACTCATATAAGGGACTCAGTTGGTCATGCCCACTAAGTCACATGACCTACCCAGCAATGCCCACCCAGCCAGTCATTAGGGCAGAGAACCGGTTGTTAAAAAATGTTGGAGGCCCTCACTGTAGCATGTCTGCAGAATTCATCACAATCCTTCTGGCATCCGTTACTACGAAGATATTTTCTCTATAGAGTTAATTACAAAATATGGCCTTTTATATAATAACACTGAATGATATGTTTTTACCTGCATACTTTGACTTATATCTTTAGGAGAGAATAGCTCTCTTTCCCCATTCCTTGCATGGATTTCAGATTTGAAATGATTTTTATCCCTTGGTTTACCTTGGGGAAACAGTACTTCATATATATAATTGACTACAATACTGTACGCCTTCTCCCAGGTAGGTAGAGATTGGAATATAGGATTGCAGTCAGAATTTAATGAAGCCCATGAGAAAGTGGCCTTTGCATGGGATTAAACATCATATGCAGAGAGAATTGAGAATGGGATGTCCCCGACATACCGGTACTTCCTTTCTTGCTCATCTTAATATAAGGGTCACACTGATCCCTATTAAAAAAACAAAGGATGAAGGTGTTTGTGATCATCAGGTTGGGTGGCGTTAGCCAAATTAAGGCTTGCTATGCAAAAATATGTAAAACTGAAAAATCAAATGTTGCTGGTTCTCTGCAGTAATTAGGCAAGATTAATTTTAGGAGCATTATTTATGGAAATTTAGTAGAGCAAACAGATCTTTGGGGAACTGCCTTCTAGATTTATCCAATGCCTATCTTTGAAATCAAATCAGAATATTATTATTTTTAAATTGTCTATGAAATAAGATCTAGTTTCAGTTGGGAGATGGAGGCACCTTTCACCAACTGCTAAGTTGAAATCATATAACATAACTGACTAATAATCATTAACATTTTTCTCTTGCTCTTGGTGCCAAGCTCAATAATCTGCAGAAACTAAGAAGCACGGTAACTAGTTCATTGTTCTCCTACTTAGTACTCTAAATGTTTGAGGGTGCTATCTGTCAGAATTTTTCTCAAAAGGCTAAGCAGACTCGGACCTAGTATTTCAGGATAATTCAACAACAAATGCCAGGGCTGTATCTATCCCTGAAAATATTAATTAGACTAGTTTGGAAGTCAAAAATACATCCTGAAAGTGACAAACCACATCCATATTTCTACTAAAAAAAATATTACATGGATGTTTTAGTGAAGGCTTGAGAAGTCAAATTTAACATGAAGGATAATTATTTTCTTGTGATGCGGCACAAAGGGTGATCCAGATATTCAATTGATGCAACAATTTGATATGTGAATGACTTCTATCTAAATTTTTCCATGTGATTGTGTGTACTGTTCAAAAACAAGCAGTCTGGTAACACAGCTGGGTCCTTTAACAGTGCTCTGAAGAATGAGGGTCATGCTCAGTGACACCTGTATATTCCCCCTAGTGGGGATTGCAATTGTCCTAGGAATAGAATTCTAATTGTAATTGTCCTGGGAATGCAGCTCTTTTCACCGCATGTTCTCAACATCGCAAGAGGAAGAGCAAGTCACATTTGCATCTTAATTAAAAACTTTAGTTCAAGGATGGGAAAGCTGTCACCTGCCAGGACAGACCCAGGTGACATTGAATTTCAATTCTCAGGATTCCTCTCCATAGGCTGTGCTGACTGGGCCCTTTGAAAGCCATAATTCAACGGGATTCCAGTTTTCCAACTGAAGCAGGTCTTGAAGAAATTAAATGTGATAAAAAATTATTGAATTGACATCATGGCACCGGACCAGATTATCTCAGGGACCGCCTTCTGCTGCATGAATCCCAGCGACCAGTTAGGTCCCACAGAGTGGGTCTTCTCCGGGTCCTGTCAACTAAACAATGCCGCTTGGCGGGACCAGGGAAAGAGCCTTCTCTGTGGCGGCCCTGGCCCTTTGGAACCAACTCCCCCCAGAGATTAGAACTGCCCCCACCCTCCTTGCCTTTCGTAAGCTACTTAAAACCCACCTCTGCCGCCAGGCATGGGGGAATTGAGATACTCTTTCCCCCTAGGCCCTTACAATTTTATGCATGGTATGTCTGTATGTATGTTTGGTTTTTATAATTATGGGTTTTTAATTGTTTTTAGTATTGGATTATTATTGTATGCTGTCTTGTTATTGCTGTTAGCCGCCCCGAGTCTCCGGAGAGGGGCGGCATACAAATCCAATCAATCAATCAATCAATGGAATAATTGAGAAATGCCTCTGCAAATTCTGCAAGGCTCTAATGATGCATACCGCTTGCTTCACCATCTTGTTTGCACAGAGTTGTTCCTATTCAGAATTGTAAGACATGAATTTTAGGGCAGATCGTAATACCCCTTGCTCTTACTGAGTAGTAGCCTTTAAAACCTAACAAGTGAGAACTTTGCTGTAGGGGATTAGCTTGGCACAAATAGAAGGAATCTAGTTTTGTTGGCTCATATTATGTAATTGGACTAAACCCAAGCTAGTTGCCTAAAGGCTTCCGCTTTCTGATGTTCTAACTTGTGACATTGTGGTAGCCCAGAGCTGATTCTCCTATGACCTATGACATCCAAGTCTCCACCCATGGATTCTCTTCACTGGGCCAGGACATCTGGTTATCATTATGCAACTACAGTGAAATTGAATTCCCACCACTTGAAATGGAAAGCCCAAAGATTCAGAGCAATTAAATATTTGTTTGACTAAAGGATTTGTAAGTACTGTATTGGTGCTTAACATTAGGCGTCTTACATTCCATTTCAATTGTTTTTGTAAAGATAGTAAGTAAAATTATTTTGATAACCTCTACAATATGCAACTTTTAGGATTTTTATATATAAGTAATTGAGTGTTTTTTTAATTGTATCCTTACATCTGATCGCCCTCCCCCCCAAAAAAGACACTCTCTTTAGAGTTGGGAAGATTAACTTGTTTATTTTGGCATTAAACCCAAACTGTTGTATCTCCATGTTCCTGAAATTCAGATCTTCAGCTGCTACATAATAGAAAACCAATTGTAGGAGAGGCCTACAAGACTGAACCTACACCCACAAAAGAGACCTAAATCCAACCCTGCTTGAAGTCTGTTGACTTTTACTTGGCAGTAATTTGTCTTGACCATTAGTAGATCAGATCTGTGTGTATAGATTACGTGGAATAAACTCTCAATGCTTTCTGAACTCTTTCCTAGCTCCTGGTTTCTTGCACCTCACACCAATGGGTGTGTATGTATAGCCACGAGGAGTTAACTTAGAAAGGGACTTCATCTTTTATATACCAAGCCAAGAGCATTGGACCAACTAATTCAGTACTGCTGGTATGGAATGACAGCTGTTATTCAGGTAAATGTTTTGCCAATATTACCTGGAGAGGTCAGAGATTAAATCTGAGATCCTCTGCAAAGAACTGTGGCATAGAGCAGTGTTTTTCAACCAGTGTGCCGGGGCACACTAGTGTGCTGCGAGAAATGGTCAGGTGTGCCGCGAAGCTCAGCAAGAGAGAGAAAGAAAGCAAGAGAGAGAAAGAAAGCAAGAGAGAGAAAGAAAGAGAGAGAGAAAGAGAGAGAGAGAGAAAGAGAAAAAGAGAAGGAGAGAGAAAGAAAGCAAGAGAGAGAAAGAAAGAGAGAGAAAGAGAGAGAGAAAGAGAAAAAGAGAAGGAGAGAGAAAGAAAGCAAGAGAGGAAGAGAGAGAGAGAAAGAGAGGCAGGGAAGGAGGGAGAGATAGAAAGAGAGCAAAAAAGAGGAAAGAAGGAAGAGAGAAAGAAAGAGGGATGGAGAGAGAGAGAGGAAGGAAGGGAGAGAGAAAGAGGGAGAAAAATAGAGCGAAAGGGAGGAAGAGAGAGAGAGAGAGAGAATTTTTTTGTCCAAACTTTTTTAGCCCCCCCCCCCTTGCTCAATGTGCCCCATGATTTTGTATATGTAAAAAATGTGCCGCAGCTCAAAAAAGGTTGAAAATCACTGGCATAGAGTACCTGATGCAGTTGAGTTCCCTGATAAGGCAAATGTATAGTCTAGACTAGAGCAGTGTTTCCCAACCTTGGCAACTTGAAGATATCTGGACTTCAACTCCCAGAATTCTGGGAGTTGGAGTCGACAAGTCATAAAAGGGCCAAAGTTCCCCACTTCTGCAATGATTTGCCATCTTTCTTTTCCAGTGATAATGTCCAATAAATACAATTCCTTTTGCTGAATCTCCAAGCGGGAACCCCGTCTCATTTGATAATGTTTTCTCTCTTTGCAGACACTTTAGTTCCGGGTGGAGGTGGTATTCTTAAATTTAGAGAGTTCTCAGAATCAATGGGGAAGAAACTGTAAACAAAAAAAATAATTAATGACGCTGCCCACTTTCTCTATATACCTGTGACTTGAAAATTCTCCATGAACAGAAGGAGGCTGTCTATGGAAGAGGCATTAATATTATAATTGTTAATTGGATACTAAATAAGCAGCCATTAGTATAAATATAAGTAACTTATAAACATATAATTATAATTAAATAAGTATAAATAAATAAATAGATAGCTGTCATTTTATTAGCTTAATTTGCTGAGAAAAACTTACCTGGCCTAAACATTTCTTTAATTCTTCTTTATTATTTATCTTATCTGGATTTTTTTTTTTTGCTGTTTTCTCTTGTCTCTTCTTTTTTAAGCATTTTGAATTGTATTAATAACCTCTGACAAAAGCTTTGCTTACATCCAAAACTTTATCTAAATTATTTTCAAATAATATTTTGATTCCTCCCCCCCTCAATCCTCCATTATTGCTTTTTTTTTAGTAACGACTATAAAATTATATGCAGTTATAAAAATTAACCAGTGGAACGACTTGCCTCTAGACGTTGTGGGTTCTCCAACACTGGAAGGTTTAAAGAAGAGATTGAACAATCCTTGGTCTGAAATGGTACAGAGTTTTCTAGAACCCAACTCCAGTCCCTTCCAACTCTGTTATTCTGTTCTATTAACTAGTGCTTACAAACTTGGACCTTTAATATAATAAAATTAATATCTCCGGGACTGCCTTCTGCTGCACGAATCCCAGCGACCAGTTAGGTCCCACAGAGTTGGCCTTCTCCGGGTCCCGTCGACTAAACAATGTCGTTTGGCGGGACCCAGGGGAAGAGCCTTCTCTGTGGCGGCCCCGACCCTCTGGAACCAACTCCCCTCAGAGATCAGAGTTGCCCCCACCCTCCTTGCCTTTCGTAAGCTCCTTAAAACCCACCTCTGTTGTCAGGCATGGGGGAATTGAGATATCCTCCTCCCCCCAGGTCTATACAATTTATGCATGGTATGTTTGTGTGTATGGTTTGCTTTTTTAATAAGGGGTTTTTAGTTACTTAAATATTAGATTTGTCATACATTGTTTTAATATTGTTATGAGCCGCCCCGAGTCTACGGAGAGGGGCGGCATACAAATCAAATCAATCAATCAATAAACAAATAAATAAACAAACAAATAAATAAATAAAATTAGGCTTTGCCAGATTGTGTAATGTGCAACGGCTTTCTTTTGAAAGAGGGAGACCAGCACTGTCAAAAAAACCTGCAACTTTCAAACTTACTTTAGTTTCCTGCAATTTCTCTGTGTCCTACATAAACAGCAGACACATTTACAGAAAATAAAATTTATGACTGGCTGCAGGGCTTCATGTTAAAAACTATTCAGCCTGATGGAAAAAGGAAAAAAAAATAAACATGAGCTGGAGGCCTAGGAAGCAAGGAGTGAGGGTGGAGGAGGAGAAGCGGAAGAGAATATTATTTTATGAGGTGTAAACTGCAGCAACCAGCATGTCTTTGAGAATTAGTCTGTCAGTGCCTTTTATTTTAATTTGATAGGTACTGTGTTTCCCTGAAAATAAGCCCTTCCTTGAAAACACCATTTCCTCTGCTTAAGGTTAGGGAGACAGAGCTGGAAATCAGGTAAGAAGGCAAGAGGAGCCCGGTCTTGCTCCATATGTCCCAAAATAATAAGACCTCCCCAAAAATAAGGCCAAGCACTTATTTCTGGGTTCAAAAAAATATAAGATGGGGTCTGATTGATTTTTGGGGAAACATGGCACTAGATATTGGGGGAAAGGAAGTAAAAAATATGGCTATGAATTTTTGTTTGCTTGCTTTTGCTGTAGATAAGTTGTTTCTCCTAAGTTTATGTGGTTCTTTGAGCATCATCATGTTACCCTATGGGAAATGAAGTGAAGTTTGAAGCTTAGACTGCCATCTCTTGTCTCTGAGATTTCCGGTTTGTCTTCTGTGGAATGAGTAGAATAAGGCAAATTCATAAGATGTTAGCATGCTTTGTATCTCGGACCTCTCCCCTGCCTGCGCTTAATTTTGAGTAGGGTTTTCTTCTTGTTATTTCAGCATTATTAGTCTCACTCAATAGCTATTCACTGGGATAGGACATTCTCTATTATAAGCCAATCATGAGATACTCATGATTTTCTATAGGTAGAAAATCATGAGTATCTCATGATTGGCTTATAATAGAGAATGTCTTATCCCAGTGAGTGAGACCATCCAGAAATTCTCATAATACTGAATATTTTTATCAACCCAAAAAGTTTGGCTTGCTTTTTTCAAACCAAATGAGCAGAACAAAATCCTCACATGTTCTTCATTACATCTGACTTAGTTAAATCTGAGTAATGTCTTTAAGGAAAGTTAAACGATATTTGTTAAGAACAGTTTATAACTTGGGTTCTAGTTTTTGCTTGATTCCCACGAAGAATTTACATTTAAAGAGTGGCAGTTTAGCTTACAGAAGGGATATTAATGAGAAAAGAAAGATCCCTCTGTAGATGAAAAAGCCCTTACAGGAATACAAGCTGCTTCTGTTTCTGAACTTAAAAAATATATGATTCAACTTACTGACAGGAATGCATCCTTTTTCTTGACCTTTGAGCGGTACACTGTGGACTGTATCTCATAAATGAATTTATGATTTGATTTACATTAAATGAAAATGAGATGCAACTAATATAATTTCATTTGAGTCATTTATTTAGTACTTTACTGACAAATTAAAATTTATATTTGTTTGTTTATTTATTATTTGTTTATTTGTTTATTTATTTATTCATTTGTTTATTTGTTGATTGATTGATTGATTGATTGATTGATTGATTGGATTTGTATGCCGCCCCTCTCCGTAAACTCGGGCGGCTAACAACAATAATAAAAAACAGCATGTAAATCCAATACTAAAACAACTAAAAAACCCTTATTTTAAAACCAATCATACATACAAACAAACATACCATGCATAAATTGTAAAGGCCTAGGGGGAAAGAGTATCTCAGTTCCCCCATGCCTGACGGCAGAGGTGGGTTTTAAGGAGCTTATGAAAGGCGAGGAGAGTGGGGGCAATTCTAATCTCCGGGGGGAGTTGGTTCCAGAGGGCCGGGGCCACCACAGAGAAGGCTCTTCCCCTGGGCCCCACCAAACAACATTGTTTAGTTGACGGGACCCGGAGAAGGCCCACTCTGTGGGACCTAACTGGTCGCTGGTATTCATGCAGCAGAAGGCAGTCCCTGAGATAATCTGGTCCGGTGTCATGGAGGGCTTTTAACAACTTCAACAAGGTTCTGCAGGTCAGTCCTACATTTCTGAGCGATAGATGGTCTTGTTTTTTCAAGTCTTGATTTTCTACTTTTTTGACTTTTGAAAACCTGGCAGTGTTTATATTTAGGCTACACACACATAAATTCATTGTTTCAAATGCAATCTCTGTCCTTTCACTTTGAAAGGCAGGAAATTTACACACCATGCCATTTTTCTTTTTCAGGAGCTGTACACTACCAACAAAGGCTGTGGGTGGGGAAACAAGGAAGTGAGCCTGGGTACAACTACATCCTCAAACATACATACATACACACAAACACACACAGTATTTTTTCGGTGTATAAGACGCACCTTTTTACCCCCCCCCCCAAAAGAGGGTGAAAACTTGAGTGCATTTTATACATCGAATACTCCCCCACTCTTTGGTCCCTGCCTGCCAGCAATTTACCTCTTTGCAGCAAACTGGCTGTTTGTTTTTTGCTGCAAGGAGGACTCAAAATGGGATTTTGTTGTTATTTCCTCCGGAAACACTGTTTGTCAAAATATAAGTATATTTCAAACAGCAAACTATTGCAACTTTTTGGCAGATCATCATTAAAAATCTATGAGAAAATGTCAACAGAAAGGGGGCTACAGTTTTCCCACTACAGTATACAGTGCACAGTATACAGTATACATTCCCTGGTCCTAGAAACGAAATATTTTCCTTGAAGAAAAAATACACCTTTCAATTTCACATGCTTTACCTTGAAATAAACTATTGTAGTGAATTTTCTTCATTAAATGTTCAGATGACCAGAAACAAGTTTTGAAAGGGCTCCTGAGTTGTGTTTTACCATGAGACATAAACTGAAATATGTTTGCCTTGTAGAGCAGGAGTGTTAAGCTCGATTTTGAGTAAATGGTAAATACCGCATCTGATTGGCCCTGCCCCCATCTATTCTCTGCCTCCTGAGTCCCAGCTGATCAGGGCTGTATCGGGGTTGTGTTTGACTTTATGGGCTGGGGGTGACCATGGCTGAGGGGCATTGCCAGCTTGACATCACTTGTTGAGGCTCCATTTTTGGCCACAGTGGCCTCCTGCAGCCCTCTGCCAACTAAAACAGAGCCCAGGGGGCACACACACAGCCTCCCCGAGCTCCGTTTTTGCTGGCAGTAGGCCATCACAGCCTGACACCACCATGTACGCCGTTCCCAACCTCCATTTTCACTGGGAGAAGCCAGTCCTTCATTGTTTCCAGGGTGACCACACAGCAGTGGTGGGATTCAAATATTTTTACTGTCGGTTCTGTGGGCGTGGCATGGCTTGGTGGCCCTGGCTTGGTGGGCATGGCAGGGAAAGGATGTTGTAAAATTTCTATTCCCTCCCCACTCCAGAGGAAGGATATTGCAAAATCCCTATTTCCTCCCGATCCGCTGGGACTCGGGAGGCAGAGAATAGATGGGGGCGGGGCCAGTCAGAGGTGGTATTTACCATTTACTCAAAATGTCCTCTATCGACTCTCCAGAATGGTCAGAACCTGCTGGATCCCATCTCTGCCCCACAGGTCAGATCTAAGCACCCCACAGGTCAAATCCTACCCACGGGCCTTGAGTTTGACACCCCTATTGTACAGTACAGTCTTCTGATAGAAGTTTGAATGTAATTTGGAAAAAACAAATTATTATTGCAATCAAAAGAAACGAACACTTTTACGACTACAAGGAAACCCATAAAACTTTGCATTGATACTTATAAACTTAGCAGGTATAGAGATATAGCTACCACTAAAGGTAATATTTCATTCACAAAGCCACCAGGTTTATTTTTTTAAACAAATTAGTTGAAGTACCTGGAGTATCTCGGACAATATAATGTTGCACAGCAAAGATAGAGCCTCAAATTATGTAAATATAAAGCTTGAATAGCTTAAAATCAATTCATGAAAACTAGGAGATCAGGAATTTGCTGACTGTAATACATTGCTTGAGTACTCAGCAAGATGGTCATAACTCAAGAATATTCTTTTGCATTAATTTCCCTTTGAATTGTAGTTTGCATCTGCAGTACCGTAAGCTTATCTTTCTTTGCTTGTATTACCCCTGCCACTTTACCCTTTACCCCAGCATCAATTGTGAGATTTCATTTTGGATACCATCATTTTTTTTAAGGAGCGAGTCACCTGTTTGCTTTGTCTAAGTAAATGTTTCAAGTGCTTTTGCGAGGAGTTTCTGTCTTAGTGTGAATATTGTGGAGCCTAATTGTTGACCGATTACTATAGAATTTGCCTTGGAATCCAAGGTGCGTCACTTAAACAGGTAGGATATCTCAACCTTAGCAAAACTACAACTTTCAGAATTTCCCACTCAGCATGAGAAACATTGATTTAGACTGAGGTGTGGTTGGATGAGTGTTAACTGAACTTCAGAATTAACAATATGGAATGCACCACCCTCCCTTCTTACAGAACTTCATTTTCTAGTTACACAAACATGAAAAAAGGGATGGGCCTAGTGATATTAAGAAGGAACTAAATTCTATATATTCAAATTGCTTTGCTGTTTTTACCAGTTCAAATATATCCTGTTGAGAAAGGGTATTTGAGGATTTTTCTTCGAGGTGAAGGACTATAGATTATTCAGATTCTTTCCATTCTTTGCAGCTTCATGACAGTTTTTTCCCCTCTATAAGTTTCTTTTAACTCTTCCCTCAGAAGTATCTTATTTTTCAGAGTGTAAGATGCTCCGGACTATAAGACGCACATTAAATTTAGAGCAGGAAAACCAGAAAAAAAATCTGTCTCCCAGCATCCTGGCAATAAACAAGGCACCGTTCTACTCGCATTAGAAGCCAGTGAAGCTGCTTGTTCAGGGGTTCATCCAGAACCCTCTGAAATGCCTTATTACCTGGCCTTGTGCTCACACCTTATTCAAGGCTGTGGTGGCCATTCAGAGAGTCTTGAGGGGCCATATTGTGCTCATGCCTTCTTTCAAGGCTGCAGTGGCCATTTGGAGAGCCCTGAGCAGCCATATTGTGCTCATGCCTTTTTTCAAGGCCGCAGCAGCCATTTTAGGAGCCTCAAGCGACCATTTTGCACACTTCCTAGTGCATTGGCCCTTTTACCTCTGCCAGCTTTAGAGAACTACTCATACCAGTGTCCTACATCTACTTCTTGGCTCTCCTCATTGTAGGCCCAGTGTGGCTGGACTTCTCAGGCTCGCTGCACTCTATTGATTGTGACTCTGTGTGCAGGTGCTGGTCAACCCTGCCTCGGCCTAAGCCTCTCAGGAGCCAATCCGTAGCCATGTGTAGCCTAGTCTTACTAAACCTTCACCTTTTCGGTTCCAACCTCCATCCATCAATTCTTTGTGTGGCTGCTCAGATTTGGACCAGCCCTCACCAGTTGGATCTTTGACTTCGATCATTACTCCATTGATCCCAGCCTTGTCTCGGAGCAGGGAGAGATCTCTGAATCCAGAAAGGCCTCAGGCAAATCACAGGATGTTTGGTTCTGCCAAACATCTGCCCTCAGCCTTCTCATGTCTTGAAGATGGCATAAGCTGGACGTACGGAAGGTCTTAAAAATTTATATTACGTGGCCAGCATCCACAAAGAGATCAAAGGCTCTCTTTGTCTTTTTCCAACCCTCTTCCATGGGCACTCAATTGTCATCCTCGATGTTGCTGGATCAGAACGTGCATTGCTAGAGCATATCAAGCACAGTCTTTCCAGGTTCCCAGACACATCACCGTACACTCCACGAGAAGTTCAGCTACCACTGTTGTATGGGCCACGTAGGCCTCTTACACGGATAGCCGCAGGGTAGCCACTTGGGCTCCCCCTCCCCTTTCATTAGACATAAACTGAATGTCTTTGCCTCAGCGGAGACTTCTTTTGGGAGGAAGTTTTACAACAGGTCCACTTAGCCTTGGGGGCTCCAGTCCCAATGCCTACCCACCCTTAGGGATACTAGGCTTTGGTATATCCCATTCATGGACTATTTTGCAACCAAAATGGAGAAGAGGCGTTGGCTTATCTGAACATCTATTCTTAGTAGACTACACAATAGTCCAGTCCCGCCCTGCAGAGCGCTCATAGGATCTGGAGCCGCCTTGTCTCTTAACATTATGTGCAAGTCTCCTTTTCAGCCATCACTTTGTCGAAAACTGGGGTATGCACAAAGAGGCATGGAGGAGTTGCCGAAAAACATAGACTCAGTAACCAGGCAGATCAGGCTGTAGCAACCCATTCCTGGACTATTGCGCAACCTACTGAGAATAGGCGTTAGGTAAGCCAGTTGCACCCTTACATGTAAAAACAATTTCATTTATCCATGTTACAGCCAGGCATAATATATTTTGCACTATTCTCTATAGCTAGTATTTGATTGTCTTTCTTTTTATAAGTTAAGTTTTAGTTCTCATACATAGAAACATAGAAACATAGAAGACTGACGGCAGAAAAAGACCTCTTGGTCCATCTAGTCTGCCCTTTTACTATTTCCTGTATTTTATCTTAGGATGGATATATGTTTATCCCAGGCATGTTTAAATTCAGTTACTGTGGATTTCCCAACCACGTCTGCTGGAAGTTTGTTCCAAGGATCTACTACTCTTTCAGTAAAATAATATTTTCTCATGTTGCCTTTGATCTTTCCCCCAACTAACTTCAGATTGTGTCCCCTTGTTCTTGTGTTCACTTTCCTGTTAAAAACACTTCCCTCCTGAACCCTATTTAACCCTTTAACATATTTAAATGTTTCGATCATGTCCCCCCTTTTCCTTCTGTCTTCCAGACTATACAGATTGAGTTCATTCAGTCTTTCCTGATACGTTTTATACTTAATACCTTCCACCATTCTTGTAGCCCGTCTTTGGACCCGTTCAATTTTGTCAATATTTTCAAAATATCTATCTACTATATAAAATACTGAGGGACTTAAAGGTTCAACTATAATTATACACTTCAAATGTAATTGTTGAAAGCCTACCCAGTAGAGCAAAATATTATTAGACCTAATATGTAATATATGTAGCCACAGAGAAGGCTCTTCCCCTGGGTCCCGTCGACTAAACAATGTCATTTGGAGGGACCCAGGGGAAAGAGCCTTCTTTGTGGCGGCCCCGGCCCTTTGGAACCAACTCCACCCAGAGATCAGAATTGCCCCCACCTTCCTTGCCTTTCGTAAACTTCTCAAAACCCACCTTTGCCGTCAGGCATGGGGGAATTGAAATATCTTCCCTAGGCCTATATAATTTATGTATGGTGTGTTGTGTGCATGTTTTTTAAATTATGGGTTTTTAACTTCGTTTTATTAGATTTGTATTGTACATTGTTTCTATCACTGCTGTGAGCCGCCCCGAGTCTACAGAGAGGGGCGGCATACAAATTTAATAAATAAGTAAATAAATAAATAAATGATGAATTCTAATCTTTCTGTAGACCATTTGGATAAAACTCATGGGTCACAATTTGAGAAGAAAGATGAAAAAAATATATATTGAGGGCCTTCCCACCCTTCCATCTAATTGTAGTAACAATATGTTTTGGCAACTTCTTTTATTTCAAGGGTGAGTCCATGATGCTGGTTTCACCTCATTCTCATCCCATGAGTGAGACAAGCTTAAGTCAACTTGATCTATTTTAGGTTTGTAGTGATATTTCCTCTTAGACTGAGAGCAGTGCATAGCAGCGCTTAAAATCCAAAACGTTTCACCCACTGTTTCAATCATGGGCCAGTTGGATAGCCCATGAAGGCCAGAGCAAGTTGTGCTATTGGCAGTTTAGGTTGATGTGATGGAGAGATGGCACCATCCTTCTCCTTGGATCCTGGGCCTTTTTTCTTGCTACTTTTCTGCCCCCTCCCCTCCCCGATGGAAAGAGCTGGGTGAGCTGCCAGCCTTATCAGTTTATAGCAGCATCTCTTAGTCCACCAGATAATTGAATGACTAAGAAAAAGGAAACTGGGGCAGAAGAGTGGTTCTTTCCAAAGCTAGCAGCAAACTTGCTTTTACATAGGTTTAACACTCTTCTGAAGGAGGGCTAAATCTGCTATCAAGACCAGCCCTCCAAACATCTGATTGAGGGAACTGGCTCTTTCAATCGATGGCAGAGCTTTCCAGGTTTTGACAGATGTGCTTTCCTGCTTTCATCCAGACAGGGTCAAAGGAGACGCCAATCATACACCTGTTGACACTTACCCCCTCCTCTATCATTGTCCTAAATGGCAGATCATTTCCTTCTGGCTATGTTATTCAGAAAGTAGGAAGATACCAAAGCTAGAGGATTCCCCCAATTACTTTGCTTATCTGCCCCATGTATGTGAAATTGGAACACAAGGTTTTGGCAGAAAGCCAAACTAGAGGCACTAAATGCAAAACAGAGACTAACTATTTTCTACGAAGATGGATAGATAACACTTTAACTTAACAGTGGAGCAAGCTCTTAAAAATTATTCTGAAATTACAAATGCCTGGTTGAGCTTAAATTCAGTGGCAAGGGCTCAGGCAGTACAGTAAATTGGGATCCCCAATCCCCGGTCTGTAGACAGGCATCGTTTTGCAGCATGCCAGAAACCAGTCGGTGCAAGCAAGCGAAGGCCCATCTGTTGGATGCAGGCATCACATAAAACCATGCCCCACTTCCAGTTCATGGGGAAAAAACCTTTCTCCATGAAACCAGTCCCGGGTTCCCACAAGGTTAAGGGCCACTGCAGTATAGGACATTTCTGAATAAAGGTTGTTCTTCAAGGAATCTCTCTGAATACCTATTTAGTTGGCTTACTTCCTGGTATTAAAACTATTCACCTACAGCAGGAGTAGGCAAAGTTGGCTCTTTTATGACTTGTGGACTTTAACTTTGTCGAAGTCCGGAAACTTCAGATCGTGCAGAATGCGGCCGTGAGAGCTATTGTGGAGTTACCTAGGTTCGCCCACGTCTCTCCAACACTCCATGGCTTGCATTGACTGCCGATCAGTTTCCGGTCACAATTCAAAGTTTTGGTAATGACTTCTAAAGCCCTACATGGCATCGGACCAGAATACCTCCGGGACCACCTATTGCCGCACGAATCCCAGTAACCAATTAGGTCCCACAGAGTTGGCCTTCTCCGGATCCCATCGACTAAACAATGTCGTCTGGCGGGCCCCAGGGGAAGAGCCTTCTCTGTGGTGGCCCCGGCCCTCTGGAATCAACTCCCCCCAGAGATTAGAACTGCCCCCACCCTCCTTGTCTTTCGTAAATTGCTTAAGACTCACCTATATCGCCAGGCATGGGGGAATTGAGACATCTCCCCCAGGCTTACAGAGTTTTATGTATGGTATGCTTGTGTTATATGGTTTTTTAAATGATAGGTTTTTAGATGCTTTCTTTTAATTATTAGATTTGTTACACTGTATATTGTTTTTATTATTGTTGTGAGCCGCCCCGAGTCTACGGAGAGGGACAGCATACAAATCTAATTAATTAATTAATAATTAACTCCCATAATTCCTGAGCCAATCATGCTACCTCGGGAATTCTGGGAGTTGAAATCCACATGTCACATGCCTACCCCTGACCTTCAGCAACAGATTTCAAAGTCTAAGGGTTAGGAATTCCCCAAGGAATTCTGATTTTAAAATTGATTGTGTGTGCAAACCCAATGAGTATGGGGTAAAAATAGGATTCACTGAGCAAACCTAGAATTTTTTTGAGGTAGAAGCAAGAATGTACGATTAATGTTGTGGTAATGGCTATCAAGGAGAAGCCAAATATGGTTTGTGTTTTTAGATCAACTGGAGCAGTGATCACCAACTGATAGTCCATGGACCACTGGTGGTCTGCAACGAAACTTTGGTGGTCTGCAGAGAAATCTTTGCCTTTCTCTCAATGTGCCTGCCGAATTTCCTGTGCTGCTCGCGCTTCAGTGTTTTGACTCATTGGGACAGGGTCTTTCAGGCAGTTAACTTGGCTACCTGTTAGTGGAGAGAATCACCCGGGGTCAACCTTAGCTTTGCTGTCCATTGCAGATGCTAGATCGGCCACCTGCAAACTCTTATCTCTCGAGGAAAGGAAAGGAAAGGAAAGGGGAATGAAGGAGAGGAAATGAAAGGAAAGGGGGAAGGGAAGAAAAGAAAATAAAGGGGGAAGAAAGAACTAGAATGGAAAAGGAAAAGAAGAAAGGAAAGGAAAGAAGGAAAGCTTTGGAACAGGGGAAAGGAAAGGAAAAAAGGAAAGGAGAGTGAAGGAAAGGAGAGAAGGGACTACAGCTACAACTCTGGAATGAATAGGGGACTGACTTTGCCACTATCATCAGTAAGCCACTGTGAGTCTGTCCGTCTCATTTTCCTTCACTCAGGTTGATTAAGCTTCTTGAGAGAAGGAACACAAAAGAGGGTTCCAGACTATGTGCCTGGACTAGGCACTTTCTCTCGGGCCTCCCACTGGGAGGCCTCGCAAAAGCAGACAGGTAGGCCTGAAAGGCAGCTGAGCTCCCCACCTCCACCAGTGGTCCGCGGGATTTAAAATTATGAATTTGGTGGTCCCTGAAGTCCAAAGGTTTGGAGACCCCTGAACTGGAGAAAGGCTCCATTTCTTTCCCTCATTTGTAATTCTTAAATAAAGTCCAATATTCAAACCCATATTAAATTGAGCATGATGAAAAAATACAACATTATTTTCCAAATTCGCTTTATTTTCAGTCAGTCTGAAAACCAGAGGGGTTTTCCTCCCAAGCTAAAAGCAATAACACCTGCCCCAAAATTAAAGTGCATCTTATACTCTGAAAAATATGGTAAATATTTGAAAAGAAGCAATTCCAGCTTTCATTTGTTTGGCTTGCTGAAATACATTGTATGAGTTTACTTTTTGCTCAGCTAAACACAAACCCAGGGCAAGTCTACGGAGAGGGGCGGCATACAAATCTAATAAATAAATAATAAATAAATAAATAAACTCCACACACAGGGTTTCTGCTGTCTTTTAATCATCCCACCTTGGTGTTTCTGCTGGCAGCTGAGTCCATTTACTTCCTCATGAACTGCAGTGCAAGAGACATAATCCTGGAGCTACTTTGCAGCCAGATAAACTAATGCTGTATCAAGCTGTGAGGGAGTCTGTTTTCCCCTTTGGTGGGAATTCTCACCTCACCTTATGTCTTACCTCATTGGCTCTCTCTCTCCTCCACACAGCTTTCATCCTGCAGCTGGACATGGCCCAAAATTCAGTAGAGCAAAAGTACCTCTTGTTTGGCAACTTCACAGCAATTGCTTAGGTTCTTTAAGTATCATGTTCTTTGCAACATGGAATCATTACTCATTGGACATGGATAAGGAAACTGTCTGATGCTGGTTAGTGTGTTCTCCTGCTGGTCACTTAATTGGTTCCTGCCATGTGTCAAGGTCAGCTGCTGAACTATGAATCAGCTATCAACTCTTTTGTAAAGAGAAACTGTGGCCATACGGAAGAGATCTTGCTGGATTTCTCTGTTCGTTTGTGAAGGACATGCTGTATCCATTCAAGTACACTATATCAGTGGTCTCCAACCTTGGCAACTTTATGAGGTGTGGACTTCAAGTCCCAGAATTTCTCAGTCAGCCATGTCGGCTGAGGAATTCTGGGAACTGAAGTCCACACTTCATAAAGTTGCCCAAGGTTGGAGATCTGCACTATATGACTGAGCATACCTGCAGAGAAATGGGAGAAGCCCAGTTTATACTTAGAAACATAGAAACATAGAAGTCTGACGGCAGAAAAAGACCTCATGGTCCATCTAGCCTGCCCTTATACTATTTTCTGTATTTTATCTTAGGATGGATATATGTTTATCCCAGGCATGTTTAAATTCAGTTACTGTGGATTTATCTACCACATCTGCTGGAAGTTTGTTCCAAGGATCTACTACTCTTTCAGTAAAATAATATTTTCTCATGTTGCTTTTGATCTTTCCCCCAACTTGTCCTTTGAAGTTTGCCTGATAGAATAAGTCTAATCTATTAACGATATTAAAAATATTGGATGTGTTTTGAATATATCATTGAGGCACAGCCTTCTGAACTAATTAGCAAATAATCTTTATAGCATTCCACTATTGGGAAAACAAAGAAACAAACAGGATTAACATCCACATAATTCCTTGCAACTGATTGGTTTCAGCCTTACCAAGCAGAGCAGACAAGTAACACAACCTAATAAGATAATTTTTCTTCATTGTTGTAAAGCCAGGTTAACAGACTCTTGCAAGTCTGAAAGTACAGTTCTCCCAGTGACTAAGGGAGGGTCCATCCTGAGCATCTTACTCTGCCCATTAGGCAACTGTGAGCTATACTACCTTTTATGGGGCCATTTCCTAGAAAGCATCTCTTCACCCAACATCCTAAAGTCATTCCGCATACCATTACATCCCTGGCAAATCCAGAATGGCAGGGAATATATTCCAGGTACTACTAGCTGGGGACCAATATTAAACAAGAACGTTTCCATTACATTTTACTTTTCAGCTTCCTGGGAACTTTTAATTGGCTATCACTGCAAGAACCTGAAGAGATCCTGTTGAGGGATTCTTTTTTGCTTATTTATGGTTACTGCACCTTTTCCAAATTTGGTGCAGTCTCAGTTGCGTTCCATTACCAATCCCATATTTTCCGGTCATGGTAGCTGCCAGATGGCAAAGCTTTTGAGAAGAAAATTCCAGGAACTGCCTTTAATAAGGTTGTTTATTATCATTTCTCTATTGCCAGTATGATGTCTTCCACCCTACCAGTTTTTTTTTTGTAGCACACCTATCATATCTCACTTGCGGTTTAGTTTAGTTTAATTTTGTGAATTCAATTATATTTGATCTCTGCTAAATGTCAGCAATGTGAACTACTCTTGTTCAAGAACAAGATTTACTGGTTTGGGGTTTTTAACAAGACCCATCCTCTTTCTTTGAATGAAATGCAAGTTCCTTTTTGTTGGCTCTAAGGTCACAAAACTATTTCCCTGAATGGTGGATTTTGTCAATTACTAAATTAAGTGTCTGTGTATACCCAACAAGGACCAGTGAAAGACTACTGTTTTCAGTAAATAGATGTGCTTTCTAAGGATCAAATTACCATGATGGCAACAAACAGGATGGATGGGAGATACAGAATACACCCAGGCGGGAGTTTCTACGTTTTGCCGCTACTGGACCGTTCCTGCAGACGGGCGCGGGTGCGCACGTCCTCACATGAGATTCGGCTTCTGCACATGCACCAGAAGAAAAATCTCATGTAAGGACACTCGGACAAGTGAGATATCAGTAATTTTTGCTGATATCTTTGCTTCCGTGTATGTGCAGAAGCAAAAAAATGCCGAAAATGGGTGATATCTCTCGTGCAAGAGTGTCCTCGCGTGAGGTTTTGCTTCTGGTGCATGCGCAGAAGCCAAATCTCATGCGGGCGTGCATGCATTGGGGGTTCAGAGGTGCATGCACATTTCCATTTCCGTTACCGGAACCCCAATCCCATCTGTACCAGGTGCAACCCACTACTGAATACGCCTGCTTTAGCTGCTTTTCTGATAAACAGACTCATTTCCAGCATCAGCTAATATTTTAGAGGTCCCTCCCATCTTCTACAGACAGAAGGGAACTTTTTTTCAAAACATATGCTAGCTACAAGCAGTGTTCCCTCTAATTTTTTTTGCGGGTGGGCGGAAAAGTATAGTGTCTGAGCGGCAGTCCCTGGGCGGCGCAGAAATAATAAATAAACAAACAAACAAACAAACAAACAATAAAAAACCCACCCTGTTTTGCCTCAGAGAATTTCAAAATAAAATACTGTACAGTACTGTGTGTCTATAACAGTGAGCTCATAATAGGGCAACTCTATCAATATCAAAATGCCACTTAAATAGTTGAGCTAGTTTCAAACTAGATTTTGATTTGCTTTCTCTCTTCCTTACTCCCATCCTTTTTCTTTCTCTTTTCCTTCCTCTCTTTTTTCTATCTGTTTCTCTCTCTTCCTCTCTTCCTCTCTCTCTCCTTCCCTCTCACTCTTTCCCTCTCGGCTTCTGGGCAGGTTTGGAAAACTCTGAGTTGATGATGATTTTTAAGTGAGCGATTGCTCACTGCTCAGCTTAGAGGGAACTATGGCTACAAGGCAAGGGGTGGGTTCTAACTTACCGCACTGTGAGTTCGCTTCCTCTTATGCCGCGTGGCACAGGCGCAGTGCCGAAATGTTGGCTTCCGTGCATGCACAGAGGCAAAAATTCACTTCTGCACATTTGCAGATGCGGAAAAAAAGATGGCAGCATCCATGAATCAGCACCGACAGAAGTGGCTCCATAGCGTCACCACCGGTTTACTAACGGTTCTAAAGAACTGGTTAGAATTGGGAGAAACCCACCTCTGCTACAAGGCATCTGTGTATATTAATAACAAAGTACAAGAACGTTTGTATAACCAAATATATTTGAATCTCATACAATAGATTAGTTGAACTTTCCTCTAACATTGTAGTAGCCAGTCGCTTTTGAAAAAGGAAGTCTTCGTGTGGGTTACTATTTTCCATTCAGTGTGTGGGTTTTAACATCATGTGCAAGTTTATTTATTGGGCTACTACAATATTTTTTCCCCGCTTATGACTTTCTACACATATGCTGTATGCAATTTCCAATAGGAAGAAACTCAAAAAAAAAAGGAAATTCAATGTGTGTGACTAAAGCAACCCCAAACATGATGCAAATTTTTTCCTATGCGCCCCTCATTGCAAAAGATGCCCAACTGATGCCCAACTGATGCCCTGTGGCCAGCTGAGATGTCTGCAAAGAGGTGGCTTTCAAGGGAAATATTGTGGGAAAGCTAATTTGGTTGTAAAGGTAGGAGAGAGAATGTGTTCACTGATTCATGTTAGTAACTGTTGTGGTTGGCTCTGGCCCAGCTCCTGCCCCAGGGAATGGGGAGGTGGATGCAGGGGAAAATTCAACATGTCACAGGCCTGTGTTATTGTCGACAGAATCAGTGCAGAGTTTAGTTTCCTCGGACAAAGAAGAAGGTGGGAGTGACTCAGCAGAGGAGGGCTTGGCACACAGCCAAGGCAGTCAATCTTCCTTATCTTCTATTGCTTCAAATGATGACATTTTGGACCCACGCAAGCGCAGAATCATGCGTAGAAGAGACCAAGTAAGAACATATTACAGGAAATAAGGGAGGCCACCTGTGTTTGGGTGGGGCTCCAGTAATTAGGGCTGCAGCTATAAATAGCAGCATGTGGATTTCGCCATTGGGGAAGAATACCTGTTGCAGTTTCGTCAGGAATCTTGTGTGCTGGATATGGTTGCTTTTTCATGCCTTTGAAACCAAAGCAGAGCAACGTGTGTGTGTGTGTGTGTGTGTGTGTTTCCCTTCCTTGGAAGAAAAGGGGTGTGAAGTTTCTCCACAGCTGCTGGCTAAATACTTAATGACTGCTTAAGGGAAATTGTACAGACTACCCGGTTGTTTTGGGAAGAGTGCTCTTTGCAATACAAAAAGAGTGCTTTAGTTTATTTTTACTTTTGTGATAAAGAACATTGTTTTGAATTTTCAAACGTGTGTGTGTGTGTGTGTGTGTGTGTGTGTGCGTCTGAAATTTGTATCCTTGAATTTTCGGGAGGCTCCTATCAGAGAGCCTGGCAGAACAGTAACTATGCTTCTTTTTTATAGTTTGAAAAAACTGTGTCCCATACATCAAAACGACAGATTTGTGGGAGAAAAGTGCAAAGGAAACCAAATGATGATGCAGTTATGCTATCTAAACAAATCCTGTTACTATAAAAATAATAATTATTATTATTAATTAGATTTCTATGCCGCCCTTCTCAAAGATTCATATGGGGAGCAAGTATTTGTGGTTTATTCAAGTGTTTTTGCTGGTGATCTTTTTTTTTCAGATCGTCTCTATGCTCGTCATTGCAGTGCAACCAAATGATAATTTAATTTCAGGTTCAGTGCAGGGGTGAAATGCTCCCGGTGTGCTCATGCCTGTCAGTCTTTGGAGAGCCAGTCGTGAAGGGAGTGCGAGGCTCCACCCATCTGCCTGGACACCGCCATTTGGGTTCTTTTACCCTCTGTGCATGCACAAAGCGTTCTGTGCATGCACAAAGGGTAAAAGAACCCAAATGGGGGTGGGCGGGTGGGCGGAGCTTCACACTCCCTTTGTACAGAAGATGTCATGAACCTGTACAGAGAGAGTCTTATTCCAATTAAAAACCAAAATGCTTAAAAGCTGATTTACCAAAAATTGAAGAATCTCCTGTTCTATGAATAGTAGTCATTCTGGTCAGACAGGTTTTTTGACATGGTTGATGGGCAAGATTAACCTCTTCTGGGAATTATTTATTATCTGCTTCCTGCCCAACCATTAATAAAAATGTTTGAGATATGTTATTTAACTGCATTCCGATAAAAAGAAATGTCATATGCACTGGACAATAAACACATTATCTCAGAACCATTCAAAGAACAAAGAGGACCTAATTCACTCCAGGAAATGACTAATAACACTGATGATGTTACCTAGTTTGGGAAATGAAACGTCTACAAAAAACAACCAAGTTCAGAGAGCACCAAGGACCTTTCATTTCAACCCTGAGATGCAAATATTCTCCTTCATTGAGAATAGAGAGAATTAAAAAGGAAGGAAAGGAGGGATAGAATAGTTGTAGAATGGCAAACATGGAGATTCACATGGAGACTTAGATGAACTATGACATAGTTCATAAAAATAGATTCATGGTTAAAAAGAAAGATAAAAATAAAATATCAAGCCTTAGGATAAAGAGAATGTTTCAGGCAAACAAAAGCAAAATGGATTTTTAAATAATCCAACACTCTCCCATCTCACTGTAAATCAGGAATTTATGTTTTAAAAAATAGGTTTCGTTGTAACAATAAGGAGATCATTTTTACATTATTACTATTTTTTTGCAATAGTCATCCTGAAGAATTTGCAAGTGATCGTTTCTATTTCATCAGAAATAAATTCTAAAAATAGAAAGAATGGGGACTTTGTTGTATATTTATATTGTGTTGTGAACTGATTTACATTTAGAAGATATCTAGCATCTCAAAACATATCTGATATTTATGGCTTAAAATTTTGGGGGTTTTGGATTTTTTAAAAAAAGGAATAGTCAAATGAATTAACATAAAGTAAAATCTGAATTTATTAATAAGCTTAATAAGTTGCACTTTGCAGATGAAGGCAGTTTAACATCTGGTTTGGGCATAAATTATAGATTAGGAGGGTTTTATTGTGGTACAATAAGCAAATTTATCATTTGCTTATTGGCATTTCATCTGCAACCGAATGTCTTCTAGACTGGTTATTCAATTATGTATTTAATTTAAATGTATATTTATTGTTTGGTTGGATCAAATTTGTTACATTACTGGCTATTCAATCTCTTGGCAGCTCAATATAAAATGTATTTAGTTAAAACCAAGGATACTAAAAATGAACTAAAGTGATAAGCAATTAAAAAAAGAAACTGCCCAAAGAAACACATTTTGAAGACCCTTAAAAGCAGAAATCAATTGGTCTTCTCCACTCAGCATGGAGGGTTACGGTAATCAAGGATGTACAGCATCCCAAAGAGCAGGGGTCCCCAAACTTTGTAACTTTAAGACTTGTAGACTTCAATTTCCAGAATTCTCCACCCAGCATATTTTGAATGGTCACAAAGGAACTGTTGTAAGTCAAGGAGTACCTGTGCACTGTTGTAATTTGTGAGATAAAACCGATTGATTGATTGATTGATTGATTGATTGATTGATTGATTGATTTTCTATGCCGCCCAACTCCCAAAGGACTCTGGGAGGCTCAAATATAGAATATATTTAGATAAGCAAATCAGTGATTACAACATACCGTAAGCATGGTAGCCTCTCAAGTAATTCATGTTAAAAAGGGGTTTTGCTTTTCCTTCTTTTTCCCCTTTTTCCTCTTCTTTTTTTTCTCTTTTTTTTCTTCTTCTCGTCTTCTTTTTAACTTTTTTAAATCTACTTACTAATTGGGCTAGTTGGGACATTTATGATAAATTATTTGGATTTTCCTCCCCTTTTGAATTGATATATGTTAGATCCCTGTAACAGTTAGATAAAATTTAAGATGTAGTCGTTATGATTGGGAATTCTGGTTTCTTTCTTTTCTTTTTTAAAGGGTGATTACAATAAAAGTAATGGTGAGAAATATATATGAAATTAATATTAAGGATATATCAAGGAGATTGAAGCCTGACAGCCTAAATGATGAGATGTAATAAGAAAAGAAGCAGCTAAAAGAAATTGTATTAGATAATAGCTTTTAAAATGCATATAAGAAATTTGAATAATTATTTTTTACCCTGATGTCAAATGTATAAGAGCTAGCACTGGACTGGAAAAAAAAGTAATCCATGTTGTTCTCTTGCAGGTGAATATCCCAGAAGCAGTATGAGCCAGAAAGGATCTGCAAAGTAAGGACTCTAATGTTTAAATCAACTCTCCCCCCCTCCTTGCCTTTCGCAAACTCCTTAAAACCCACCTCTGTCATCAGGCATGGGGAAATTGATTCCCCTGGACCAGTTTCCGTTTTATGTATGGTTTATGTGAGATGTATGATTGCTTTTTATATTAAGGGTTTTTAATTGTTTTAATCGTTGGATTTGTACTGTTTTGTCTTGTGAGCCACTCCGAGTCTCCAGAGAGGGACGGCATACAAATCTAATAAACAAATAAATAAATAAATAAAGTGCGGGTGAAGGAGAAAGCAACTGGATAGGTTCCCAGTTCTATAGTCTGGGTTATTATGCTGAGGATATATACAGAGCAAGTTTGCAGATGTTAAAAAGTAGAACTATGTCCTGGGTCAATAGTAATTCTGCTTTCTTTTTTCTGGCTAGATTGGGTGGGCATGAAATCCCCTGGTGGGTCTCCAGATCATGATTTCTGATTCCCATTGTGTAATGATAGGAACAACAACTCAATTGTTTTTCTGTCCTGTAAAACAGCCGTCCCCAACCTTTTTGGGTCCACTGACTGGCAGTAGTAATGGCGAATGGCAACGGGGTGGGGTGGGGATAGATTTTGAGTGAGACACAGCTAGTCCTATAGCCTGAAACCAGCCTGTTGCTTATTCATGTCATTTTAGGGATTACAGTTCCTGAAGAACAATGGCAATTTGTTTCCTTTTATTCTTTAACTATGACATCAGCAGGGGATTTAATTTAAGGTATTCAATTTAGGCACCGCCCGATTCCAAGGACTGACTCTAGGCAGTGTACAACAAAAGCAAGCAAAAATAGAAAATACATTAGAATAAGATTATAAAAAAGGTTGGTAACTATGAGTACATGGTAAATAACAAAGAGCCAGAGCTGTTGCAAAATCTTTGCCCTATTTGAAACCTGCAAATTATAAGAGGCATAAGAAATCAGCGTCAAGTGAGGAGAATTGATAAGCATTGCCCAATCTCCAACATAAATTTCTACATTCTTCTCTTGCATTATCTGTTTGAGAACTGCTGTTTTAAATCTCGTGATAAGGAAAAAATGGAGGACTTTGCAGCCAAACTTTGCTTAGGATTCTGTGTCCTGTTTTCCACTACAGGATGTTAAAATTCCTGATATCTGCAGTGTGCAAACAAATGGTGAATTTTCTTAAAGACAAATTAAAAAGCTCCTGTTTCATCTTACTGCTTTCTCTTTTTTCCAGTGGCAGCATGGGTAAAGGAGACAGTGCTGGCAAAATGAGTGCAAAAGATTTATATGGTAAGTCCACATTTCATGCTTAATAAAGCTTAGGTTAGATCCAATTTTGTATCTAACAAAAGCAAGAGTTAACTTACAAAATGATGAAAAAGAATTATTTGTTGTCAATTTAAAGAAGATTATTCATTTAGAGCAGTGTTTCCCAACCTTGGCCACTTGAAGATATTTGGACTTCAACTCCCAGAATTCCCCAGCCAGCAAATGAATTCTGGGAGTTGAAGTCCAAATATCTTCAAGTGGCCAAGGTTGGGAAACACTGATTTAGAGCATAATATACACTGTACTGTGTGAAGAAAATTGTCTTTCTGTTTTCAATATGGGGTCATTCAGCCAATTAACCCCTAATCCACAGGACCACAAGTATCACGCTAATGAGAGCAATCATCTCTAAAAAAAGTCATCATCAATTATTGCTTTTGAAACTTGGGGGAATTTAAAGTATAATATGATGTAATTCTTATATTCAACATAAAGTATATTAATATTGCCATGTGTACACAAGGTTAATGAACAGTTTGTGTTGCACTCCATAATGAAGTGTACTTAAATCACTCCCACTTGGTTTCTCCTGCTATTGCATGCATTTAAAGTAACTACCTGTGATTTATTTGGTGAAGTGTCTATGCTTGCTAGGAATTCTGTTGGTTACCTGTTGGATATCTGGAAAACAGCACCATGTAGCAGAAGATTAATTTAGTATGTCATATACAGGGACAAGAATTATAAGAAACGTGTGTACCGGAAACCAGAAGATCATCTTCCCGGCACGCATATGCGTGGCTAGCAGGTGCTCTTCTGGTTTTCGACATCTCTGCACACATGAAGACCAGCTGGCTGTCACACCAGATGCCAGAACAGCAACGGGTGATGGTTCTTGTTCCGGGAGAGATGGCTCTGTGTGCCACTTCCGGCATGCATTCCATAGGTTCACCATCACAGTTCCTAGATGTTCTTAGACCATGTGTGCTATGAATTATTCAGTTGCCATTGTTGGTTTTCTAAGCAGATCTAGTGGCAAGAGTTAGTAGGGCCAGACCTCTGATACCATCTGTTAGACGGAACTTTTTCCAGATAGTTGGCCTGGCCAGGCTTTATAAGTAGACTCCTTACTTTTGCTTCTGCGGGAGCATGTGCTTTGGCGGGGTAGCTAGGCCAATGTTTCCAGCCTTTTTTCATCACAGCAATTTATATCTCTGTCCTAAAGGTGCTTTTTCAAGAGGCAACTGGACTTTCTGGTTAACCAGAAAGTCCAATTGCCTCTTGAAAAAGCACCTTTGGGATAACCATGACCTGGATGACTAAAAATCTCCATAGACAATTTGTATCCCTGTTTCTGTGAGCCCAATTGATCTGTCTTTTAGTGCCTGAAATTTGGCACTTTCAACTCATTCTTCCCCACCCCATGGGTTGCAAGAGTTTGGTGGGCTCTGCATGTGTTGGTAGCTTTTATTACCCTTCTAGCATGGGTAACGCACAACCTTAATCTGTCCTCTTTTCGCATCCTCTAGTTTCTAATGTGGTGCTGTCTTCTCTGCTGGTGATGCAGCACCTGTTTGATGGGAGACATACCAATTGTTCTAAAATTACCTTGCACTGAGGTATATATAGGCACTGCCAGCTCATTACAATCGACCTCACACCATTCCTAAGAGGTCTGTAAGGGGCGTGCGTAAGCGCACCATCGTGCCTACCATCCCTGTCCTACTGTCCCATTGTCCAAATGTACCTGTACCTACTTTGCTTTTGTTTATGTTTATACCATCTATTATCTTGTACACATTTAGATAGATAGATAGATAGATAGATAGATAGGTAGGTAGGTAGGTAGGTAGGTAGGTAGGTAGATAGATAGATAGATAGATAGATAGATAGATAGATAGATAGATGATAGATAGATAGATAGATAGATAGATAGATAGACAGACAGATAGATGTTAGATAGATAGATAGATAGATAGATAGATAGATAGATAGATAGATAGATAGATAGATAGATGATAGACAGACAGACAGATAGATAGATAGATGTTAGATAGATAGATAGATAGATAGATAGATAGATAGATAGATAAATGATAGATAGACAGACAGACAGACAGATAGATGTTAGATAGATAGATAGATAGATAGATAGATAGATGATAGACAGACAGACAGACAGATAGATAGATAGATGTTAGATAGATGTTAGATAGACAGACAGACAGACAGACAGACAGATGTTAGATAGATAGATAGATAGATAGATAGATAGATAGATAGATAGATAGATGTTAGATAGGTAGATAGATAGATGATAGATAGATAGATGATAGATATGATAGATAGATAGATAGATAGATGATAGATAGATGATAGATAGATAGATAGATGATAGATAGATAGATAGATAGATAGATAGATAGATAGATGTTAGATAGATAGATAGATAGATAGATAGATAGATAGATGATAGATAGATAGATAGATGATAGATATGATAGATAGATAGATAGATAGATAGATAGATAGATAGATAGATAGATGTTAGATAGATAGATGATAGATAGATAGATAGATAGATGATAGATATGATAGATAGATAGATAGATAGATAGATATATAGATAGATAGATGATAGATAGATGATAGATGATAGATAGATAGATGATAGATATGATAGATAGATAGATAGATAGATAGATAGATAGATAGATAGATAGATAGATAGATAGATAGATAAATGCTAACGTGCAATGAAAGATAGGCTGTGGAGAGAGAGGTATTTTATTAGCATACTGTCTTCCTGCCTCAAGGATGGGAGGAAAACACATAGCTGTTGCTCTGTAGATGAGCCCTAAGAGACTCAGTTCTGAACCAGGAATCCCCTTGATGCCAAATTAATGTCTACTGCATTGGACTCGCTAATTAAGAATGGTCTTAGAAGCTTCATGGATATTTATTGAAGGTTCACTTCAGGATTCAGAAATAACACACCTCTTAAATTAGTTGCTCCCATAGTAGTAACAGGAGCTGATGAATGACCCTTCTTCCTATTTGCACAAATGAATGAATTGTCCTGTGCCGGCCACAAATGTTCCTTGTCTTCCCTTGAGGTCATTAGGGTACTGAATGCTCTTTGCCTTTGGCACTGAACACCCAAGCTTCTCATGTGTTAAGCCCCATATTTTAAAAGATTCGCCACATACTTGGTGAAGGATCCGTACGCTTACAGATCCAGCAGATAGATCTCAGGTTTCTGCTTCATTCAGTACACAGCTGCCAGCTGAATAAATGTTAATGTAGACCATGAATAAATAATGTGACTTCTCTGCTTACTGGCTGCTTCTGTTTTGAACCAAAATGACAGGGCATTGAAGGGAAATCCATTTTATTCTTGGCAAGTCTGGGTGGCCGGGAAGT
Organism: Erythrolamprus reginae; assembly: GCF_031021105.1. Lineage (NCBI taxonomy): Eukaryota > Metazoa > Chordata > Lepidosauria > Squamata > Dipsadidae > Erythrolamprus > Erythrolamprus reginae. The sequence goes on along the minus strand of NC_091950.1, from coordinate 134,010,836 downwards.
ATTTCAGAATAATTAGAGATTTGTATGAGACGTCCATTGCTGCTTATTCTGTCATATTTGCAACACTCTCCCCTTCCCTGAACTTGCAGTAAATTTGTAGCAAGGCTATAGTAGTAGTGTACCTCCTGATTGTTTTGCCTTTTGAATTCTTCTAGAAGGGGAATTATTTATTGGATTTGTATGCCGCCCCGAGTCCACGGAGAGGGGCAGCATACAAATCCAATAAATAGATAGATGGATGGATGGATGGATGGATGGATGGATGGATGGATGGATGGATGGATGGATGGATGGATGGATGGATAGATAGATAGATAGATAGATAGATAGATAGATAGATAGATAGATAGATAGATAGATAGATCAATCAATCCAGATCTGTGGATTTATTTTTATATGTAAATATTCCATTCCATTCTGGAGGTTCCATTTGGAGATATGATCTGTCCTCATGGTCAAGGTAGCTCTCAGATGATGCATTTGCTATGGCATTAGGTTCTGTTGCTTGTACAAATGGATCATCAAATAATTCAATCCAAAGTTCTCGTTTGAACCAGGTTCAAATTCAGAGGTGAAATTGTGACAGGTTCTGGAGAACCGGTAGTGGAAATTTTGAGTAATTCGGAGAACCAGAAAATACCACCTCTGGTTGACCCCAGAATGGAGTGGGAATGGAGATTTTGCAGTATCCTTCCCCTGCCATGGCCACCAAGCCACACCCACAGAACTGTAGGGAAAAATTTTGAATTTCACCCCTGTTCAAATTATATAGGGTGTCCAGCAAACCTGGAAAACAGGGAATTGTCAGGGAAATCTGATTCAGGAAATATCAGGGAATTATCAGGAAATTCATGAAAAAAATGGAATAAATCAGGGGGGGAAACAAACTGGATTAAAATGTTTAAAAGTCAGGGGAAAATCATATTTTTAAAAATGGATCGCGCTGCCTGGCAGAGTCAAGCAAAGATGAGCATAACTGTGGCAACAACTTGCTTCCTCAGCTGCTGATATTTCTCCACGGCTTAGCCATTTGGTATGACGTCATCTATGACCGCACCTTAACTAGATTGCAAGTTACAGGGAAATGTCAAGGAAATATCGGGGAATTTCAAAACGTTTTCACTCTGGATAACCCTGATTTATACTACTTTGGACACATTATGTGAAAACCAACTCTCTTGAGACATCTATAATGCTGGGAAAGGTAGAAAGAAAGAGAAGCCCAACCACCAGCAAAGTGGATGGGCTCAATTACAGTGGCAATGTTTGAATACCTGGAAGATTAGGGATTAATTGTTATGGAGAAAATCTATCTATCTGGTTGCTGAGAATCAAAATGACTTAGTGGCACATAATCAATTAACTTTATATAACTGTCCTCATGTCTAATGATGCCAAAGAGAAAGCTATTTGCTAGCCCTTTTTCCTTGTTTCCCCTTTTGACTTTTCCAGCAGAAATCACACAAAGAAAAAACTAAAACATGCTCAGTTTAACTGAACTATTGCAGAAGTTTTGAGATCATTCTCTTTGAGATGCTTTCACGCAAAGAATTCACTATCTGGAAAGAAGTCTGAAAATGGATCCATTCCCTGTTAGTTATTCATTAACATATTACAATATATATATATTTAAAAGTATTAGGTAGAAATACTTTTTATTTTGTTTACAGACAGAAAAGTGGAATGGCGATACCTTTTAGCAAGCTAGAGTCTTCTCCACAACTCTGCCCTTTGGTTACTTTGCCTTTCAACTCTCATACTCATAGCAAACATATTGACTGGCGGTAACCATGCAACAGGGGTGGGTTCTAACTTACCTGGCCACTGGTTCCCTTTCTCCCACACCATGTAGCAGCATCACATGGGTGCATGCGCAGTGCCAAAAATTCAAAATTTTTAAAAGCCAAAAACAAGATGACCACGCATGCACAGTGCCAAAAACTCAGCTTCTACACGTGCACGGAAGAAGAAAAAAAAATAGAAAAAAATATTCCCACAAAAAAGATGGTGGTGTCCACAGACCGGCATTGACCAAACCGACTCTGTCATATCACTAGCAGTTTGCTACCAGAGGAACCCACCTCTGCCATGCAATGCATCTGAAAGGCTTACGGTTACCAAAATGTGGCATAAAGAATAAGGGTGAGGTGCTACCAGTTGTCTTGCTGCTCATAAAAATGGAAAATATCCAGTGTGAGTTGGATGCGAGTCCTCAAATAATGTTCATGTAATGTTCCTATAGTTTGTTTGTTTATTTATTTATTTATTATTATTTATTATTTATTTATTATTGACTGATTGATTGATTGATTGGATTTGTATGCCGCCCCTCTCCAGAGACTCGGGGCAGCTAACAACAGTAATAAAACAATGTACAATAATAATCCAATAAATACTAAAAATGATTTAAAAACCCATTAATATATTAAAAAAAAACCAAACATACATACAGACATACCACACATGAAATTGTAAAGGCCCAGGGGGAAAGAGCATCTCAATTCCCCCATGCCTGGCGGCAGAGGTGGATTTTAAGGAGCTTACGAAAGACAAGGAGGGTGGGGGCAATTCTAATCTCTGGGGGGAGTTGGTTCCAGAGGGCCAGGGCCACCACAGAGAAGGCTCTTCCCCTGGATCCCGCCAAGCGGCATTGTTTAGTTGACGGGACCCGGAGAAGACCCACTCTGTGGGACCTAACCGGTCGCTGGGATTCATGCAGCAGAAGCCAACTGATGATGCCAACTGTTGCCAACTGATTCAAGGCAAGTCACTTGTAATTTAAGAAGAAGTGAAATACAGAAACAGCACATTGATAGGCTAGTATGAAGCAGGTAATTATTGTCCATGTATCGAGCCAGGATCACAACAGACCTTATCTGAATGCTCATACATTTCTCTTGCTTGAAATAATGAACTTATTTGCATCAGCAATACAGAGCGTTCCTTCTCCAGTAGTGTTCAATGTACCGTATTTTTTGGAGTATAAATCACACTTTTTCCCTCCCTAAAAGAGAGTGGAAATGTTGGTGCGTCTTATACCCCAAATACAGCCATGTTTGCTGTCCCAAAGCCCCACCCTTGCATCCTATATTTGGACAGAGGGTCTGGGAAGCCTGCAGCGAGCGCCTGGGTGCTGGGGGATGGCAAAAATGGGCCATTTTTTTGCCCCTTCTTTCACAAAAATGGAGGCATTTTTACCTCCCCCATTCCCCAGGAGCTCTCTGCAGGCTCCCTAGGCCCTTTGCCCACCCAATTTTTGGAAATGGGGCTGTTTTTCGCCTTCTAATTTACCCATATAGCATGACTGGAGGAAGAATTCTGGGAGTTGAAGTCCACGAGCCTTAAAGCTGTCAAGTTTGAAGTTTGTAAAAAGTGTACATGGTTGTAAAAAGTATTCTGCTACACTGGTATTTTATTAAATAACACATTATTACACCATTTGGTTCAGAATACTTTTTTCCTTGTTTTCCACCTCTAAAATCTAGGTGCATCTTATACTCTGAAAAATATAGTAAATCCTAGAACGCCCATAAAACCTGACTGTTGATTTTATTAACTTCCTGAGAATTCTGATTAGCTTCCTGAGAATCTGTGGAGGCCTCCAAGTCATGGAATGTTCTCTAGTCCAGTGTTTCCCAACCTTGGCAACTTGAAGAGATCTGGACTTCAACTCCCAGAATTCCCCAGCCAGCATTTGCTGGCTGGGGAATTCTGGGAATTGAAGTCCAAATATCTTCAAGTTGCCAAGGTTGGGAAACACTGCTCTAGTCCATCTCTCAAGCACATACAGTGGAATTTGTCTACCAGCCAGCCAGACATTTTTATAACCTTAGTATTTAAAATCAAGATTTGTTTAACATCTCCATGGGCTTTATTTCCATAAATGAAACCATGTGACCACAGATAGTTCCAAAATATTGGAGGTAGCTGTGGCTACCGAGAATAGATTAGTGAAATTGTTCCTTTTTCTGAAACAACAGCAAGCAACACTTTGAACTCGGAAATACCTCTTTTCTAATAGCTTGTTGAAGATGCTTGTGGAGATGCTTCTTTAGTAATCTCTGTTAATTGTTAGCACTTGGCGTCATGTTTATCTTTTAAAATAAATGAAAAGGAGCAGATTAACTCTTGTGGTTGCAATGAAAATGCTGTCACAGACAACATAGGGAAGAAAAATGAGAGCTTAGACCTCAAAAAGCTGGGTTTGTTCACTAGACGCCGTCGGTGACTCCGTTCCGGAGCTCTGCCTCACAGCTGACGACCTTGCCGCCGCCCCACGGCTACTACCCGCTGCGGCTGCTGAGAGAAAGAGAGAGGGAGAGAGGGGGGAGAGAAAGAGATAGCAAGAGAGGGAGAGAGAGAAAGAGAGAGGGAGAGAGGGGGGAGAGAAAGAGAGGGAGAAAGAGAGAGGGGGGGAGAGAGAAAGAGATAGCAAGAGAGGGAGAGAAAGAGAGAAAGAGATAGCAAGAGAGACAGAGAGAGAAAGACAGAGAAAGAGAGACATAGCAAGAGAGACAGAGAAAGAGAGAGAGAGAAAGAGACAGCAAGAGGCAGAGAGAGAGAGACATAGCAAGAGAGGCAGAGAGAGAGAGAGAAAGAGAGACATAGCAAGAGAGGCAGAGAGAGAAAGAGACATAGCAAGAGAGACAGAGAAAGAGAGAGAGAAAGAGAGACATAGCAAGAGAGGCAGAGAGAGAGAGAAAGAGAGACATAGCAAGAGAGGCAGAGAGAGAGAGAAAGAGAGACATAGCAAGAGAGACAGAGAAAGAGAGAGAGAGAAAGAGGCAGAGAGAGAGAGACATAGCAAGAGAGGCAGAGAGAGAGAGAAAGAGAGACATAGCAAGAGAGGCAGAGAGAGAAAGAGAGACATAGCAAGAGAGAAAGAGAGAGAGAAAGAGATAGCAAGTGAGAGAGAAAGAGAGACAGAGAAAGAGAGAGAAAGAAAGAGATAGCAAGAGAGACAGAGAAAGAGAGAAAGAGAGAGAGAATGAAAGAGAGATAGCAAGAGAGGCAGAGAGAGCAAGGGAGAGAGAAAAACATAGAGGGAGGGAAGGAGGGAGAGAGAAAGAGAGCAAAAAAGAGAGGAAGAAAGAAAGAAAGAGGGATGGAGAGAAAGAAGGGAAGGAAGGAAGAGAGAGAAAGAGGGAGGGAGAAATAGAGCGAAATGGAGGAAGAGAAATTTTTTTTGTCCAAACTTTTCTTTAGCCCCCCCACCCCGTTCAGTGTTCCCCAGGATTTTGAAAATATGAATAATGTGCCGCAGCTCAAAAAAGGTTGGGAAACACTGGTTTAGTTGACGGGACCCGGGGAAGGCCCACTCTGTGGGACCTAACTGGTTGCTGGGATTCGTGCAGCAGAAGGCGGTCCCTGAGATATGTCTCACAGGGGTCGCCTAAGACTATGGGAAAAGACAAATTTCCCATGTTGTTAGGAACTAAAGCTTCTATTTTGGCGCCTTGGAACATATTTTTAGAATCCAACCAATCAGAGATTTACAGTGGGGGTGTCCCTCTGACCTTACAGCTAATCAGTTTAAAGCTCTGTTGGGAGAATTGGCGCTAGACTTATGGTTGGGTGTCACCACAACACGAGGAACTGTAGTAAAGGGTTGTGGCATTAGAAAAGTTGATAACCACTGCTTTAAGGTATTACAGGATTCTCTTCTTCTGTTTGTGCGTGGTGTGTGTGTATGCACACACACACATTCCTACATGTTCTCTGAGAACACTTAGTAGAGTAAATTTCCTTCTCCCTTTCCTTGAAAAAGTATGAATTGAGCCAATTTAGTCTAGCGGTTAAGATACCAAGCAAGAAACTGTGAGTTCAAGTCTCATCTTAGTTACAGAAGCCAACTGGGTGATCTTGGGGCAGTCACTCACTCAACCCAACCTTACTTACAGGGTTGCTGTTGTGAGGAAAATAGGAGGAGGGAGGTGTGTTGTTTATGATCATCACCTTGGGTTATTTATAAAAATAATAAAGGCTGGGTATAAATAATCAAATAAACTTCACTGTTTATTTTCAATGCAGTATTACCATTTCAATTTCTCGTTTCAAACCTTTTCCACATTGTGGATAACAGCATCAAATGTGTCTCGTCTCTCTTCTGATACAGAATTTGGCTCCCTAATTATATTTAATATTATTATTACTTCCGTATCATTTTCGCAAGAGAATAATTTAAATCCCAAATTTATTTTTCCTAATTTTGTATTTGGCTGAAAATGAATGCAAAACCAATTATCTGACATAAAAATAATCTCGCTGCTTGTTTATCATTGCTAATATATCACTTAGCGAAATAGCCCATAGCAAATAGGCCTAGATGTGAATTTTAGAAACACAATCCTCCCTTCAAATTGTTCTCATTCTCAGTTATTAGACATTCATTCCCTTGGACAAATACACATTTTTGCTTTTATACTCCTCTGACATGCCTAATTGTGAACTAATGTACCGTATTTTCCGGCGTATAAGACGACTGGGCGTATAAGACGACCCCCTAACTTTTCCAGTTAAAATATAGAATTTGAGATATACTCGCCGTATAAGACTACCCCTCTTCTGTACATCATAGACCTGACTGAGTCTAGGTCTATGATGTACTTGCATTGAGAAAAAAATCATTTCTGAACATGATAACACAATATTTTAATTACTAATGATGAAGATCTTATTGTTAAAATTATGAATGAATTATTTAGAGAGAGAGAGCCAAGTGGGAACACTCTTCTGTCTATCTCTCCATATGTCTCTGTCTATCTGTCTTGTCTGCCTCTCATATTTCTCCTCACCACAATTAAGTTTATTATTATAACTCATCGTAATTTGTCAACACAAAAAGGTGAACCTGGCTATTTTTCTTTCTCCTACCATCTATTCTGCAGGTATCTTTCAGTCTAACATGCAGCATGCTGACACCTATGTGAGAATCTATTATGGAATGAGAATCTGTATGTGATATCATGATATGGCAATCCAAACAGCCCATCCATTTTTTCCTCTTTCCGCACTTTCTGTCTTTATCCTCTTGCAATGTCACTTAAACAGATTTTAACTTGTCGGGTTTAATTAGTGACCCTGCCAATTTTCAGTACTGTGCAGTGTGCTATGATACAGAGCAGGGTGAATAATATGACCTCAGCTTTTAAAGTTATTTTAAAATGTTGCCTAAGAAATATGGAAAGATGATTCTTTTTGGAGGAAAAGTACATTTTCAATGGTTAAACATAAGAACAAATACAAACAGGCAGAAATAAATGCATCCAGTTTAACATTCAATTTTGCAACCACTAATAATGTTGGTCAAGTAGGTACAAAAATACCTGGGGAAATTATCAAAGTCTGGGAAATGGGTCCCTTGTCAGTTAAAAGGAGTGCTGATTTACCACCTGCTAGAGCAGTGATTTTCAACCTTTTTTGAGCCGCAGCACATTTTTTACATTTACAAAATCCTGGGGCACATCACCAACCAAAATTACACAAATCTAATAAATAAATACATACATACATACATACATACACACACACACACACACACACACACACACACACACACACACACATAAATAACCCCCTCATATATACAATCCCATGTAACATCCCCTTATAAATACAGTCAATCATCAATCATCCCTCCTCAAATTTATACCACTGTCTCATTTCTGGGTTCTTCTCCTGTCTTTCCCCCTTTTCTCTCTCATGTTTCTCATTTCTCTCTCTTCCTCCCTTTTTCCCTCATTCCTTCTCCCTCTCACTTCTCCTCTTTTTCCATCCCTGTCTCTCCCCCCCCCTTACGTGTGTGTGTGTGTGTGTGTGTGTGTGTGTGTGTATACACACTCGAACCATTTCCAAAACCAGTTGAGGGCTGGGGTTTTTTTCTCTTTTATTCTTTTCAAACACAGGTGTGGGCTGGGGGGGTGTTTCTTATTATTTGGGTGCTTTTTACCATATGCTTCAAGAATCACCTCTCTCCCTCTCTCTTGTTCTCTCTTATTTTCTTTCTGAGGCTCCTCCCACAACGGTGGCTACAGCGGCGCTGGCGATCCGGCCGCTAGCCGCTCCGAGCGCTGTGGGAACGCCCACCCCTCTCACAGTCCGGTCTCGAGCTGACAGTAAAGGGGCTGCTTCCCATCCTCCTTCTCAGAAGGTTTCCTTCTGAGCAAGCTGGCAGGAGGATGGGAAGCAGCCCCCACACCGCTCGGAGCGGCTAGCGGCCGCATCGCCAGTGCCGTTGCAGCCACTGCTAATGTAAAGGGGCTGCTTCCCGGCGGCAGGAACGCCTCACCTCCGCTACTCCTGCCGCCGCCTTTGCTCTCCCCGCTGGGCAAGAGGCAAAGGCGGCAGCGGGAGTAGCGGAGGCAAGGCGGAGAAGAAAGAAGCGGCGGATAGCTGCAGCAAGGGCTCGTTATGCCGGCTACCCCCCACAGTTCCTGCCGCCGGGAGTGGCGCTCCACCCCAGCAAAGCCGGCGAGGGAGCTCCGGAATCGGTTGGTGCTCACCCGACGCCTTGTTTTTTTATTTCCCCCTTTGGCAAGGGAGCGTTCGAGGAGACAGCGTCTTGTGGCATCGCCTCCCGTCGGGTTTACGACGAAGGGACGCTCAGCAACTTCTTTTTCCTTTCGGCGCCATAGCCACCCGCAGTCCCCGGAGCCAACGGGTTGAGGCAAAGGGCTGCGTTTCCCTTCCCTCCCTCCCTCCTGCCCCCGTCCTGAATGGAAGCCTCGCTCCGGGATCTCCGCCGCTTGCAAACCGGGCGGGCGGAGCGGACCCGCGCTCACTTTCGGCTCCGGGGACTGCGGATGGCTATGGCGCCGAAAGGAAAAAGAAGTTGCTGAGCGATGCCGCAAGACGCTGTCTCCTCGAGCGCTCCCTTGCCTCCCGAACTCCCGCCTGTGAAGAGAAACCAAAGGGGGAAATAAAAAAACAAGGCGTCGGGCGAGCACCAACCGATTCCGGAGCTCCCTCGCCGGCTTCATCAACGCGCTGCTGTTGCTGCTGCTGTTGCTGCCGCCTGAGGCGGCGGCACTCGAATCTGGCGTGGTGGAAAATCTTTGCCTGCCTCCAGATTTTCCACCACGCCAGATTCGAGTGCCGCCGCCTCAGGCGGCAGCGACAGCAGCAACAGCAGCGCTTTTTCCTTTCGGCGCCATAGCCACCCGCAGTCCCCGGAGCCGAAAGTGAGCGCGGGTCCGCTCCCCCCCCCCCAATCCCGCTCCCGGCCTCCTCCCGCCCGCGGCTGTGGAATGGGCGCAGTATCCGGCCTATAAGACGACCCCCCACTTTGGAAAAGATTTTCAGGGGTTAAAAAGTCGTCTTATACGCCGGAAAATACGGCAATTGCTATTATGTCATGCCCTCTTCAGGTTGCAAGTATTTGAATTATTATAGTCTATATGTTACAAATGTTCTTGTTTTTGCCCAATAACACTAAAACCGCATTTTTGCTTTTCCTGCAGTGCAAATTATAAATCTAATATGAAATCACAACAGATGTCCAACTGTGAAGTTTTTGGTGCTAAGCTTGGTTGGATGCTTGCAGATATTTCATTTCTCAACTAGGCAACTTCGCATAGTTGATACTACTATTACTTCTACTACAGTCATATTGGGAGCTCTGAAGCCCTTCCAGCTTGGAAGAATTGAACAGTGACAGTATCATTGCCTGGGAGAATGCCCCAGTTGGGGGCTCCTTTCACATCCCCATTTAGTTGCCCACTGAAGTGGTACCTGTTTATCTACTTGCGGTCACCCGCTTTTGAACTGCTGGATTGGCAGGAGCTGCTAAAGCATGTGACAGGAACTTACCCCTCTCATGGCAGCAACTGGGTTTTGAATGCGAGCCCGTCAAAAACCAGCCCAGCGTCCTAACCTCATGATCCATCATGCTCCTAGTTGGGTAATGAAACATTTGCAAACAAACCACCAAACTCAGAGAGCAGCACGAGCTCCATTTCAGAGGTTTTGGTGCCTTTGTATAAGGTACAAAGAGTTATGTCTCCTGTTTAATAGAAATGAAGCCTTGCCTAAGAATAATCTTATAGTTACAGTATAGTAGCATGCTGTTCTTGGTGGGTTTTATTTGTCAAACTGCAGTCCTAAATTCTAAAATTTGATTTTCAAGGTAGCTATGTACTTGTAATTAGTGATAGGTGTAGCTGTCTAGAGATCTGCCCAAGTCATAAATCTGTCATGCATTTGCTCACAAAAAAGTAGCCAAATGACAGCTTTGAGCAACACTCTACTGTTCCATTCTTGTCTACAATCATGGTGTTAGCTTATGTCAGTGATGGCGAACCTTTTTTTCCTTGGATGCTGAAAGTGCCCATACCCATAGGACGGCAAAAATGGCCTCCCCCCACCCCCCGAGGGCCTCTGGAGGCCTGAAACAGCCCATTTCCCAACCTCTGGTGGGCCCAGTAGACATGTTTTTTGCCCTCCCCAAGCTCCAGAGGCTTCTCTGGAACCTGGGAAGGCCAAAAATGCCCTCCCCCATCCCCCCAGCGACTCTCTGGAAGCCGAAAATGCCCTCCTAGAACCTCCGGGTGAGCTGAAAATCAGCTAGACAGCACACACATTCACATTGGAGCTGAGCTAGGGTAACGAGTCTGCGGAGAGGGGCGGCATACAAATCTAATAAAAATAATAATAATAATAATAATAATAATAATAATAATAATAATAATAATAATAATAGCCCATGTGCCAGCAGATATGACTCCGCATGCCACCTGTGCCATAGGTTCGCCATCACTGGCCTATGCTACCCTTGTACAGTAGAGACCTCATGGGATAATGATTGTTATAGATGGACATGTTCCAATAGAAGAGAAGCTGTAGCTCAATATCTATTGAACTTGTCAAACTCTGGCTGCTCTCTTGAGCTTCGTTATTTACTTGAAAATGTTTCATTAGCGAACGAGAGAGTAGTTGAGCAATGAAAAGTCTGCAACTACAGCATCCAAGCTTAGCACCAAGAACTTCACAGTTGGACATCTGTTGTGTTTCCATACTAGCTTTACAATTTGCACTGCAGGAAAGGCAAAACTGATGTCTCAGTGTTATTATGGGAAAACAAGGAAACCTGCAACATTTGGAATTTCAGGGTGCCAGGAAGACTGACAACTAGGAGGGAAAGTTCCCAAGCGAAATCATATCTCTGCCACCATGTGCTCTTTTCAATTTTCCTGCCTGCAATATGAGAAATAATGCTGATTTACCCAACAGTCTAGTTAACAAGGGTAATGCTTATAAAACATTTTGAATCTTGAAAATACTGTACTGTACAGATGCTTGAGGTTGTATGTTTTGACAGGCAATTGTTGTGTGAGCTCGTGTTTTCACCACGTTGAGCCTTCTCCCAAGAAGGAGGAAGCATTGGCTGCAACCGTGTTTGCTTTCTTTGCTGGCTTATATCGCATTAGCTAATAAACAATGGAATGCAAGCACCTTACACTAATTTCAAGGTAAACATTAAACATGATGGAAAGGAATTTAGCTGAGAGATCCCTCTAAAGGCCTGCCAACCTAGTGCCAAGAAAGCAGTGGACTGCTATTTGTGTAGTCATATAACACCCAAAGGTGCTTTTTCAAGAGACAACTGGACTTTCTGGTTTTTCTTCAAAGACATTTCACTCAAGAAGCTTCTTCCGCTCTGACTGGATGGTGGGAAATGGAAGGATTTATACTCCTTGCAGACAGCTGAACATTTGCATTCTTTTAGTGAGTCATTAAGGTCACCTGGAGGTTTATCTGTGCCATCAAGGCCACCTGAGGGGCGCAAATAGGTGTGGAGCCTTCTTGGAACTGTTGAAAAGTGTTGTAGATTGGATATAGATGATGCCATATCCCTCCCCCTCTGTGAAGAGAAGGCTGGTCCCACAGAGTTGGCCTTCTTCGGGTCCCGTCGACTAAACAATGTCGTCTGGCGGGACCCAGGGGAAGAGCCTTCTCTGTGGCAGCTCCAACCCTCTGCAACCAGCTCCCCCCTGAGATTAGGATTGCCCCCACCCTCCTTGCCTTTCGCAAACTCCTTAAAACCCACCTCTGCCGTCAGGCATGGGGGAACTGAAACATCTCCCCCTTGCCCATGTTGTTCTGGTGTTTGATTGATTGTGTGCTTGTTTTTATATATTCTGGGGTTGTTTTTATGAATTTTTTAGCCTAAAATTGTAATTGGATTGGTGGGTATTGGATTTGTCATTATGTACTGTTTTGTCATTGTTGTGAGCCGCCCCGAGTCTGCGGAGAGGGGCGGCATATAAATCCAATAAATCTAATCTAATCTAGCTGTTCAATTATGACATAGGTGGCCTCTTTGACCCCACTCTTTCAAATCAGCTGTCCTCTCTGTCCAGAATATGGACTTTGCTGTCTTCAAAAGAGTGGCCTGCTGAATCTAGTCCTGATGTGTGTGTTCTCCTATGTTGTGCCATGTGCTTATGAAGTGGCTCCTTTGTTTCCCCAATGCACAGATCTGCACATAAACTGCATTGTATTGCATATACCACATTGCTCAGCTTTTGTCTTGAGTGTTTTATCTTTGGGATGGATAAGCTTCTGCCTTAGTGCATACTTGGGATTGAAGTGTGCACATAAGTTATATTGGCTGAAGATCCTCCTGAGCTTTTCCAACATCGCTACAACATACGGAATGACAACGTTGCTTCGTTTAGTGTTTTCTTTGTTATCTGTTACGGAGAAGCTCCTGTAGGGTTTTTTTAAATTTCTTTCCATTCCCCACCATCCACTCAGAGCTGAAGAAGCTTCTTGGATATGAGAAGCGAAATGTCTTCAAAGAAAAACCAAAAAAGCCCAGTTGCCTCTTGAAAAACCACCTTTGGGGCAACCATATCCTGGATGACTGAGAATCTCCATAGACATTTACAGAATACAGTGGTACCTCAAGATACAAACTTAATTGGTTCCAGGGGGAGGTTCGTAAGATGAAAGGTTCGTAAGACGAAACATTGTTTCCCATAGGAAACAATGTAAAGTCAATTAATCCGTGCAACAACAAAAAAACCCGCCAAAAAACGCTGCCGCCCGGCTGTCACCTTTTAAAACAGCCGGGCGGCTTCCCTCTCTCTTTCTCTCTCTCCTTCCTCCCTCCTCCTCCTCTTCCTCCTCCTCCCGTATTCCGCCTCCCAGCCCGCTAGGCAGGCCAGTGGTCCCCGTCACGGAGCACAGCCATGTGGGCTCCGCTCTGTAACCTGCCGGCCCGATTGAGGGGCCGGCGGTCTCCACCAGGGAGAGCTTCCTGGCTTTCGTTCTTGTTGGATTCGCGAGCTTTCATGCCCAGGAAGCTCTCCGAGCTCGGGAAGGAGCCCACGGTCAGTCGGCTGTGGGCGGGAGGAAAGCGAATGCCACGGGGCTGGGCTCGGCTCCCCCTCTTACCAGCCCAGCAGGCAGCCGCCGCAGAAGGCTCCATTCTGTTCCCTGCCGGCCCGATTATACACATCTTTTTCATAGAATGCTTTTCTCTTTCCAAAAAAGGATGGGAACATTTCTCCTTTTTCTTGCAGAGAAATTGTCTATGGAGATTCTGAGTCATCCAGGTCTTGGTTATTATTGTTGTTGTTGTTGTTGTTGTTGTTGTTGATGATGATGATGATGATGATGATGATGATAATAATAATAATTTGTATGGCGCCCTTTTGCCTTTTGAAAAAGTACCTTTGGGGCATGCAGATAAATATGGGAGAAGTGCGCTGAGGGAATGAATTCCTCTCACAAAGTCACACCAACTGCACAGCCAATGTCATAATGATTAAGATATTGGACTGAAATCTGGGAGACCGAAAGGAAATCCACCATCCACCATGGAAACTCAAAGGACAAAATGGCTTAGGGGAAGTCACTCACTCACTCTCTGTGTTAACCTAGCTCAGGAGTAGGCAAAATTGGCTCTTCTATGACATGTGGACTTCAACTCCCAGAGTTCCTGAGCTAGCATGATTGGCTCAGGAATTCTGGGAGTTGAAGTCCACAAGTCACAGAAGAGCCAACTTTGCCTACCCCTGACTTAGCTAGTCTATTTCATGGTTGGGTTCTAGTGAGTAAAACTATATGAGTTCCTGGATGGAAGGCAGAATAGATATCCTAATCTTCTTACCTAAGGAAAAGATCAATTATTAGTAAATTAATAAGTCAACTCACAAATGTTACTTGTGAGTATATTTTTTTAATGGGATTAAGAAGCTTGCCTGGTGCATTTTTGAGAACTTGAATGGTGCCTGGCAATAGCATCTTACACTGATGAATGAATGTTATTCAAGCTCTATCATGTTTGAAAAGGATAGAATGGTTTTGCTTTCCTCTTGCTTTCCCCATTTTAGATGTATGAGTTCTGAGTAGGAGGTGCCTTTCATTACAAATCTAAGAGTTGGAAATGCCTCTTTTTAGTCTGCTGGATTATTTGAACAGCTATGTGACCACCTTGCAAGCCATACAAATCCAACATACTGTGAATAATGTGAGATTGTTGAATTTTGCAAGGACGAGATGCCAGAGGACTTTGGGATGAGGGTAACCTATTTCTTTTCCTGGTTTGCTTTGAATTCTCTTGCCCAGGGAGACTTTTTAAAGCAGGTCTTCAACCTTGGCAACTTCAAGACCTGGACTTTCACTCCAACCAAGTTGTCTGAGGAATACTGGGAATTGAAGTCTACAAGTCTTAAGGTTGCCAAGGTTGAAGGTCCCTGTTTTAAAGCTATAGCTATAGATGTCCCCAAAAAAAAAAAAAAAGAATGCTTATATTATTATGGTGAAATAGTCACCAATAGCTGATAATTTGTTCTTGTCTATTATCTGAATGATTTTATTTTTAATCTCAAAGGTCTTTTGAGATTTGCTCATGTGGTGAAGTCCAGCCAGGAAATCTATTGTATTTGGTAATAATAATGAATGTTTTTCCTCTCTGTGTTGTACAAGAGTTTCGTTTTGATGGTTTCATTCTACTAATGTAGATGAAATGTTAATGTACCGTATATTGCTAGTGCCTGTAGGATATGCCACATACTAAGTAAATAAATAAATTATAATGGAAGATTAAAGCATGCATACAAACATATACAGTATACACACAAAGATTGCAGCCCACAATTGGTGATATTTTTATTAGAACAACTAAAATATTACAAAAAGTGTTCAAATCTCAAGTTCTTCACTGTTTTTTCCTCTCCTAAATGGGATCAAACTTTGCACTTCAGATTTTCTTCTCAGGGGTTCTTTTTTTTTTTAAAGTAGAATGATAGGACATTGAGGTGTATATAAACAATAACTGTATTTTTAGATGCATGGAATTTATTCTAGATAATCTTAGTGAAACAGCACCTAAGTAAGCACAGTAAGTTTTAATTGATTACATTACAAACCATTTTTCTACCCTGTTCTATTTCTCCTTCCTCTCTTTATTTGTGTTTGTTGTGTTCCAGTATTGTGGATGAAAGTCAAATTTATTTATTCCTGTCAAAGGATTTCTTTCTTTTCTTTGTAAAAAGATTAATCTTTCTTCATATGTGCTAAGCTTCATGTTCGCCGTTGACCCATCATTTAAGTAAAGCTAAAAAAACCACCACAGTACATATTTATTTTAATTCCAACGTTACTCCTAGACATTTGTTGAATGTTTGCTGAAGGCCACGTTTACCAAACCATTGGTTAAGTCCCTTATTGTACTATACACTGTAAATTCCAATTGCCTGCTTAATGGGGTGAGAGGAGAGAAATTGTTTTTCTGAGATTCTGTTAAATCAAGCCTATTGCTTTGAACGTGGGGGGGGGGGGGGGAGACCACAGGAATATTAAAAGAAAATAAAAGCTGACTTTTAAGTTGTTTTACTAGTATCTACAAAGTTTCTTATATTTGTGAAGGAGGTCAAATTCGGAGCAGGGTTGAATGAGATCCACATTTAGGCATCTTTACATCCTTAGCTGATGGATTCATATATCTCTTTAATACTGTGATAGAAATGTTGAGGAAGCAGATATGGAAAACTCTGCTAATCTAATGCAGATAGGCACTCTCTTAAAGACAAGGAATCTTAGCAAACATTAATGCCCTCCAAACATAATTGACCCTAATAATATGCAAATGAAAATTTAAAGTGCTATAACTGAAACTGAAATATCCTTTATTCTCCAGTCCTATTTATCTTTAAATAGGTGATGATGAGTTCAGTCAGGCTTACTTCTAACTAGCCATTGTTAACTGAGCTCTTATTATTCCTATCATAATGCACCCACATATTAATAATTTGAAGCAGTTACTGTTTTTATTTCACCATTTCTGTCAGACTTAAATTTAAATTAATTTCAGATTAAAAAGAATAAAGAAGAGTATATAAGAAGGCTATTTTAACTTTTAAGTAGTCACATGTAAAACTTTCTGCAGCAAAATAGTTCAATATAGAGCTGCTCAATACTATAGGCTGGGATCTTCAAAAGAAAAAGATAAAGGAATATAAATATTTATAATAAAAAAGGTTCTGAGTAGATAATATTGATATGCTTCTAATTTAGACGAAAGGCTACATTAGATCGAAAAGTCTTGAGCATGCATATAAAATAAACAGAGCCAAAAAATTGCAGACAAAATAAATGATTTTAAGTGAATCAAAAGATGTAATTCATTGCTAAATGTGTAGCAGTGCTTTAGAGGCAAAGGATCATTGCAGCAAACCGTTCCTGCTGGCTTTGCTTCTTTTTCTGGATGTTTTTCAGACTAGTGTAAATATGAAGCATCATTCTGTTTTTAGAGCTTTGGAAGAGAAATATTACTTCTACCTCCCCTCCCCCAGCTTGTACCCAAATTGTGGCTTGAAGTTAAGTGAACAAAACCCTTTTTCCCCTCCAAGCAGAAAAGCAGGGAATTGAGTGCTCTTTTTATATTAAAGAGTGCTCTTCACATGCTAAAGAAAGCATCCTTCAGTCAGACTGAATGTTGTTGATTCATTGAATGTCTGACCCTGTCTGGCATGGGAGACTTGGATGGGTCATAACTGCTACAGGCTATTTTCTGTGATACTTTGCACTAAAGCATGTGTAAACTTACTCTGGTTTATTTGTAATAGACTTCTCAGTTGGCAAGGAAGGCAGCAGGAATTTGTGAAATGTATAGGGCCAGAAAAGCTGTGTATTCCTTCTATGTAAAATAAAATAATAAAAATAAATAAATAAAAATGTGGAGGATATTAGTTTCAGGAAGCAGTCAGCAAGAATCCGCACTCTAATGAATTTATTGAGAAATTGCGTGCTAAGGTGTGCATATCCCGTTTCCGAGATTCTATAAGGCAGTTCCCACCCCACCTCCTTTTTCTTTCTTTCAATGAATGTGGTTCATAAGACTGAACAGCTAGCCTTCTTGCAAGATTGATGCTAGGGCATATTTCAGTGTTTTTCTAGGCATGTAAGGCTTGTCTCCAGTTGCTGGTGGTCTTCCAGGTAAACATCAAATGTAATAGGCTTTGTAATCCAAATTTCTTGGACCAGAGTTCTATTATGTTGGAATAAAAATGGGGTTTCATCTGCTATGGCCAAAACCCAGCCTATGTAACCTCCATTCATTACTTGGATTCTACACTGATCTATGGATTGTCTAAGGCAGTGTTTCCCAACCTTGGCAACTTGAAGATATCTGGACTTCAACTCCCGGAATTCCCCAGCCAGCATTTGCTGGCTGGGGAATTCCGGGAGTTAAAGTCCAAATATCTTCAAGTTGCCAAGGTTGGGAAACACTGGTCTAAGGGACATATCAAAAGCTGAGGTCTGGAATGATGCAACCAGATGGAAACAGTTCTTCTTCTTACCACCCCCACCCCAATTTTATAACTCCAATTTTTAACCTTAAATGTTAATCTCTATTTTTAAATTAGACTTCTCTTTGTGTTTATTAGTGACCACCCTTCCCTGGATTCAGGGCTAATTTTAGCTATTTCAAGGCTCGGGATATTAAGCTCTTGACTATTTTTAATTGTTCTGTACTTTTCCTATTCTGTTTACGTCTATATTTTTACTTTTACTGGTTCTGCTTTTATTGCATTCTGTGCTGGTCTTGTCCTATTGCAGTCTTAGTTCAGTCTTTAGACCAGTATGAAAACTGGTCTTGGACCACAATAAAGATTTATTTGCTTTGGCCCTGAATGGCTTACGTTCTGACTATTCGTGGAATCTCTTAAAGTTGCTTGGTTAATCCCCCATGATCAGCAGAGAAGTCCCATCTGACGTTTCAACTCTCTGGTACTTGGGAAAGAGCAGGGGTGGGCAATTATGCCACCTTTATGATCCGTGGACAACTCACAGAATTTCTGAGCCAGCATAGCTGTCCACCACTGGCCTAGAGAGCATTTGGCTCTCATTTTCCATATACAGTGATACCTTGTCTTACAAACTTAATTGGTTCAGGGACGAGGTTCTTAAGTTGAAAAGTTTGTAAGACGAAACAATGTTTCCCATAGGAATCAATGGAAAAGCGATTAATGTGTGCAAGCCCCAAATTCACCCCTTTTGCCAGCCGAAGCACCCGTTTTTGTGCTGCTGTTGAGGTTCTCCTCCATAGGAAACCCCACCTCCAGACTTCTGTGTTTTTGCGATGCTGCAGGGGAATCCCAGCAGCGCAAAAATGAGCACTTTGCTGGCAACGGAAGTCCAAAGGTGGTTTCCCAGCGAAGGGTGCATCAGTGAAATCGCAGCATCGCAAAAACACCGAAGTCCTTGAAACCCCACCTCCGGACCTCTGTGTTTTTGCAATGCTGCGATTTTACTGAGGCTCCCCTTGCTGGGAAACCCCACCTCCAGACTTCCGTTGCCAGCGAAGCGCCCGTTTTTGTGCTGCTGGGATTCCCCTGCAGCATCACAAAAACACGGAAGTCCGGAGGTGGGGTTTCCCATGGAGGGGAGCCTCAGGGGAATCCCAGCAGAGCAAAAACGGGTGCTTCGCTGACAATGGAAGTCCGGAGGTGGGGCGGCGGTGGGTTTGTAAGGTGAAAGTAGTTTGTAAGAAGAGGCAAAAAAAAATCTTAAACCCCGGGTTTGTATCTCGAAAAGTTTGTATGATGAGGCGTTTGTAAGACGAGGTATCACTGTACTGTATTGTACAAGTCATTAAAAACATATCCCTGCTTCCCAGCTTTTTATTCCTAACGAATGTGCTTGAATGCTTGGTTCTTATTTGGCCTTGAATTGTATGAATGGTTCTTTGTTTACATTTTTCTGTTGTAAGCTGCCTTGAGTGTCAAATAGTAGCACATAGTGAGTAGTACAGAACATAGTGTGCAGAATAGATCAATTATACCTGTTACATTCTCATACTGAAGCACAGAGGCTAGAGGGGAAAATACTGGCTGCTACCGTAGTTGGCTAGACTGTCTGGCAGTTCCCTATAAAAGGGCTGGCTGTCAGACAAAGATTTTGTTGGATTGTAAGTAGTTGCCAAATAAAGAGCTGTTGTTTTGAAGCCACATCTGTCTGCCTCTTCTATTCACCCTGTTCAACAATAGCAAAAATTGTGTTCTCCAATAGCCCAAGAAAAGAAGATTGATCTGCAGTTAATGAGGCATACAGATAATATCATGATAATGGGATTTTTCCTTAGGGCCTGTCTTATCTTTTCTGGGGAGAACTTGCTCCATCCCCTTCACAAGTTTAGAATATATACAGCCATTTTCAACACAGGACATGGACAACAAATATTTGTCGTGATCCGAAGACCTTTTCTAACTAACCTTTCTTTATGGACTTATGTTGGATCTAGAAACGCAGGCCTCTTGTGTCCTAACAACTATGGTACTTTAATGTGACATGCTACTATTTCAGTGATATGTAACAAAAAAGGGGAGAATTGGTCATTTCCTTCCCATGTCGTATGCCACATTATTCAGGTATAACCAATGGAAACAAAAAACTAGATGCAGAACTGTCTTAGATGATTTATAGCCTCTGATCCACCTCCTGACCTTCAGAACTTCTTCTCCCATATTTGGTCCTTTGTGCTCTTTAAAGATAAAGGAATCTCTGTTCACCTCCTTGTATTTTTAGTTTTATTCTGAAGTTCAGATTTCTCCATTATGTGAGAATTAAGTCTTCATTTTTATTTTGAAAAAAGAAACATTTCAGTATCAGATTCCTTGAATGAATATTAAACTTAAATTAACAGTTTGGAATTCAAAGACTTCTTCATAAATGACCTGAGGGATTTCACGACACATAATTTTTTAAAAAATGTTTTCATTTCAGGTGCAAAGACTTTACCTTTCTTAGTCCTATACTTATATTCAGAATGTTAGCCCAGGTCTTGCTATTTTATAGTTAGTTGGTATATACCGTAGTTCTTTGGAGCTTCGCCTGGCTGGCTCAGATCAAGATTTGGGATGACTAAATTGGCTAAATCCAGCCACCCTGATTTAAACACTTTCACCAAACCATCTGATTGTTCTGTAAAACCAGATTATTTATTTTAAACATCATTCCCTCCAGAAGGAAGCACTGAATGTAAATATTATTTTTGTTTGTCTTCTGCTGTGCTAATATCCCAGCTTTTTAACTCCCTTGACACTCTGGCTATCATATTATGAAGTACATAACTTTCCTACTTATGTCAGTAACATTCTTTCCCTGAGGTTCTTTTATAATATGTTTGCTTGTGCTTTTCATCTTTTGTTAGTTGAATTTTGTGTTTCAGTTGTACAGAGACCAGGATGTTTTTAAACATTGAAAATACATATTAAAATGTTGTTTTCTAAACTGTTATGATAACCCATCAAATGAATTCAAACATACTATTATTAAATTATTATAAATTGCTTCTAGCTTACTGATGACTAGGTTACCCAGATATAGCTGAAATAGAAAAGAATGTTGCAAATCTCTCCAGTCTGGTCATCTGAATATCTATTATTTAACAGACCACTGAACAACATCTCATTTGCAAGTTTGTATAATCATTGC
Source organism: Erythrolamprus reginae (assembly GCF_031021105.1). Classification (NCBI taxonomy): domain Eukaryota; kingdom Metazoa; phylum Chordata; class Lepidosauria; order Squamata; family Dipsadidae; genus Erythrolamprus; species Erythrolamprus reginae. The sequence goes on along the minus strand of NC_091950.1, from coordinate 133,989,893 downwards.
CAAGTAGATTTCTCATGCAGACATCTATGAATCTCCTTTTACATTTGCCAGGACAAGGGTGTCTCAGGCCATCTGGTAAGAAGGTTGCCAGGAAGCTGTTTATTTTTCCTCCAGAGCTTCCATTTATGATGTATTTTGGAGAAAGCAAGAAAGCAGAAAGCTCTTCAGAACAATAAGAGAAACATTTGCTATTCCTGGTTTTTTTTCTCATCTGTGTTGGAAAACAGAAATCTCAAGAAAGAATGAGAATATCCCCCCTGCTCTTGTTTTACTTCTATTATGGTCCAATCATACTTCATAGATCTTTCTAGTACCTGTATTAAAACAACTATAGATCCCTCACATCCTGGACATAAACTCTGTGAACCTTTTCACGGAAAGCCGCTACTGGGCATTGCATGTCTACTAGACCCAGAGTTTTTTTCCTTGTGCTTGTGTTCTGCTGAACATCTAATTCCCACAGTACTATCTTATATCTAGGTATATTTACTTATGCAATACAGCTATATTATTATTATCTTCTCATCTGTTCTGCCACCTTCTCTTATTGATATCATTAGTATGTTGGTTATGATTTGTTATTATAATTATGATTATTTTTCTGCTTTGCATAAACACTGAGAACTTCTGTACAGGAGACAAATTCCTTATGGATCTAATCATATTTGGCCAATAAATATCGGTCTTCCATCTTGCGTATATGCATATAGAAGGGATAGAACTTGGTGGCTTTGCATCTTTTCCTTGTCGCAGCTGCTCAAATTATTGAGCAGAAAAATTAACACATGGACTTAAAATAGAGACAGGGAATACTTCAATGCTTCTTTTTTGCACTCCAGTATTGGTCAGTTGGAAGAAAATTCTACTGGGCCTCAATATTGAAATCAACAGCAGTGAAAGCGACATTTGGTCAGTCTCCTTTTGAAAATAAAAAGTATAACACATTAAAATTTGTAATATTGCAAAAATACTCTATCTTTATACTGTTTTTAATCTATTACATTATATCTATTATTATCATGTTATAAAATAATTAAAATTCACTTATTCAATATTTTTTATATCTTATTACTAGTTTAAGTAACTTGATATTTTATAGATAAGAGAATTTACTTGAGCTATATGAACTATAGCATAAAGATAACAGAGTTAAATTTAACAAGAACATAGAATGTAAGTGTTATATTTCTGTATTGATCTGATTATAGTTAGACTTTGTTTTTTGTACTAGTTAGACTTCTATGATAAGCGGAGCAATGGTAGCTCCCTTAAATGTTGAATGTTGTTTGTCTTGTTTGTCTAATGAAAAACAATAAAAATATATTTTTAAAAAAGAAAATAAAAAGTAAAATCATTGTGGAAATGACCCAAGGGAGGCAGCAAATGTGATTATTTTTTAGCAGGAAGCTATGACTTATTTCTTAAACAAACCTTTTCACATCTAGTGTCCTTTCTGCAGAGGTTAATGGCATAACACCTAACAGAGACAAATGCAAAGTTCTTTATTTACAAAGCAAATATAAATTACAGAGTTATACATACTAATTGTAGTAATGAAAAAAGATTCTGGAATAGTAGTAGTGATTAAAAGCTGAGAATGAGTCAGTAGAGTAAGAGAATATTAGAGTTGGAAGAGACCTTGGAGGTCTTCTCCTAGTCCAATCCCCTGCTCAAGCAGGTGACTCAACCCTTTTCAAAGTCCATTCTCTTTTTTAAAAATCTAACTACAATTAAAAAAGGGATTGCTGTTTTAGGCTGCATCAATCGCTGCATCAATCACAGTATAATTTTCATATCACCAGAAGCAAAGAATTGTAATGGTATGTGGGAATGACCTTATGTGTGTGTGTGAGAGAGAGAGGGAGGGAGGGGGGAGAGGTGCTGCCTAGGGAACAATCAGATAAGAGAGGACATAGCACACACTTGCATAATGAGTAAAGAAAGAGACTCTGAAAGGAGCTTCCTTAACTTCTTGGCCTATAAAAGAGATGACAGATTTGCAGTATTGATGTCAGCCTTCCCAAGTAGACCAGACCGGGAACTTGATCAGATGAACTAATTCTACTCTTAATATAAAACTACATTAACAGAATCTTCCTGTATTCAATCTGTGAAGTCCTAAAATGGACTGGAGCTGAAATATTAGAAAAATCACCTGTCGTATAATCCTACTTGTTTATTAGTTTTTCAAAGAAAGCCCTATTCCCATAAGCGTCACTGACGAGTACTTACACAATGCAATTCCATAATACATTTTTGTCATGTTGCCCCAATGTGCCCTTTCTAAGGAGATGGGATGAGCAACGACTTTGCTTTTCTATGATACCAAATGACAATTTCTTTTTCTCCAAGTATTTAAAACACATTTTTTTAAAAAAAATAACTGGTTGGTTGGTTGGTTGATTAATAGATGGAAAATGTGTTTAGTTCTATATAATTTGTAATTTTATTGTTATATAATATTCAAATTGTTTTTGCATTATGTATAATGTTCTGGGATTTCTTATGGTTCAGTGACAGTTTTTAAATAATAAATAAATGAATACTAGTTGTGAATACTAGTTGTGAATAAATAAATGAATACTAGGGGTTTTTTTATATGCAGCATTGGCCAGTAGAGTCTTTCTGACCTGAAATCAAAGCTCAGTTTGCTTTTCAGATACAGTATGTAGATTCCTCTCCTCTCCTCTCCCCTGCCTGCCCTCTCATGTCATCTCCAAAAACCTCATATAAAACTTTTTAAAATTCATTAATTAGTCTCTGATCTTTGAACTTCAATTCTTAAAATTCCCCAACCAATATTCCCATATTGAATGTCTGATATCAAAGTGTGATTAGTTATCTGTTGAAGGAGAGGATGTGGCAGTTACAACCTAACCATATCTAGTAAGCTCTAAGTATGGGAAAATGATATTAGGAGGAAAGACTGTCTTTGACACTGAGTGATGCCCTCCCTCTGTCTGTCTGTCTGTCTGTCTGTCTGTCTGTCTGTCTGTCTGTCTCTCTTTCTCTCTTTCTTTCTTTTTCTCTCTCTCTCTCTGGATAATGAAGAACTTGGAATGTGTACTTGCCAAGAAAATACCTACTTTGGGACTTACTTAACTAAATAATACCCATGCATGCTAGAATGTTGCTGTTACTCCAGCAGAATGATGTATAAAATCTTCTATAAACCAATTAAATTAAGCTAAATAATAAATAAGCTATCCTGAAAGAAAAGAAAAGGAATACATTTTTGGAAGAAAGCAGTCTAAAAAAGCTAGCCAAGCCTTGGAGTGATGGTTATCCTACTTTTTTTTTCTCCACAGAACAAAGGAAGAAATACTCCAACTCAAACATCATCATGCACGAAACATCTCAATACCATGTCCAGGTGAGTTGGAAAGCCCAGAATAAGCATGCAGTCGCCCCGAATCTACGGAGAGGGGCGGCATACAAATCTAATTAATAATAATGATGATGATGATGATGATGATGATGATGATGATGATGATGATAATAAATTGCTTAGTAATAGGTAAGGGATCTGAGTCAGTGGGCAATCTCTTTGCACAACTGTGATCACACCAGGGATAAGTCACAGGAGATAGATAATCAGCTAATAAATCTAATAAAATAAAAAAAATTCAAAGGTAACAGTAATAATGCAGCCCTAGCAGTTTAGCAGGTTCACTGTGAGCAAGCAACAGAAGAAGGCAGTGGTAAACTACTTGGGAAATCCTTCCATTTCCTTTTTTTCTTCTTTCAAGATTACTCATGGGAAGGGAGGGATGTGAGAAATAGCTGGTTCAAATCAATTATTTAAAAGAGGAAAAGCTAGTTTTTCCCCATGCCACCTATGTTCCCATCATTTAGGAATGCTTCCACTGCACCAGTGAGGTTTTTTAAGAAATAAATTTTAAAAGAAGCTTCTCTTGGTACCTTTGTAAAAGAGAATTGCTCCTGATGGGGAGACAAAGGAAAATGTTACACCAACACTCCGCAGTCTGCATTGGTTGCCGATCAATTTCCGGGCACAATTCAAAGTGTTGGTTATGACCTGTAAAGCCCTTCATGGCATCGGACCAGAATACCTCCAGGACCACCTTCTGCCGCACGAATACCAGCGACCGGTTAGGTCCCACAGAGTTGGCCTTCTTCGGGTCCCGTCGACTAAACAATGTCGTTTGGCGGGACCCAGGAGAAGAGCCTTCTCTGTGGCGGCCCTGACCCTCTTGAACCAGCTCTCCCCGGAGATTAGAACTGCCCCCACCCTCCTTGCCTTTGGTAAAGTTCTTAAGACCCATCTCTGCCGTCAGGCATGGGGGAACTGACACATCTCGCCCGGGCCTATACAGTTTATACATGGAATGTTTGTGTGTTTGTTTGCTTTTAATAATGGGGTTTTTAGTGTTTTTTAAATTATTAGATTTGTTCTTACATTGTTCTTGTTATTGTTGTGAGCCGCCCAGAGTCTACGGAGATGGGCGGCATACAAATCTAATTAATAATAATAATAATAATAATAATAATAATAATAATATTGGGCTGGAGGTAGAGGCTCTGCTGGTCTCACCGGCCATAAGCCAGGTTTCCTGCTGGTGCTTGGTTCATTCATTGGGTGGAAGAATGGAAGGTCAGCATGTGGAATCCTGTTTCTCCGTTGCATGTTCATTCTGACTGCATTCCCACTCTGGGCTTCCTATAAAAGGATGGGATTATATATTCAAATATACCTTTGTCTAAAATAAGCACATCTTTATTTGTTCCATATTTAAGATACTTGAGCTCTCAGAAGGCTGGAGTTGGAACTGTACATATGACTTAAATTCTGGTGATTCGTTTTGGAAATAAAGCAATAAGATGATTGTATGCATTTCCACAGGAGTGATGCCTATGCTCTTTCAGTAATCAGAATATGTGTCTCTCCTTATCATGTTTGTTCAGGCATGAAATGAGCTTTCATCCTGAACCCTAATCAAATAAGATATGATTGGCAGCACACCAAGTTCTCATAAGTAGATTTCTCCTGATTAATATGGATATGACAATCATTAAGTGTTGTACCTCATGATTCTTGACAATTGTATCTTATGTACACTGAGAGCATATTCACCAAAGACAAATTCCTTGTGTGTCCAGTCACACTTGGCCAATAAATAATTCTATTCTATATAGGGAGTTGAAATCCACCAACTTCAAAGTTGCCAAATTTGAGAAGCCCTTTACTAGACCATTTCCCGCCTGGGAGCCTGGCAATAATTTTGATGTTTGCAAATCATTTCTCCAAAGGCTACCCAAATGCTCGTGCTATATTACCAGAGTAAAGGTCCAGCTCTCCCTGATGCTCTACAGTTGAAGTGCCATTCTAGCGTGACCTCAGTTCCAAAGCCTCAGTGGGTGATAGGTCCTTTGCAGCAATGAGAGAATTAAAGGGAGAAATACTGCTATGTTTTTTTATCATTTCTCAGTTGCAAACAAGACCCCAAACTTATTAACCAACTTGGTTTCTTGGCTTTGCTTTAGAAAGGGATTGAGGAAACAAAAAAAAGTTTTCAACCTCCCAGGAAAAACCTTACAGTTCCTTTTCAGATGGACAGAATTCAGCAAGTATGAGTGAGGAATTCAACTACCCTGGCAGTAGAAAGTATTGTCCAAAGATATGGTAGAGTAGAATAGAATAGAATAGAATAGAATAGAATAGAATAGGAACCAGAACCAGAACCAAGCTGGGAGGGTGACTTGGAAATTGCTTTGGTCCGGTTAGGTCGCACAGAGTTGGCCTTCTCCGGGTCCCATCGACTAAACAATATCGTCTGGCAGGACCCAGGGGAAGAGCCTTCTCTGTGGCGGCCCCGACCCTCTGGAACCAACTCCTCCCAGATATCAGAGTTGCCCCCACCCTCCTTGCCTTTCATAAGCTCCTTAAAACCCACCTCTGTCGTCAGGCATGGGGGAATTGAGATATTCCCTTCCCTCTAGGCTTACAAAATTTATGCATGGTATGTTTGTATGTATGATTGGTTTCTTAAATTGGGGTTTTTTAACAACTTTTAATATTAGATTTGTTTATATTGTTTTTCACTGTTGTTAGCTGCCCCGAGTCTGCGGAGAGAGGCGGCATACAAATCTAATAAATAAATAAAATAAATAAGGGACCTTGGAGATCTTCCAGTCCAGCCCCTGCTTAAGCAGAACCTATACCATCTCAAATAAATGACTGTCCACTCTCTTCTTAAAACCTCCAGTGATGGAGCACCTAACAGTAGTGCTGTAATACTTTTTTCTCTCTAAGATTTTCTGCAGCTGTCATGTTTTTCCTTAAGAGATGATCTGCCTTTTTAGAAAAGGTGGAAGGGATAGTGGGGAACACAGCTGAGATGCAAATAGTCAGGACTTGCTATTGAATTCCCTCCTCGGAGCAGAGTAGTCGCAGGATAAATAACTTCATCCGGAACTTTGTCAAGTCAGCATAGTGCAAAATTAAGTGAATGTGTGTTCTGCTTGCTGGATTATGAGGAGAAGGGGGTCAAGTGCAGAAACAGCATAAGAAGGTCCACAATGGGCAAACTTCTAATCCAAGAAGCTGGCCTTTTCACAGCCAGCACTGTGGTCTAATTGAGTTTCCTAGGAGAATGGATTAATAATGTAATTTTGAAGGGTCTTTACACTTCCCTCTGCTGGATGATAAAGCCATAGTGGGAACATTGTGTGATTTTTTTCCCCCTGAGCCAAGGAAGAACAGCTTCTTTTCATCTGCCAACAACAGCAGGCAGATGGAGATTAACAAAAGGCCCCCATTTCCTGTGTGTTTTTGTTGCACTGTTTGATAACAATGTTCTTGCTCCTGGCATTAGCATCGGTAGGGCCTGCACAAAAATAGCTCATGTATGCAAATCCTCACATCTAGAAAGCAAACTGTTGGAGTGTGTTGAGCCATGGAGGGCTTTTCCCCCTTCGAACTAGGGCAACAGGTTTTGAGCTGAGGTGGAATTATTACAAGTCCAATCACGCCTGGCTGTTTGTTTGGTTGTTGTTTTTTTATTGCTTGCAGGAAGCTGAATCCCTTGCTGAGGTCTCAATATAAATGACTCTACACCAAAGAGAAAGAACTAACTAAAGGCTGCCATGTGTGTTTAAATATATAGGATTTAACAGTTCTTCAAAACGAGACCTACAATTTGGCTGCAGGTCCTTGTCAGTTCACATAGCTCTTTTGCAAATTTATTTATTTATTTAATTGACTTCTATGCATCCCAAATCTTCTATAAAGCAAGATTTGAGAGACTGTTGATAAACAAAACCATCAAATCAACAGCAGTGGTTTCTTTTATACACTGGCAATATTTGCACCCTAGAATTGGGGGGAGAGGCAAAATTAGAGAGCCAGTTTGGTTTAGTGTTAAGGCACCAGGATAGAAACCAGGAGACTGCAAATTCTAGCCTTTTCTAAGCTATGAAATTAAGTTGGGTGACCTTGGGCCAGTCCCTCCTTTACAGACCAACAGGAGAAAAATAGGAGGAGGAGGGAGTATTAGGCATGTTCGCTATTTTAATTTATCTCTAAAGTAAGAAAGATAGAATTTTTATTTTTTTTAAAGTGATTTTTATTAATTTGTTTTTTTTTAAAGCATAATCAAGAAAATATATACATTGACATATTTGCAATATTTGCAATACACAAAAAAGAAAATAGAAAAACATACATACACTTCTAAACCAACAAAAAACACCTGGACAATTACAAAATTACAAATAACATAGAAATATCATCAATTTCCTCTTGAGAGAAGGAGAGTTACAGTTTTGTTACATATCAAATTATTTTCTGGTGAATAGAAATCATCGACATTCACTGTTGTCCTTTTTGTTATCAATGTCTTCTCTATTATTATTATTATTATTTTTAAACCGCCTTCCGTACCCTTTTTTATTAATTAATTTAGTTACATAAAGTTACATAAAGATTTGTTTTCACAAAAAATCGTTGTAATTGCATCATATTTCATCTTTCTGTCAATAAATACATATCTTAAAGCATTGTTATTATCGTAATTCAATTTGAACTTCTATTTCTCCTCTTAAACCAATCATAAAATATGTTCCATGCATAGAATTTTTTAAAAACCTAATAAATAAAATAATTCACAAAGTGTTATTTCTGCTGCTTATCACTAGTAGAAACCAGAGTTAGCTGTCTCTATGAACATGCATATACGCCATGAATACAATAAAACTCTGCAGTTAAATTGCTTATCATCCCTGTTTGACCTTTTGGGGTGTTTCCCCCCCCCCCTCTCTAGCACCTGGCTACCTTCATGATGGATAAAAGCGAGGCCATTGTAACAGTGGAAGATGCCATCAGGAAACTCAAACAGCTGAGCTCCAAAGAGAAAATCTGGGCCCAAGATATGCTGCTGCAGGTGAATGACAAATCTATTCGACTGTTGGATTGTGGAACTCAGGTGAGTAGCAAAAACCTCTTTTGGAAGGTAATGGCGAGGCAAGTTGCTAAACATACATTGGAAAGATTATGATTTACATAAACACATTGCATATTATTTCTCAATGGGTTGATGAATTGCTGCAGGCTTTTCTAAGAGTATTAAACTGGATGGAATTCAGGCTCAGACCAACCACAACAAAAAGTCAAAAGTCTGCCCGATTTCTCCCGCCTACGTGCATAGCAAGCACCTTGTTGTCTGTGTGCCTGTATTCCAGCTGGGATAAGACTGATCTAATCAAGCTGACTGAGCAGAGGGATGAATTGCACATGAATGGAAATGCTTTCTGTTCTGCCAGAGCATTGGGTGATGGACAAAAGAGGTTATTTACATTACAATTAGATCTATCAAGATGGTCTTGATAGATCAGGAGCTGTGCTGGCAAAAATCTTGTTAGAAATATCATAATACAAAGCAGCCTCTCCTGATCTAGCACCCTGCAAGTTGGTTGGACCACAATTTCCATATGATGGATGGGTTCAATGTGGCAATGTATTTGGAGGGCATCAAAATGATAAAAGTCTGGCCTCCCACATTGCACTAAGCCTCAGAGTGATTTATTTGTTCCTGGTTTAGCATTATATACAAGCAAGACAGGTAAATAAACCATGTTTTCTCTGGGGATAATAAACAACTCTCTGGTCAGTTGTGGTTGTGGCTTACATGATATATGAGTGGTTAATTTTCTCATTGCCATCTGAGAAAATATATTATTAAAGCAAGATATAAACAGATCTATATTAAAAAGTTACATATCTTCTTCAGGGTTGGTTTCTTTTCCAGTATGTCTCGTTTTATGACAAGTACCAAGAGTTATGCTCCCTTTCTTTCAGTCCCTTGTGAATAATGTGCGTCAGCAATAGCGTTGCCACTCTGATGTTGACAAAGTGGCTGCTAATGGATTTAAAGTCCTAAGGGCAACTCAAATGCTCCTATATCCATGGTCTCCTTTTGCAAAGAGCCATTTCAATGTGCAAATGCAGCCACTAGCTGAATATTCCTTTATGTGTATTTGAACCATTTTCTCTTTGGTGTTTGCTTTTCAGGAAGAGCTTGAAGACTTCCTCCTGCCAACAGTCCAGCACTGCCAGACTGTGCTGAATCAGATGCGATATCCCTCCGTCCTCCTGTTAGTGTGTCAAGACTCTGAACAGCACAAACCTGACATTCACTTCTTTAATTGTGATGAAGTGGAGGTAAACGGCAGGGAGCCAAATGGGGTTATGAAAAATTGGACTCACTAGAGTTACAGTTCCCCCCAAGTGCAAGGTTGGTCCAGATTTTAGAGTTATAGAAAAGACCCTTTGTTTTTAAATTTAGATTTATTATTTATTATTTTATCATTTTTAAGATTTATGTGGCTGTCCATTTTAAAACACAACTCTGGATAGCTCACAACAGCAATTAAATCCTGGTCTATAAAAATCATAAAACCCCTTAACTTGATGCCTTGGTTATTTATTTATTTATATTTCTATGCAGCCCAAGTCCCTAGGGACTCAGGGCGGCTCACAACAAAAACAAACATGAATCAGTGTAAAAACATTTCAATTTAAAATAATTGTAGCCATTCATACATTCATGGGCCAACCTCACTAATCATCCCCTGAGGTCAACGGCCCCAGGCCTGTCAGAAAAGCAAAATTTTTATAGCTTTCCAGAAAGTCAATAAGGTGGGGGTAGTGCAGATCTCAGGAGGGAGCTGATTCCAGAGAGTCGGGGCAACCACCAAGAAGGCTCTCCCCCATGGACCCACCAGCTGACACTGTTTAGCTGACGGGACCCGAAGACGACCAACCCTGTGGGATCTTACTGATCGCTGGGAGAAATGAAGATAGAAGGTAGAAAACAGTCTCGAAGATATACCTTAGGATGCTCCAACAACCCACCCAAAACAGTTTCATGCTAGCTCAGTACCTGCATAAAAAGCCAGGTCTTGATAACTAACCAGAAGACTAAAGGATGGAGTCTTTCAGATTTCTGAGTGAAAGGCATCCCTGGTCCAACTAGATTGCAAGATTTCAGAGAGGTGACCTAGAGAGGGGCAATCCTGTGGCATGAATATTTAAAGTTTCACAGTTATCTGATGGCTTGGGGAAAGGAGGGCGAAGCTCTACCAAGAGTCCCATGTCAGCAGAAGTTCCACACTGAAGTTCTCCTTTGCCAGACCAAATGCAAACAAGAGACTGTTTTCAGAAATAGGTGGGGTTGCAGAGCTTCCCTTAAAAGAAGATGTATTTACAGAGCAGGAAAACACACTCCATGATTCATACAGGAATATATTTGTTGGCTGCATCTAGAAAGTTTGAATCTTTCCAGAAATTAGCTTTACTTGAGGATTGAAGGGAACCTTTGCTTCAAGCCTGAATAACCTCTTTGTATAAATTCCACTGCTAGCCCCATGAAATATTTCCCTGATGCCCTGTGCCTGTGTGTTTCCTTTTTACACTTTGAAGGCATGCATCATCAATAAAATCTAGATTTAGGGCAGTCGATTAATGCTTATCTAACAGACAGGCTGCAGGCATTTTTCCATTGCATCTTTCCTTCCCCAATCTATTTCTGATTCTGTGTTTTAGGCAGAGTTGGTTCACGAGGACATAGAAAGTGCACTTGTTGACCATAAATCTGGAAGGAAGGTACGGCCCCAGACCCTCAAGTAAGTGGCTTCTGTATATGGACAAACTAGCAGGGAGACCAAGAAAAGGCATTTCTTGGACTACAGGAGTTGCAAGTTTCCAAGTTTGAGTTGTTGCAGTTTGAAAATGCGTGGTGGGAGCTCATTTGGAGTAGCAAAACTTTGAGGAATTTTACCCATATTTCCATGAAGATGGAGGAAAGAATTATCTCTTGCAGCAGAATTGCTCTTTCTCTCAGGAAGACGTCCTGAAACCTAAATCTAATGAGTGAGAATTGGATGAGAGTCTTTCAGACAGGATTCAGTAACAGAGGAAATAGCCTAAAACAAAAGTCTAAATTCACCTCCTAATGCTATCGCATTTCAGCCCAAATGTTCAGAAATCATTCAACTAAATTTCATTGTTCAGGATTTTTTTTCACCAGCTGGAAAATAATTGCAGGTCATGGTGAATCAGTTTCTAGACCTGGGAATTGAAAGCAGTGACTTTGTGCAAGCGCCTAATATATCTTGCTGGAACTTAATAGGGCAGAGATGGAGCCCTGCTTAATGGGGAAAAATATAAAGTTGATAGGATTAGAGATAGTTGTATTTACTTTTTCATTTATTTATTGGATTTGTATGCCTCCCCTCTCCATGGACTCGGGGCGGTATAGTATCTTCAATTCCCATGGAAATAATTTGAACCTCAAAATTTAGGAATTCTATACCAATAATAGGAGTCCATCCATGTCCTCCCTTCCAAATGACCAAAGGACATTATCCAGCTGAAACAGTTGCACTAGAGCAGTGATGAACTCAATCTGTATTAATGAACTCAATCTGTATAGTCTGGAGGACAGAAGGAAAAGGGGGAACATGATCGAAACATTTAAACATGTTAAAGGGTTAAATAAAGTTCAGGAGGGAAGTGTTTTTAATAGGAAAGTGAACACAACAAGGGGACACAATATGAAGTTAGTTGGGGGAAAGATCAAAAGCAACATGAGAAAATATTATTTTATTGAAAGAGTAGTAGATCCTTGGAACAAACTTCCAGCAGACGTGGTTGGTAAATCCACAGTAACTGAATTTAAACATGCCTGGGATAAACATATATCCATTGTAAGATAAAATACAGGAAATAGTATAAGAGCAGACTAGATGGACCATGAGGTCTTTTTCTGCCGTCAGTCTTGTATGTTTCTATGGTGAACCTTTTTTGGTTTGTGTGCCAAATGGGGGAAAGCATCGGGGGGGAGGGTTGTGCTTGTGTGCCTACAGCCATAATTCCATGTGCACCCCTATACATATGCATGCATGACCATCCCCTGCTCCCGGTATGCGATGGCACACATGCTTTTCGCTCTCCCCAGGCTTCAGAGTCTTTCTAGGAGCCTGGGGAGGGTGAAAATGGACTCCCTTGCTCGGAGACCCTCCAGAGGCAGAAAACAGCCCATTTGCCAACAGTTAGACTGCAAGGCCCATTTTTATTTTGCTATTTCTGGCCTCTGGGGGATGGGGAAAGCCATTTTCATCCTCTCCAGGTTCCTAGAAAGGCTTTGAAGCATGGGGACAGCCAAAAAATGGGTCTTCCAGTCCAATCGGAAGTCGACAAACGGAACGTTTCTGGCCTCCAGAGGACCTTTGGTTGGGGTGGGGAAGGCCATTTTTGTCTTCCCCAGGCTCCCAGAAAGGCTCTGTAGTTTGGGGAGAGCAAAAAATGGGCCTTCCCCATCCCCTCTGGTGGCTGGAAACAAACTGTTCCCTGAGTCCCAGGGGGCCCAGAAGGCCTGAAAACCAGCTGGCCAGCGCACACCAGATGTGAGCTCGCATGCCCACTGATACGGCTCCGTGTGGCACTTGTGGCATGCATGCCATAGGTTCACCATCACAGCACTAGGGTAACTGAATCCCTTCTTCTCCCACTTTATATAAAAGGCAGTAAAAGAAATCACGATTACCGTTTCAGTGCACACTGTGTCCTATTTATTCAGCCATTTTGACAAACTTATCAAAGAAGCTGCTTTGAGGAAATACTTAACTGGCCCCACAGCTGACATCTGTTGCACATTAAAAAGATCCTTTTTTGCTAGTATGTCAGCAACTTTTTAATCTGGCATTTTATCCTCCTACTTGCAATCTTGATTACATATTAACTGCAGCGCAATGCTTGGAGAGAATTATTGGGAACAAGACAAGAATTACGAAGGTAAACGGTATGGTAGGTGAGTTGGTGAGAGAGAACAGTGGCCGCTTTGGTTCCAGAAGACAAGGTGATGCCTTTCTTTTCATCGGTGAAAATGAAATCAACCACAAATCTGGCAGATCCACAAGTTCAGGGGGGTGGGGAGATCACCTAAATTCTAGCTTCAAGTAAACTACCACAGAGCTGGAAAGAATTGACTCAGCTCCTCAAACCAGCTGATGTTGTCAGGTCACACAGAGATGTGAACCAGTTTGGTCTGGTGGTTTAAGGCAGTGTTCCCCAACCTTGGCATCTTGAAGAGATCTGGACTTCAATTCCCAGAATTCCCCAGCCAGCGAATGCTGGCTGGGGAATTCTGGGAGTTGAAGTCCAGATCTCTTCAAGTTGCCAAGGTTGGGGAACACTGCTTTAAGGCAACAGACTAGAAACCAGGGTCTGGGTTTTGGCTTCACCTCAGGCCTGAAAGCCAGCTGGATGACCTTAGGCCAGTCATTCTCTCTCAGCACTGCCCACTCCACAGAGTTATTGTTGGGGAGGGAAATAGAAAAGGAGGGAATAATAGGAATGTTTGCTGCCTTGAGTTATTTATAAAAATAATAAAGGTGGGATAAAAATAAATAAGATAAATCTGGAACCGATTTTGAATTTGTACAAAACCCTTGTGTCCCATTTGTATGAAAATTTTACCTGAAAGTTCTCATCAATTGAACGTATGCCTTACAATGCCCACTGATCTGCTTTTTCCTAGCACCTGGAAGGCTTGGTCATTTTAAAAAAACATTAATTTATCCATATCTTTATCCATAGCAATAGCACTTAGACTTCTAGACTGCTTTACAGCCCTCTCTAGGCAATTTACAGAGTCAACCTATTGCCCCCAACAATCAGGGTCTTCATTTTACCCACCTCAGAAGGATGGAAGGCTGAATCAACCTTGAGCCTGGTGAGATTCAAACAAAAGTACTAGCCCTGGATAAAGGGAGGATAAAAATGCCCACCTCAGCAATGGAGCAAGTACGTCAATGTGCCGATAGAACTTTACAAACCAAACAGGCGTCTGAAAAAAATGTTCATCAGGCAGTTTTGGGCCTGGTCTGATGCCTCTACTGATTCCTTGCTTGCTGAGAGAAGCAAAGTAGAATGGTGTTTTTATGCACACTTGTTTATTTAGCATTAAATCTGTCTGAATTTAATAGGATTACTACAATGATCAACATATGCAGATCAGCTTAATCTGTACAATGGATGTAAATGAAAGGCTTTGCACTGTTAGATCACCCATAATTGAGGCCTATATGAAATGCTTTGTACTCCTCCCCTCCATAATTAAACATTGCTCTTAATCCAATAAAATCCAAATTAATCAACACAGGTTTAAATTCATTTGCTCTGTGTCTGCTGTTTGAGTGAATCTTTTGGACATCTTTTGGATATCAATACCATTCCTATTTTCCTTCTGCAGGGTGAACCTGGAGAAGATCAAACAGAGGCAGTCCATCCTTCCCCCGCCTCAAGGGCCTGCGCCCATCCCTTTCCACGATGACAGAGGCCTCCAAAAAAACAAGCAGAATCGTGTGGTCCCTCCGTCCCAGCCAGGTATGGCAATTGTTGTCAGTACTCTATCAGGCTCCAAGAACAAAACAGACAAGTAGAATTAGCTCTCTGTAGTTTCCTTTATTGTTCCTCAGCTATAGACAGAAATCTTGCCAAAATAAAGGTATTTATTGATTTTTAACATCATTGAGAATTGCTAGTGAGGAGCCTTCTTAACTCTTTTTCTCCCAAGGAAACTTTCCGTGCCTGGCTGCCCCCCCCCCCTTAAGAACGCAGCCCCTCCTTCCTGGGAATCCAGACTACATTCCATCACATCCGTGAACACATTAAATGGTGCGCCAAGCCAAGCACCTGCACTTGAAGGCCAGTTCCAACAGCATTTGCAGGAGCCTTACATTGCCACACTAATATGGTCAACAGAAAATCAAGGCCATGTCACTCGTTCTTGTCACTCATGTGCATGTCTTAAAGCAGTGTTTCCCAACCTTGGCAACTTGAAGATATCTGGACTTCAACTCCCAGAATTCCCCAGCCAGCATTTGCTGGCTGGGGAATTCTGGGAGTTGAAGTCCAAATATCGTCAAGTTGCCAAGGTTGGGAAACACTGTCTTAAAGGCCCAAGGAAGCAAGGCATTCATGAATATTTCCATGCGATAGTTAAAACACAGCATGCTTAAATCCCACTCACATCAGCCTTTGAACAACCTGAATTATGCCTAGGTGTCCTTGCTGTACTGGAGCTTCCTCCTTCAACCTTTCAGAATCTCTTCAATTCTGAGAGCATTGGTCCCAGAGAATAGCAGATTAAGAAAAGGTGATGGCAGGTGGTTTTTGCATCAATAGATGGGGAAGGCAGCCTTCAAGATCTAAGGTTAGTTGGGGGAAAGATCAGAAGCAACGTGAAAAAATATTATTTGACTGAAAGAGTAGTAGATGCTTGAAACAAACTTCCAGCAGATGTGGTTGGTAAATCCACAGTAACTGAATTTAAAAATGCCTGGGATAAACATATATCCACATATGCGTACATAAGCGCACTGGTGTGCCTTTTGTCCCCTGTCCAATTGTCTTTCCTTTCTCTCACTTATCATATATATTTTCTTTCTTTCATATACTGTATCCTCTCCTCTAAGTTCCCTTTACCCTTATATATATTACTACATGTCTATTTTTCTTCCTATGTATTTGTGTATTGGACAAATGAATAAATAAATAACAAATAAATAAATAAATATCCATCCTAAGATAATATACAGGAAATAACATAAGGGCAGACTAGATGGACCATGAGGTCTTTTTCTGCCATTAATCTTCGGTTTCTATGTTTCAACTTTATGACATTTTTGTTTTTAGTAGAATCCTTGAGTTTTATTAGAACTTCATGCACAACTGTATAGGTACAAAGATAGATAGACCATCATAATTTGATCTGATTCTTGCTGATCAGATCAGAGGGGAGGTAGGACTCTTTGGTGTTGTCACTGTTAAACAATTAAGAGTTAGAGATTCTTGCCAGACTGTTCCTAATCAACCAGAAATCTATTGCTAAATCTAGAGCTACCCACTCAATACATAGTCTATTTTCCAACTCACCAACCTTGTGCACACTTCCAGGTGGTTCAAGCTACTGATTAACTTATACTAGTTTTCTAAACATTTCCTGGGGACTCTCCCTCTCTGGTCATTAGTTCTTCCAGCAATTACAAAGTCCTAGTTTATTTTTCTCCTCAAATCCATTGCTTCCTTCTGGGGAACAGCACAAGAGCCTATTTGCTCCAGGGAGTAGGAGGCAGTGGATAATGGGGCTGATTACAGCAAAAGAGCCCCTCATTATGCTGGAGGTTTACAAAAGATAGCAGAGATTTTTGTCATGTGAATTAACAGCAACCCCAAAGGGTGCTGTAGCTCCATCAAGAGCACAATCATTGCAAGATGAAAGAAGGGATGTTAATCTGTCTGCTACTTTACAGCAATTTATGCAAAATGGGTGGACATGCAGATTTCCTACGGAAGAAACCAGAAGGACCAGAACAAAGCCACTACCTTTTTTAATTAATAGAAGCTTGATGCAACTTTATATTTGCATAATGGATAGCACACTAAGAGATAAGCTTTTAGCTAATCAGGTGATAGAATGCAGAGGAAATCTTTACCTGCTGATTTTCTTCAGAGTCAAAATTTACAAAATGTGAGTGTCAGCTGTCCGACTAGTGAACCCAAAATAAGGAAATACTCTCAGGAGCTTTGAATTCCCAAAAGTAAAACTTTATTGGATACACCATTTTGGTACTAAAGAATCAAAACCAACTCTGGTATTTCCATGCAAATGCTTGCTTAGTTAAACAATATTTCCCTCTTCTCCCCACCCCTGTTCAATTATGAGACATCCTTTTGTTATGGGAACAGTCCATCTCTTTTCTCAAGCACTTGCAGTGGTGACCTTGATGGTTGCAAGGCTGTCACGATCCATGCAGTGCAGTCAGGCGGTAGGGAAAGCAAGTAGGATGCTTGGCTGCATAGCTAGAGGTATAACAAGCAGGAAGAGGGAGATTATGATCCCGCTATATAGAGTGCTGGTGAGACCACATTTGGAATACTGTGTTCAGTTCTGGAGACCTCACCCACAAAAAGATATTGACAAAATTGAACAGGTCCAAAGACGGGCTACAAGAATGGTGGAAGGTCTTAAGCATAAAACGTATCAGGAAAGACTTCATGAACTCAATCTGTATAGTCTGGAGGACAGAAGGAAAAGGGGGGGACATGATCGAAACATTTACATATGTTAAAGGGTTAAATAAGGTCCAGTTAGCTGTGGGAAAGATCACAAGCAATGTGAGAAAATATTATTTTACTGAAAGAGTAGTAGATCCTTGTAACAAACTTCCAGCAGACGTGGTAGATAAATCCACAGTAACTGAATTTAAACATGCCTGGGATGAACATATATCCATCCTAAGATAAAATACAGAAAATAGTATAAGGGCAGACTAGATGGACCATGAGGTCTTTTTCTGCCGTCAGTCTTCTATGTTTCTATGTTTCTATGCACACTTTCTCAGCATTCTGTTTCCCCCTTCCCTCCTCCCAGTTGATTGACAAGTTGAAAAGCCTTAGGTTTGAAGGAAGCAAAGTGATCCAATTGACAGAGTTTTTCTCTGAAGGGAACTTCTGTTGTATATGGCAGCTTTTCCTGACTTGATACTCTCAAGCGTTAGGAACTATAACCCACCATCCCCAGCCATTGTGTCAGTTTGACACTGAAAACCTTACTTTAATTGAAAGTTTAAGATGCTTTAAACTTATTGGATAGAGAACAGTTTTGTTTGGACTTCTTAGCAGAAATATACATTGATCACAAGATCTACAATCCCATTTTAAAATTCAATTTTGCAAAAGAGAAAAAATGTCCAATGATAAAGGGAGATGGCCTCTATGTATGCATTTTAAAGCAAGTTATGCCCTTGCATTACAGTTAATCATCCATGTTTATCAAAAGATGTATCCCAAAAGAGCGACGGTCATAAATATGAACCAGTTGCCAACCACCTGAATTTTGATCAAGTGATCATGGGGATACTGCAAAGGCCATAAATGAGAAAAACGGTCATAATTCACTTTTTTCAGTGCCATTGTTTGAATGGTCACTAAAGGAATTATTGTAAGTTGAGAACTTAACTGTACTTGGTTTTCTGTGTTTTTGCCAGAATATGATCGACGAAATAGTGGCTCCCAGGATTTTGAGGAGTCTCGTGCAGCTTTAGCACAGAAGATTGAAAAAGAAACGGTTAGTAATAGTATTTTTTTTAAAGTTATATGGGAGAGGATGCGGTCACCACTTGATGGTAACATTTATTTGTCCAAAAGAAAAGAAACATTTTTTTTGAGATGCAAATAAGAACATAGCAGGGAAAGATGCTCTTTTCCAAGCATTTCTCTCTACCTGGTTTGGAGGCAGCCCATAATTTCCTACCAGTAGTTGTGATTATTTAAAACAAAATGTACCTGCTAATCACGTTGAATTTATTGATTGATTGATTGATCGATTGATTGATTGGATTTGTATGCCGCCCCTCTCCGCAGACTCGGGGCAGCTAACAACAGCAATAAAACAGTATATAACAAAATCCAATACTAAAAACAGTTAAAAACCATTATATAAAAACCAACCATACATACAGACATACCATGCATAAAATTTTAAAGGCCTAGGGGGAAGTGCATCTCAGTTCCCCCATGCCTGGCGGCAGAGGTGGGTTTTAAGCAGCTTACGAAAGGCAAGGATGGTGGGGGCAATTCTAATCTCTGGGGGGAGTTGGTTCCAGAGGGCCGGGGCCGCCACAGAGAAGGCTCTTCCCCTGGGTCCCGCCAAGCGACATTGTTTGGTTGACGGGACCCGGAGAAGACCCACTCTGTGGGACCTAACTGGTCGCTGGGATTCGTGCAGCAGAAGGCGGTCTCTGAGATAATCTGGTCCGGTGCCATGAAGGGCTTTATAGGTCATAACCAACACTTTTAATTATGACCGGAAACTGATTGGCAACCAATGCAGACTGCGGAGTGTTGGTGTAACATGGGCATATTTGGGGAAGCCCATGGTTAAAGCTGCAATGAACATTTTGACTCTTAATCAGGGAGATACAGAGTACGTTTGTGTGAGCATGGATGACTTCTGGCTGTTGGCTTTGTCTTAAGTTCTCTGATTTGTGTGTTCACAGCAAATACTGAATTGCACCCTTGATGATATTGAGCTGTTCGTGGCCAAGCTTCAAAAAGCAGCAGAAGCATTCAGGCAACTGAACCAAAGGAAGAAGGGGAAGAAGAACAAGAAGAAAGGGCCAGCAGGTATCAACAGCTAAATCATTGGCTGTAGGAGCAACTGAACACAAGATTTTTAGAGGGTGTATAGTGTTACATTCAGGGGATTTTCTCCTTCAAAAGGGAAAAAGGGAACATCCTTAGTTTGTGTCTAAATGGGTTTGGAAAATGTACATGAGATAAAGGGATAATGACCTATGGGACAGCCTTTCTGTTTTGATTTAGCCCACCCAATGCAGTTTTTTCCTCAATTTCCAGAAGGACTTGAACATGTTTTTGTTCTGCTTAGGGGTGACAATGGTATAAGGGCTGCCTTGGTTTGTTTGAAAAAATGCCCAACTTTATAGTGGGTGAGGTTATCATCCAGGATGGGTTGACTGACCTCATCCAATCATCTGAGGACTGAGTCTGATAATTTGAATTCAGGGGCTCCGCCTTGCCTGGATCCCCAGTGATGACTCAGTCCTCAGAGAGGACAGATGTGGCTTCATCCCTTGCTTTATTTTCTTCACAGGCAGTGAAGGGCTACCCAAAAATTCTATTACCACACTGTGGGTGTGGCTTATGCAGGATGCTCTGCATTTTCTTTCAACATTTTTCAGTGCAAATTGGGTGCCCTGGGGTGGAGGTCCATTTTTGCTACCTCACTGCGTCCCCCCCCCCATCCCGGCAGTAGCCCACCCCTGGGCACAGGGGGCCTGGCCCTTGGTTCTGCCACAGGGGTCTGGCTCTCCCCCTCTGGGGATTCTGTGTTTTTGACACCTGTTCACAGGTTTGGAAAAATGTACATGAGATAAAGGGTTAATGAGCCTACGGGACAGCCTTTGTATTTTCACTTAGCCCACTCTGCAGTTTTTCCATCAATTTCCAAAATGACTTGAACATGTTTTTGTTCTGCTTAGGGGTGATAATAGTATAAGGGCTTCCTTTGTTTGTTTGAAAAACTGCCCAACAATCACATGATTACTCTGGGTAACTTACCAAGATAAAACCCATGTACAAAACCCAATAAATGCTAATTCTCCTGTTGACAAAAATCAGACTAACCAATCACTTGAAGGGCTCCAAATCACTCCAGGTTCCCTAAGCATTTGGTAGAACGTATCTTTTAGGGGACTTGCAAAAAAAAAAAAAAATCAAAATTGGGGCCAAATTTATCTCTGCTGGGATAATGTTCCACAAGGAGGGGACCACCACTGAGAAGACTCATCTTCTTGGCCCCACTAGATGCACCTCCTTAAGAGAGAAGTCCCATAACAGATGTCAATACGTACTCAAGTACTGTAGATGTCATTTTGTTGGCTTTGTGGATTTGGTTATTCTTTGTAAATTTTTCTTGTGGATCTGGACAATAAATTATTTTGCAAATAAGCAAACTGGCACACAATCCAAGGGTTAGAACCCTCAAATAATTCTCTTTTGCCTTGATGACCCTTGCAACTTTTTAATAAAAATAAACATGTGGCTTTTTTTCTCCTGAAAATTTCAGCTGAATGAAAAACGAGATTTCATGTTTGTTTTCTATATATTATTAAATGCACACCATGAAAGGAAAAAAAGCTACAAATACCAGTCTCAAGGGCTCTTTTCAAGAGCCACATTTGGTTTTTTTTAATAATGACCCTACTGCACCACATGATGTACCTTATTATTATTAAGCCAGTTCTGTTAAGTGATGCCTATTTTGCTTTCATACTATATAGTTATAGTGCATTCAGAAAGTATTCAGACCCTTTTGTCAGTGTTGTTACGCTGCAGCCTGATTTTACAGTTGTTGAAATTCATTTCCCCCCCCCTCATTAATCTGTACTCAGTACCCCATAATGACAAAGTAAAAACAGAAGTTTAAAAGTGTCTGCAAATTTACTAAAGAGAAAAACTGAAATATCACATTGGCATAACTATTCAGGCTCTTTGCAACACTACTTGAAATTTAGCTCAGGTGCCTCTTGGTCATTGCTGACCTGTTTCTACACCTTAATTGGAGTCAACCTGTAATAAATTAAACTGATTGCACATGATTTGTAAAGGCACACACCTCTCTATAGAAGGCCTGACAACTGATAAGGCATGCTGTAGCAGAGCAAAAGCCATGAGGACAAAGGAACTGCCTGCAAGGCTCAGAGAGGGTTATTGCAAGGCACAGATCTGGGGAAGGCTACAATAAAATATCTGTCGCACCGAAGGTTCCTAAGAGCTCAGTGGCCTCCATTATTCTCAAATGGAAGACGTTTGGCACAACCAGGACTCTTCCAAGAGCTGTTCAATGGGTCAAACCGAGCAACTGGGAGAGAAGGGCCTTAGTAAGAGAGGTGTCCAAGAATCTATTGGTCATTCTGACTGACCTCCAGAGATCTCATATGGTCATTGGACAGAGTTCCAGAAGGACAACCGTCACTGCAGCCCTCCACGATCTGGGCTTTATGGCAGAATGACAGATAGAAATCTCTCCTCAATGCAAAACCCATGAAAGCTTGCTTGGATTTTGCAAAAAGAAAAAAAAAGCACCTGAAGGACTCTCACACTGTGAGGAACAAGATTCTCTGGTCTGATGAAACCAAGATTGAATTGTTTGGCCTCAATTCTAAACATTGTGTCTGGAGGAAACCAAGCGCTGCTCATCACCTGCCCAATATTAAGCATGGTAGTGGCAGCATCATGCTGTGGGGGTGTTTTTCAGCAGCAGGAAGTAGGAGAGTGGTCAGGGTTGAGGGAAAGCTGAATGGAGCAAAGTACAGGGATATCCTCAATAAAAACCTGTTCTATAGCGTTCAGGAACTCAGATTGGGTCGAAGGTTCACTTTCCAACATGGCAGCAATCCTAAGCACACAGCCCAATCAACACAGGGGTGCCTTAGGGATAATCCTGTGAATGTCCTAGAGTGCCCCAGCCAGAGCCCTGACTCTTGAACCCTATTAAATATCTCTGGAGGTATCAGAAAATGGCTGTCCTCCTATGCTCATCATCCAACCCGATGGAGCTTGAGAGGATTTGCAAAGAAGAATGTCAAAGAATCCCTCAATCCAGGTGTGCAAAGTTTGTCACATCATACCTTAAAAGACTTAAGGCTGTAATTGCTGCCAAAGGTTCTTTAAAACAGTAATTTAATTTAACTTAATTGACATATATGTGGCCCAATCCCTTGGGACTTAGGGTGGCTCAGTACTAAGTGAGGGATCTGAATAATTATACCAATGTGATATAATAATTAATAATAATAATAATTTATTAGATTTGTATGCCGCCCTTCTCCGAAGACTCGGGGCGGCTCACAACCACGATAAAAACAATATTATACTGGCACAAATCTAATATTAAAAAAAACTAAAAACCCTATCATAATTAAAAACCAAACAGCACATACATACCAAACATAAATTATAATAAGCCTGGGGGAAAGGTGTCTCAAATCCCCCATGCCTGGCGGTATAGTTGGGTCTTAAGTAGTTTACGGAAGACAAGGAGGGTGGGAGCAGTTCTAATCTCCAGGGAGAGTTGATTCCAGAGGGCCAGGGCTGCCACAGAGAAGGCTCTTCCCCTGGGGCCCGCCAGACGACATTGTTTAGTCGACGGGACCCGGAGAAGGCCAACTCTGTGGGACCTTATCTTTTATATCTTATATATCTTTTTTCTTCTTTTTAATAAATTTATAGACATTCTAAATAATAATAATAATAATTCTATTTTCACTCTGTCATTATGAAGGACTGAGTGGAAATTAATAAGAAAAAAATGAATTTCAACAACTTAGAATCAGGCTGCAGCACAACAAAATTGACAAAAGTGAACGGGGTCTGAATCATAGTTCCCTCTAAGCTGAGCAGTGAGCAATCGCTCACTTAAAAATCATCATCAACTCAGAGTTTTCCAAACCTGCCCAGAAGCCGAGAGGGAAAGAGTGAGAGGGAGGGAGAGAGAGAGGAAGAGAGAGAAACAGATAGAAAAAAGAGAGGAAGGAAAAGAGAAAGAAAAAGAATGGGAGGAAGGAAGAGAGAAAGAAAATCAAAATCTAGTTTGAAACTAGCTCAACTATTTAAGTGGCATTTTGATATTGATAGAGTTGCCCTATTATGAGCTCACTGTTATAGATACACAGTACAGTATTTTATTTTGAAATTCTCTGAGGCAAAACAGGGTGGGTTTTTTGTTTGTTTGTTTGTTTATTTATTTATTTATTTATTATTTCTGTGCCGCCCAGTCCCAAAGGGACTGCCGCTCAGACACTATACTTTTCCGCCCATCCCCCCAAAAAATTAGAGGGAACACTGGTCTGAATACCTTCTGAATGCACTGTACACCCCATCCCATCAGGCTTGAAGGATCCAGTTCAAATACTGAATTCTAGGCCAGTTCTGAACCCCACTAACCTCTTTTCTTGTTCCGTTTCTCTCCTCCTTTTCAAAAGTAAAGCCACTGGATCTAGCTCTTTCTTAGTCTTTCATCTAGGTTTTGAGACAGTGGGTAGGAACACTGGCCATCCACTGTCAGGAGGGGGGGGGCTTTTTTTTCACCATTGTGATTTGGTTCCAAGTTCAACGATTCATTTCTTCCTGTAAACAGTGAAACTCTTTAAATTAGGAAACAATAACCAAAACCACATAGAGATGTTATTAAAAGGCATAGTTAAAAACCTCCAATGTCTCCAATGAGAAAAACTCATCTCTCAGTATGTCCCAATGGACTAGGTGGTCAATATTTAATTTTGCCTATAAGGCCTTTAAGAACCAAGCACCTCCCAGCCCACAACTCCCAGTATTTATAGATAGCTTTTAACTATACTTGATAGAATGAGGTGGCTGGTTTTTTTGTAAACTATTTCAGCCTTTTATTCAGTGTTTATTTTCTTTTGGTCTAAAGAGGGAGTTCTGACTCTGCGTGCAAGACCTCCAAATGAAACCGAGTTTCTTGACTGCTTTCAGAAAATCAAACTGGCACTAAATCTCCTGGTAAGAAGCAAAGGAAGTTGGGTATAATTTTCTCTTGTATCAACTAGACAGATAATGGGATAGTTGCTTGTTTAATGCTGTTATTGGAAATCAAGCAAATATTATGCCTGTATAGTCAAAGAATGGAGAAAGTAGTAAGCAACTTTACAGAGCTGCAAAAAAATACGAGGGTTATCCGGAAAGTAAGATTAAAAGGCACGTAGCTCTCGTGGGAAATGTTCGCGGGGAAAGTTGGTATTACTGTCATGTAGCAGAAAGCCAGTGGAAGCAAACAAACAGTGCCAGTGGTCAGCAGATCATCGACTGGCGTTGATGTACTGGACACTGGCACTGCTTGTTCACTTCTGCTTGCTTCCTGCTACACGACAGTAATATCAACTTCCCCTGCGAACATTCCCCTAAAGAGCTACATGCCTACGTCCCCCGCGACTATTCCCCTCAAGAGCTACATGCCTACGTCCCCCGTGATCATTCCCCTCAAGAGCTACGTGCCTACCTCCCTCGCAACATTCCCCTCAAGAGCTACGTGCCTACGTCTCCCGCAACATTCCCCTCATGAGCTATATGCCTACGTCCTCTGCAAACATTCCCCTCAAGAGCTACGTGCCTACCTCCCTTGCAACATTCCCCTCAAGAGCTACGTGCCTACGTCCCCCGCGAACATTCCCTCAAGAGCTACATGCCTACATACCCCGCGACCATTCCCCTCAAGAGCTACGTGCCTACGTCCCCCGCGAACATTCCCCTCAAGAGCTACGTGCCTACGTCTCCCGCAACATTCCCCTCAAGAGCTATGCGCCTACGTCCCCCACAATATTCCCCTCAAGAGCTACGTGCCTACGTCCCCCACAATATTCCCCTCAAGAGCTACGTGCCTACGTCCCCCACGAACATTCCCCTCAAGAGCTACGTGCCTACGTCTCCCGCAACATTCCCCTCAAGAGCTACGTGCCTACGTCCCCCGCGAACATTCCCCTCAAGAGCTACGTGCCTACGTCCCCCAGAACATTCCCCTCAAGAGCTACGTGCCTACATCCCCGCGAACATTCCCCTCAAGAGCTACGTGCCCACGTCTCCCGCAACATTCACCTCAAGAGCTACGTGCCTAAGTCCCCCGCGACCATTCCCCTCAAGAGCTACATGCCTATGTCCCCCGCGAACATTCCCCTCAAGAGCTACGTGCCTACCTCCCTCGCAACATTCCCCTCAAGAGCTACGTGCCTATGTCCCCCGTGAACATTCCCTCAAGAGCTACATGCCTACATACCCCGCGACCATTCCCCTCAAGAGCTACGTGCCTACGTCCCACACGAACATTCCCTCAAGAGCTACATGCCTACATACCCCGAGACCATTCCCCTCAAGAGCTACGTGCCTACGTCCCCGCGAACATTCCCTCAAGAGCTACATGCCTACATACCCCGCGACCATTCCCCTCAAGAGCTACGTGTCTACGTCCCCCGTGAACATTCCCCTCAAGAGCTACGTGCCTACGTCTCCCGCAACATTCCCCTCAAGAGCTACGTGTCTTACTTTCCAATAACCCTCATAGCACAAAATGATGTACTGCAGCTGACACTTTAAAAAGCCACACACTCGGAGCATTAATTTTTGTGTCACTTAATCCATTTCATAAAATGTATTGGGAATTAGCCTCAGACTGACACTCTATGTACCCTTATTACTGGAAAATGGGAAAGGAAGAGCCAAAAAAATATCCATTCACAAAATATCAGCATATAGGACAAATACTCTTTTCCACTGCTAGGTTAACTTGTATACATGTTTATTTATTTATTAGATTTATATGCCAACCTATTCCTCAGACTCATATCATATCATGAAATCTTGTTTCTACTCGTCCACGAAAAAGGAGAAGCAGAAATTTTGAACATAACAATTGTTTGCAGCAAAAATTGTACACTTGCTCCCACATCCAGTCAAATTCATAAATGTGACCCCTAAAGCCTTTCTAAAAAAACCTGGGATGTTAGTAAGATCTAGATTTGCTCAAGTCAAAACTGGTTATCTTCAAACTGGTTATTCTTCAGCATGTCCCTAACCAGCATTACTAAACCCTGAGCTCTTAAATGTATTGGATTACAATTCACATGATCCCCAGCCAAGTGCTGACAATGAGACTCCTATTTATTCGAAAACTATTCATTCTGCACGTTCATTGATAAAATCAAGCCAAAGCAAGAAGGACAAAATACTTAACTATCCTACTTAGTAGAAACAATTGACTTTCATACAAAAGAAAAAACATCAATTTTTTCTAAGACTTTTCTGATAGTATGATCTTCTTGTACTTGAGAGGAAAACAAAGCAGAATAGGTCGTCCCCCCCCCCAACAGCATTTGAATAAAAATGTACTTAGAGAAGTAGAAACTGTACAAAATTGAATAATATGTGTGCAGTGTGAAAGATCATTACCCTTTTGGCAAATGTTGCACTATTGGCAAATCACACAGTTAATATTCAGTATCCGTGCAAATCTTAAGGCAACCTTAGCGTATATGTCATATAAGAGGTAGTGGGATATGGTGGTTCAGGCACTGTTAGGAAACTTGGCAAGGCAGGTTCAAATTTACCTTCAGTCCTGGAAATTCCTTCTTTCTTAGCAAGCCCTCCCTAATAATGTTGCTTTGTGGGAAAAGAAGGTGGGTGGAGGAGTGCTTTGAAAATTCCCTGGCAGTCTTAGAGGAAATAATCCCAAGTAGATGGGTAGGTAGACACATGAATGGATACAACACCTTATTTTTACTTTCTTGTGTTATTTGTTAATTTATTCATCAAATGTTTAGATCAGTGGTTCTCAACCTGGGGGTCAGGACCCCTTTGGGGGTCAAATGACCATTTCACAGGGGTCACCTAAGACTATGGAAAAAGATAAATTTCCCATGGTGTTAGGAACTAAATCTTCTATTCTGGCACCTTGGAACATATTTTTACAATCCAACCAATCAGGCATTTACAGTGGAGGTGTCCCTCTGACCTTCCTGCCAATCAGCTTAAAACTCTGTTGGGAGAATTGGCACTAGACAAATGGTTGGGGGTCACTACAACATGAGGAACTGTGTTAAGGGGTCGCGGCATTAGAAAGGTTGAGAGCCACTGGTAGTCCTTGATTTACAATCGCAATTGAGCTCAACATTTCTGTTGCTAAACAAGACAGTTGTTAAGTGAGTTTTGCTCTGTTTCACAACCTTTCTTGCCACAGTTGTTAAGTGAATCACTATGATTAGTAACAGAGTTGTTATATGAATCTGGCTTCCCCATTGACTTTGTTTATTCAGGTGCTTGGCAATTAGAAACAATATTTATGAAATTTGCAATGTGATCACATGACCCTGGGACACTGCAAATTTCATAAATGTTGTTTCTAATTGTCAAGCATCTGAATTTTTAACACAGCATTATGTGGATGCTGCAATGGCTATAATTCTGAAAAACAGTCATAAGTCATTTTTTCAGTGCTGTTCTAACTTCTAATACTTATTCAACAAATGGTTATAAGTTGAGAATTACTTGTATATGGCCACCCATCTCACAGAAGGCCACACACTGTGATCATAGTTCCCTCTAAGCTGAGCAGTGAGAAATTGCTCACTTAAAAATCATCATCAACTCAGAGTTTTCCAAACCTGCCCAGAAGCCGAGAGGGAAAGAGTGAGAGGGAAAGAGAGAGAGAGGAAGAGAGGAAGAGAGAGAAACAGATGTAAAAAAGAGAGGAAGGAAAAGAGAAAGAAAAAGAATGGGAGTAAGGAAGAGAGAAAGAAAATCAAAATCTAGTTTGAAACTAGCTCAACTATTTAAGTGGCATTTTGATATTGATAGAGTTGCCCTATTATGAGCTCACTGTTATAGACACACAGTACAGTATTTTATTTTGAAATTCTCTGGGGCAAAACAGGGTGGGTTTTTTGTTTGTTTGTTTGTTTGTTTGTTTATTTATTTGTTTGTTTGTTTGTTTATTTATTATTTCTGTGCCGCCCAGTCCCAAAGGGACTGCCGCTCAGACACTATACTTTTCCGCCCACCCCCCAAAAAAATTAGAGGGAACACTGACTGTGATTTACTACAATATTATGCTAGTTCTTGCCCAGTGGGAGAAGTGTCAAGGCTACACAAGCAGTTGCCAGACTGCTTCTGTCTATCTATTGAGTCTTGTGAAAATAGCCACAAGGTAGCACATTCTTTCCAGTATAATGAATAGATCTGCCATCTCCCATACCAATACCAATGAACCAAGCAACTCATAGAGTAAACTTTGTAGTTTAGTTCTTTCAGGTGCTACATTGCAGGAGATTCAAGATTTGGCTGCCCCGTGGAGTACAATCAATGCAGTTGCAGTAAAGCAAACCCATTCTACAATGTAAACAAGCTCTTGCTAATTAAACAATGTTTGACTAACAATACAACTGTATGTTGCTTAGAAATCTCAAAAGAATTATTCTAGATTAAGTGGGATCAAGTTAATCTTAGTAATTCCTGCAATAGTTGATCTAATGCCAAGAGGCCAGCTGCCCACTTGATCGTGGGAATAAGGTAGAGTCATAATACAGTTCCTAATTTAACTTTGTACAAGAACCGGAATATATTATTTATGTTACTTTAGAGAGAAATAGTTTACACCATCTCAGTTGAAATATGGTGCATATCTTCTTAGGCATTTCTTGGAATTGCTTTTTTGCATTTTAATTTTGAACAGTTTTATAACATAGTTGGATATAAAATAAATATAGATTTAACTTGTTTTTCTTCTCTTTTCAGGTCAAACTGAAAAAACATATTCAGAATCCAAGTGCTTCAGAATTAGCCCATTTCCTGTTTGGACGACTGGAACTGGTATAAATTACCTTCTCCCTTATTCGATAACATTTAAACCAGCATTCCTCATATAATGGCATCCAGATATGTTGACTTCTGATTCCCTGAATTCTAACCATTGCATGTAATTTTTGGGAGTAGGTTTTAGAAGGTTATTTAAACAAGCATATTTTTGACACATATTACATTTTTTCTAGCCTGTTTAAAGATTCATTTATTCTAGATTAGGGATTGATTTACAGTATTCCAAAGTAGAAACCTAGAAGGTTGAAAGGCTCATGACATGTTGAGAGGATTCACTTCAGATTTCCCATAATATCTGAGAATGGAAATAGCAAAGCTATCATATCTAGTGAGTCAATGTATGCATTTATTTCTCTGGAGAGGCACTTAAATACTATTTTGTGCACCACCAAAAAAGCAGCGTAAACAGAACACTCTTTCTTAAAAGAAAAATATGTGGTAGTTACAGAGATTTCCAAAAGGTAGCTCTATTAGTCTTTTCCAGCAAAAATGGGACTCTTACAAGAGTTATGGTGGCCCAGTGGTCAGAATGCAGTATTGCAGACTAACTCTGACAGCTGCTAGCAGTTCAGTCTTCATTGGCTCAAGGTTGACTCAGCCTTACATTCTTCTAAGGTCAGAAAAACAAAGACCCAAATTGTTGGGAGCAATATGCTGATTCTGTAAACCACTTAGAGAGGGCTAGTAAGTACTGTGAAGTGGTATATAAGACTAAGTCCTATGTCTAAATGCTGTTACTATCTTAAAGCATAACATGCATTGAAAAATGGCTTTGAATGGCTCTGATTTCTCTCCACCTAAACTTAACCTACCATTTATAGGATAAGCTATCAACCGACTCCGACTCTATCTCTTTATTATTAATAATAGAATAGAATTTTTTATTGGCCAAGTGTGATTGGACACACAAGGAATTTGTCTTGGTGCATATACTCTCGGTGTACGTAAAAGAAAAGATACGTTTGTCAAGAATCACAAGGTACAACACTTAATGATTGCCATGGGGGTCAAATAAGCAATGAGGAAACAATCTTGAGGATATAAGCAACAAGTTACAGCCATACAGTCATAAGTGGAAGGAAATGGGTGATAGGAATGATGAGAAAAAACTAGTAGTAATAGTAATGCAGACTTAGTAAATAGTTGGACAGTGTTGAAGGAATTATTTGCCTAGCAGATTGATGGTGTTCTTATGTCTAGTTGTCTTGGTGTGCAATGCTCTGTAGCAATGTTTTGAGGGTCGGAGTTGAAACAGTGTATGTCCAAGATGCTAGGGGTCAGTAAATATTTTCACAGCCCTCTTTTTGGCTCGTGCACTTTGACTTTATGCACCCTTTTCAGCCTTCCCATAATCTCTCACAGACAATACAATCCCTTCTTTAATTGTGCTCCAAGTATATAAGCAACAAGGTTTGAGTTCTGGTGGCAAAATACACCTTTGGATACTTGCTCCCCACTGTTCTCCTTTGCAGACACACCTGAACCCGCTTCAACAAACCCTCATGCAACAATAACATCATTTAACGTTCTTTGTAGTTAATTTTTCCATCATTGATAAGACTAACTTTAGACAGTCCTTAATTGAAACTTTTGATCTTGGGCTCTAGACTGGTACGGAGGTGTATATAGAAAATTAAATGACCATACTTTTGAATGATACAGCTGAATAAAATTGGAAGTGAATCTGAAACATGTTTATTATACATTGACTTACAACTTTAAAAACTGCATCTCCCTCAGCTGAATCTCTGTAAAAGGCAACATTCTTAAGGTAACACATTCTGTGGAGGATCTAGATGGCACCAACCCACTCACTTGAGTAGTGCAGTGCATTTTGCACTCAATTGTGTCTGTACTGCAAATACGGACTTCAGAAAAGTAAACACGCCGTGAGCATCCAGCAAACAGTACACCAGCTCCTTATTTATCACCCAAGTACTATTTAAAACAATATCTTGGCATGACACCAACCTGGAAGTAAAAGTCCATGGCTAAGCTTTGATTTCCAAATATTTTCCTAATCCAGCAGTTTAAGTACAGGGAGTCCTTGATTTACAACCATTTATTTAGAGACTGTTCAAAGTTACAACACCACTGAAAAAAGTGACTTAAGATCATTTTTCACCCTTATGACTACTGTAGCATCCTCATGGTCACGTAATCAAAATTTGAATGCTTGGCCACTAGCATTTATTTGTGACAGTGGCAGTTTCCCCACTTTCGCAACCTTCCAACAAGCAAAGACAATCAGAAAGCCAGATTCACTTAACAACTGCAGTAATTCACTTAACAGCTGTGGCCATCAAATGGGGAAAAATTCACTTGACAATTGTCTCATGTAGCAGTAGAAATTTTCGGCTCATTTGTGGTCATAAGCCAAGATCTACGTGAAAAGGCCTAAGCATTGATACTTCCAAACGCTTTAACCATAAAAGATCTCTTGTTTGTAATACAGATTGTTAACAGCAGTGGAGGCCCTGAATTTGCAAGGTCTGTCCTCAGTCCACTTCTTTCAAAGGATACTACAGATTTTCTGAAAGGGCATCTAACACCAAAGGAAATGGCATTGTGGGAATCCTTAGGAGAGACTTGGACAAGATCAAGGTATGTAAATAAAGCAAAGCGGAAGAGGAACCCAAAGAAAGATTCTTGCATAATTTTATGATTGAAAACAATAAAAGCAACAGCAAATAACGAACTATTAAAAATACAAACAGTAAAATACAAAAAGAAAAATAAGGGTGGGGAAAAAATAAAACAAAGATTAACTTCATCCTTCATCCCCACAACTAAAGGCAATTTTAATAGTTTATCTCCATCTCTAAATACATAATTTCTTTTCACTCCATAGCACATCTCGTAAGTAGAAACCAAAATCCAAATGCTTTGTCAATTGTTCTTTGTTAGCAAAAGTCCAGTAAGGGGAACCAGATACAACTATTTTTTCTCTTTTAGCTCTGATTGAATAAGCTAATTTTGTAAACCTTCCCTGAGTTTTCTTAGTCTTAGCCCCTTCAAAGAATCCCCAAGCTTGTTTTTTATTCATATTGGAGCCACAAGTCTTTTAGAACTTTTAGAACAGATTTCTTTTGTGCTTCCTTTTGTTTGTCCCCTCCAACAGAACCTTACTAAAGTTCTTTTGTACATGTAGTAATAAAAGATTAGTGAACTCCATTTCCTGGTTCAAAGGTTGTATATCTCCTTTAGGGAATATTTGTCAGTTTTATTTATCAGTTCCATTTGTATGTCGATATTTTTCTCTATATCCTTCTTGTTTTTTTATCTCAACTAACATAAGTCCCCCTTCAAAATAATTTCAAAATTATTCGTTGCAGCTTCTTCCTGTTTTGTAGCATCATTACATCATCTTCTAGCCATCTTATCAACTTTACCTATTTTGTCAAAGTTTGACGGAGAAATATTCCACAATTCAAAATATTCTGTGGACCCTTAATCCATTATTAACTTTCCAAAATCCATATTATAAATACTCTTTTAATGCATAATTAAAAATTGTTTGTTTATTTATTTATTTTTATTTCATGTATATGTCCACCAATCTCAGAAACAACTTTGGGTCACATCCAACAAAAGTAAAATCTAATTTATATTATCTTCCTCCAAGGAGAAGGGGAGTCTTCCAGTAAATATAACTAAATCTTGCTGATCCAAAGGGTCTTTATCACTCCAGTACAGTAAAACAAAATACAGTAAAATATATATATATATATATATATATATATATATATATATATATATATATATATATATATATATATGTAGATTGTTCTGAGTTCGGGTTTTGCCCTGTGTAATGTTTTGCATGTCTATGCGACGTTTCGGCGAAATCACATTCACCATCTTCAGATTGTGAATGTGATTTCGCCGAAACGTCGCATAGACATGCAAAACATTACACAGGGCAAAACCCGAACTCAGAACAATCTACATACATATACCCGTGAAAATTTACGAAAATATATATATATATATATATATATATATATATATATATATATATATTGTGTATATATATATACTGTATATATGTATATATATATATACTGTATATATATATATATATATATATATATATATATAATTATGTCACATGGTTTTTTTTGCTGAATTTGAAAATTAAGGGAGACTAGGATAGATCTATTTCGGCCTTATTTTGGCCTCATCAGCTAGCCATACCCACTGGGACTTGAACCTGCAACCTTTGCCTTGTAAGGCAGAGAATTATCCTCTAGGCTACAGTATCCAATCCCTTCAGCTCTGCACCAGGGAAGGGTTACATATTTTTGTGTCGAATCACCCTGGTGTATTGAAGGAACATCACAGCTCCTTATTTGCCTCTCGGCCCAACCCAGGGCCATTTCCAAGGCAGTTAATTTTATTGATAGCCAACAATTCTATCTGTATGTGTCACATGGTTTTTTTTGCTGAATTTGAAAATTAAGGGAGACTAGGATAGATCTATTTCGGCCTTATTTTGGCCTCATCAGCTAGCCATACCCACTGGGACTTGAACCTGCAACCTTTGCCTTGTAAGGCAGAGAATTATCCTCTAGGCTACAGTATCCAATCCCTTCAGCTCTGCACCAGGGAAGGGTTACATATTTTTGTGTCGAATCACCCTGGTGTATTGAAGGAACATCACAGCTCCTTATTTGCCTCTCGGCCCAACCCAGGGCCATTTCCAAGGCAGTTAATTTTATTGATAGCCAACAATTCTATCTGTATGTGTCACATGGTTTTTTTTGCTGAATTTGAAAATTAAGGGAGACTAGGATAGATCTATTTCGGCCTTATTTTGGCCTCATCAGCTAGCCATACCCACTGGGACTTGAACCTGCAACCTTTGCCTTGTAAGGCAGAGAATTATCCTCTAGGCTACAGTATCCAATCCCTTCAGCTCTGCACCATGGAAGGGTTACATATATATAAATGACGGTCTTGGTATATATATACACACACACACATATACACACACACATGTATGTATGTATGTATGTATGTATGTATGTATATGTAGATTGTTCTGAGTTCGCGTTTTGCCCCGTGTAATAATTTGAGTGTCTACGCGACGTTTCAGTGAAATCACATTCACCATCATCAGGCTGAAGTTTCAAGCTTCGTGCTGTTGTAAATATGGAAGCTTGAAACTTCAGCCTGATGATGGTGAATGTGATTTCACCGAAACGTCGCATAGACACTCAAATTATTACACGGGGCAAAACCTTAGATAGTGTCTCTGAGTTGAAAAAAGCCCTCCCACCTGCCGTCATGTTAATGCTGACCTTTATTCTTCATCTGAAGCAGAGCTGAGAAGCTCCTCAGCTGTGTTTTGGCTTGTAATGTCATCCTGAGCATGCGCAGAAATAAAATTGCATGGTGGGAGACATGTGCGTGCGTGGACATACATACCCAAAAGGTGATTAGGAAATGAGATTCAGTTAAGGTTTATGCCCATAGAAAGTTCCGTATTGAGGATGAATTCAATGGAACCCTGATTCATAGGTATTCGACTAAGCTGACTGCAAAACAATAGTTTCCCTGGTCTACTCACAAGGAGTGGCTGTCCAGAGTCCTGCGGATAATCTCAACAATCTCTCCTTCCTCCCAAAACTTTGCCATGTGCATCCAGCCGTGATTCTTCATGCAAATATGGTCATGTTTGGACATCAGATCGCCATGGTACTCACAGGACGTTTCATGTCTTTCTTGGCTGAAGCAAAATTCCCTAAAATGCTATCTGAACAGAAATAATGTAGACTGAAAGCAATAATTTCCCTGATTTAAAAAGTGAGGCCCTTAGCAATGAAGCACCCATTAACATTTCTTCCTCACTAGTGCCTCTCCTCATGAATTTAAAACAATAGACCCCAAAAGTCCTTATGGACCACAGCCAGGAGGTGGGTTGGTTATCCACGTTGTAAGCCAGGGGTCCCCAAACTTTTTACACAGGGGGCCAGTTCACTATCCCTCGGACTGTTGGAGGTCCGTACTATAAAAAAAACATATGAACAAATCCCTATGCACACTGCACATACCTTATTTTAAAGTAAAAAACAAAATGAGAACGTACTATTTAGAGGGGGGGAGGAAGAAGTTTGAAATTCATATATTCATGTTTAGTTTTTAATTTTCTTTTGTTAACATCTGATTGGCTATACAAGGTTTTCTTGGCTTATAGAAAAATGTATAAAGAAAGAAGGAAGCACTTTGGCATAATGGTTAATAAGTTAGAAATATAATTGGTGTTGTCCTTTTTTGAGGAGGGAATTTAATTAAAAGAAAATGAATGTAACTGGATGACAAAATTAGAAAAAAAACTTTTGCAACTTTTTTGATGATTGATATTAGTTACTAACAAAACACCACATTCTCCAATGCACTTGCAAGGAGAGTCCAGGATGGGTTATTCTCAGCCTGATTGGCTGGGACTGAGTTTAATTTAAATATTTAAATATTAGTCAGGCACCGCCCCCTTAGCCGCCCAGTCTAAAAAACTCAGTCGCAGTAATGGGACTTTGAGTTTTAGTTCTCCTATTGAACTTAGTTTAATAGGGTTAAATTTAATTAAAAATTTCTTAAGTATTATTTTCTAATGTTATAATGTTTTTTTCTCTTGTGTTTCTCTTTTTCAGGCACAGGGGCGGCTTCATGTTGGCAGCGGGGGTTAATACCCTCTGTGGGTTTAACCCCCTGAGCTGCAGCTCCTCTCAACACGCAGGGAGGCTTGTTGAAGGGCCCCAGAGGAGCGCCCGGGTTGCTTACCTCCGTGGTGGCACCCGGTGGAAAGGCGGTCGGCTGACGCCATGGGGGGCCTGCTCCCCATGGCGGATATGCCGCTAGAAGATCGGGATTCCGAAGCCTTGACAGCCCCAGAAGCCCCGCGCCCCCCCCTCTCCCCCGCAAGTTGTGGCTGCTGAGTCCTGCCGAGGAGTCCCTCAGATTGAAAACGCCGGCGGGGAATGTCGCCATCTTGGGGGGGACATAAGGGCGGGAACGGAGAGAAGAGTTCCCGCCCGATTCAGCGGCCTTATTACTTGCCCACCGAGACCGCAGGAGCGGTCGTCACGGCAACGGGGGCCAACCCTCCAACAGCAGGCCAGGGCGGAGGAGGAGTCCCCGCCCTCCCCCTGTCTGTCTATTGTCGCCCGGCCCAATTTTATGTCAGAGCTGCAGCTATTGTCGGAGGGCTAGATGGTCGCCATGACGACATCAGCCAGCAGGGGCTAGGGCCAATAGGAACCATTGGTCGGGCTCTGCCTCAGACTTTTCCCTTGGCCTGGTGACACGCAGGCACAGTAGGGGCTTAGTTAACCGTTATTTGTACTTCGCCATTACTTCAAGTACAAAGGAAAGGTTTCTGGCTGGCTCGTGCTCCATTCTTTCTGACCGTGAGTGTGCATAAGGAAAGGCTATGGCAGAAACACCAGCCCAGGCAGGGGAGGAGGCCACCGCCATTGCTAGGCCCAGCACCCCTAAAGAAAAGGGCCAAAAGGCAAAGACATCTCAGGGCTCCTCCCTCAGGGAGGCAGAGAAACGGATAAGAGCCCTGGAAAAGCAGTTGGAGGCCTCACAAAAGCAAGCCTCAATACCAGCTAGGACCTTTGGCCCCACGCCTCCGCCAGCCTCCCCCGTGATCCCAGCATGGGTAGCAGGCTCGGCTTCTGAAAGGGACTGGTCTCCTGAGAGGCCTACACAGCCTAATCATCAGGAGGCGCGTGCTTGGGGAAGGCAAGCTGCCATGTGTTCTGGCACCTTTGTGCCTCAATCCTGCGCTCCTTCTCAACATGCCTCAGCGCAGTCATCCACCTTCACCCCGACGGCAGTGGGATTGCGCACTGCTCATGACACTTGGCAGAATATGCCACAGGCTGTGCAAGATCTGATCGTGGATGTGTTTTCCCAAGGTGTTGAGACCGGGGCACATCAACAGCAAGCTCTGGCGGGTCACCCCCCACTGAGATCCAGGGACCCTTGGACTGCCCCAGCCTCTCACTCCATGACGGGGTCTATGGAGGAGGATGATTCCGTTCAGGGTGACTACAGCGATCGAGAGGATGACCTGTCGGGGGATGAACACCCCCCGGAACAACCTGCCTTCACAGGTCTCTTTAAGTCATCCCTGTTTAGGGTCCTCCTCAATAAGGCCAAACTCACCATCGAGCAGGCAGGGGAGGGCGGACAACCAGATGCCTCCGCTTCATCCCAACCTAAGGCGGGCCTTTTCGTACTGCCGAAGCAAGAGACAGTGGACATCCCCTCCTCGCATCTGTTCTTGGAAATGGTTCAAAGGCCTTGGGAGAACCCGGCGGCGGCACAAGGCCCGTCTAGCCTGGACCGGAAATTGTACTCCTTTGACCAGCAAATGGAGGACCTGTTAACGTTCCCGGTGGTGGACAAATCAGTCACCAGCTTAGTTTCCAATGCCCTGGTCCCCTCCAAGTCTCAACAGGGGCTAAGAGCTGAGGACAAGAAGGCCGAAAATATTGTGCGCAAGACCCACCAGATGGCGGCCTGGGCCATAGGGGCCTCATCTGCGGCCTCCTTTTTTAACTGGGCAACTCTCCTTTGGATTAAGGAGTTCCAATCGAGGGTGGATCCTGAAGATGGACGCCTTCGCCGAGATCTAAATAAAATCCTAGCAGCCACCGAATTCTCGGCAGATGCGATGGCTAATGCGGCCAAGTTCGCGGCCAGGACCAGGGCCTCGTCGGTGTCCTCCCGCCGGCTCATATGGCTACGCAGCTGGCAGGCGGACATCAAGTCCAAGTGGAGCTTGGCCTCAGCACCGTTTAAGGGAGGCAAGCTCTTTGGAGAGGTCCTCGACGACGTGTTGGTCGAGGATAAGGACAAAAAGAAAGTCATGCCAAGGTCCAAAAAGCCGGAAAGGCGATTCACTCCATATCAAAGGCGCCAGCCCTTTCGCTCGGAGCCCTCCTCGAGCACCGCCCAGGCATCGAGGCCTTACTTCCAGGGCTCCTTCAACCAAGGGTCTTTTCGGTCGGATAGGTCAGCTACTCAGGGACGCAGACCCTTCAGAGGAGCTGGGAGGGGCTTCAGGAAAAACAAATGACTCCCTCGTCTCCGTTCCATTGGGGGGCAGGCTGGCACACTTCGCGGAGCCATGGGCCAGTTTATCTTCGGACGCTTGGGCGGCGGCCACTGTGGCTGAAGGTCTAAGGATCGAATTCCTTCATCTTCCCCCTCAG
Organism: Erythrolamprus reginae; assembly: GCF_031021105.1. Taxonomy (NCBI): domain Eukaryota; kingdom Metazoa; phylum Chordata; class Lepidosauria; order Squamata; family Dipsadidae; genus Erythrolamprus; species Erythrolamprus reginae. Next base: position 133,951,181 of record NC_091950.1, on the reverse strand, counting down.
CGATTCGTCACATGTCAAATTCCCTTGGATGCTCAAAAGAGGAACCTTCTTTACCAAGAGGTCTCTCATCTCCTGGAGATAGGGGCCATAGAAGAGGTTCCCCCAGGAGAACGAGGCACGGGGTTTTATTCCCTAGTTTTCCTTGTACCCAAAACCTCCGGAGGGGTCAGACTGATTCTGAACCTGCGCCAACTGAACATTTATGTGAGGTACAGACGCTTCAAAATGCACTCGCTGAGAACCATCCTCGCATCTATCCGACACATGGACTTTTTAACGTCAATCGACCTCAAAGAGGCTTACTTACACGTCCCCATCTTTCCACCGCACAGACGGTTCCTTCGGTTCTGTCTGAGTGGAACCCACTTTCAATACAGAGCAATGCCTTTTGGGCTTTCGTCCGCTCCCAGAACCTTTACAAAGCTCTTGGACGTTCTCACATCTTCTCTGAGACAGCAGTCGGTACGCCTCATGGCGTACCTAGACGACATTATTATACTGGCAAAGACAAGGGACCAGGCGTATCGGGATCTCTACTTGACCATCAGCACTCGAACGCCATGGCTTCACAGTGAACTGGGACAAGAGCCACTTGACGCCCACGTCAAGGCTGGCTCACTTGGGGACCACCATCGATACCACCCGGGGTATGGTGTTCCTCTCCCCAGAGAAACGGTCCTCCATCAAGAGACTCTTGAGGGATCTGGACGGTCAGAGGTTCCCGAGACTTTCCTTCCTGTCAAAGATCTTGGGGACCCTGGTATCCTGTATAGACGTCGTACCGTGGGCCAGATATCACTTGAGACCGTTGCAGTGGTTCCTGCTTCCTTTCCAAAGGACAAAGTCAAGTCACCTACACAGGAGGATTTTGCTCCCGAGCGGGGTTCGCAGCTCGCTGCGCTGGTGGACTTCTCCGGCGTTGGACAGGGGGTCCTCCTATCTGCCAAAACGCCATCTCACGCTGACGACAGATGCCAGTTTGTTGGGATGGGGGGCCCACCTTGCCTCTCAGATGGCCCAGGGCTTATGGGACCATCGGGACTTACAGGACGTCAACATCAACTTCCTGGAGTTGAAGGCAGTCTTGTTGGCCCTCCGGAGTTTTGCCCCCAGGGTACGGGGGCGTCACGTCCTGGTCCTCACGGACAATGTCTCTACCCGGGCCCATATCAACAGGCAGGGCGGAACACGATCTCATCGCCTAATGAAGGAGTCGGAGTCTCTGTTACGGTGGGCGGAGGCCAATTTAGCCTCTATTTCAGCGGAGCATATCTCGGGGGTGGACAATGTTTACGCGGACTGGCTGAGTCGGGAGACTCTGGATCCCGGGGAGTGGCGCCTGGACCCCAGAATCTTCCAGGAGCTGGTCGGGAGGTTTGGCGAGCCTATACTAGACCTCTTTGCGACCGTCCACAACACCCAGCTTCCCCGCTTCTTCTCTCGCTTTCCCTCCCCCGGGGCGGAGGGAGTGAACGCTTTACACCAACAGTGGCCGGCGGGCCTACTTTATGCCTTTCCGCCGATCCCACTGATACCGAGAGTAATTCGAAAACTACTGGAAGAACGAGCAGAGGTTCTCCTTCTAGCTCCTTATTGGCCGAGGCGCATCTGGTTTGCAGATCTGGTGGAACTGTCGATTTCCGCCTACTGGAGAATTCCGGATCATCGAATACTCCTCACGCAGGGGGCAATGAGTCATCCAGAGCCCCATTGGTGGCAGCTGACCGTCTGGCACTTGAGCGGGAACATCTGAAGAGCCAGCTCGTGCCGGATGCGGTCATAGACACTATGCAGGCTGCCCGCAGATCGTCTACCAGGAGGCTCTACCAAACTACTTGGGCGGCGTTCTCCGATTTCTGCAAACAGAGGCAGGTGGACCCGCAGGGAGCCTCTCCCCTGATGGTGCTCTCTTTCTTACAAGCGGGCCTGGACAGGGGTCTTGCCCCAAATACTCTTCGACGCCACGTCGCTGCCTTGTCAACTGTCCTCGTTGGGGGTCACTGCCATCCCCTCTCGAGGCATCCATGGATCAGAGATTTTCTGCGAGGGGCAACCAACCTGAAGCCCTCTACGGTGCATAGGTTTCCTTCCTGGGACCTATCATTGGTTCTTCATGCCTTGACAGGTCCACCGTTTGAGCCTTTAAGACATATCTCCCTGAGGTTCCTGTCCATTAAAACCGCCTTCCTGGTGGCTATTACATCCGCTAGGAGGGTCTCCGAAATTTCAGCGCTGTCAATCAGGCAGGACCTTTGCAGATTTTATCCGGACAGAGTGGTGCTTCGATTGGACCCAGCTTTTATTCCAAAGGTGAACACCTATTTTCATAGGTCACAGGACATTGTTGTGCCGGACTTCTGCACCCACGGCAGCCACCCCTCTGAACTGAGGTGGCACAAACTGGACGTTAGACGTGCCTTGAAAATCTATGTACGTCAAACTCAGGGGTTCAGGTCTTCCGAAGGTCTCATCGTGTCTTTCTCCACTAGAACGATGGGGAAGAAAGTGTCTCCTCAAACTATCAGCCGTTGGTTGAGGGATTGTATTTCAGAGGCTTACACCGCTAAGAACACTGCCATTCCACATGGGATAACTGCTCACTCTACCCGGAGTGCGGCCACGTCATCGGCCTGGAGGACACAGGCCTCACTCGAGGACATTTGTCGAGCTGCCACGTGGGCAGCCCCGTCCACTTTTATAAGACATTACAGGATAGACTCTTTTGCTTCCTCGGAAGCGGCTTTTGGAAGGAGGGTTTTGCAGGGGGTGTGCTCATTTTCAGAGCCCCTGGTCCAAGCTTCTCCCTCCCTTTGACTCTAACTTGGGTATATCCCATCCTGGACTCTCCTTGCAAGTGCATTGGAGAAGGACCGTTGAACTTACCTGAACGGTCTTCTCGATGCACTGCAAGGAGAGTCCAGACCCACCCGGTTTGTTGGGACCAGGGTCACCTGTTTGTTGATGTTCTAGTTGGAACTTGGGGGTTGCTCCTAGTTTAATAAACCTTAATTTTGCATTACTGCTCCTTCGTGCTTATTAGACTGGAGGGCTAAGGGGGCGGTGCCTGACTAATATTTAAATATTTAAATTAAACTCAGTCCCAGCCAATCAGGCTGAGAATAACCCATCCTGGACTCTCCTTGCAGTGCATCGAGAAGACCGTTCAGATAAGTTCAACGGTCCTTTTATTCATGGAAAATTAGATGTGCTCCTGTCACTCACCCGCGGGCCGGATAAATGACCTCAGTGGGCCGCATGTGGCCCGTGGGCCGTAGTTTGGGGACCACTGTTAAGCAATGTTTGTTTTGTCTCTAGCTTTGTAAGGTCATTGGTAGCATTTGTATGTGATCTAAGCAGTCAGAATGCTGGTGTCCCAAAAAGATGCTCAGCTTTTGAGAACTGGTAATCTGAAATGGGAAAGGGCTGCGTATGTTCTTGCTTCCTAGAAAATAAACTTCTTTTTAATATGTGTTCCAAGAGCCGAATGGCCAAGAGATGCCAACATTCCAAGATATGTTCCAAAGTTTCATAACGGATGGGAACCACCCCTGGAAATCTTTCGTGGAGCTCCGTGGGAAATCGATATTGCCCATTTGCAAGAAGAGGTACTTTGTGGATCTCCTTCCTTCCTTCCTTTCTTCCTTCCTTCCTTCCTTCCTCCCTCCCTCCCTCCCTCCATCCATCCATCCATCCATCCATTATCCCTCTCTCCCTCCTATTTAGCTTTTTATTCAAATTGTGAGCCAAATACACTGCTATTGTTAATTTAGATAGACTGATCTATAAAGGGTTTGTATTCTTTTATTTTTAAAATTTAGGGAGGTGAATTGATAATTCAAGCATGTTAAACATTTTTGATACTTGGCTAACTTGCTAGCAGTCTAGCTAAGCACCACCTAATCTCACCCATGTAGTTTATTTACGCTGTTCCAGAATCAACCTTCATCTTTGTGTTCTCATGCCATTGTTGTTTATAGCAACTGAGCTGATTTGTTTGTGACTTGCCAGATAAACCAGGAAAAAAACCCACCTCTTTTTGTTTCTGACAGTGAAATTCTCAAAATTTTATGAGTCTCTGTTTTCCTGCTGGTAGAAATCTTGCTTCATTTCACCTCCCAACAGCTGGTCTTCAGCTAATTTAGTATTCTATTCTCCCACCATAAAAGGGAAAGATAACCCATTTTATAACAAGCACTTAGATAAAACTGTAATGCAGCCATGTGTCCAGCCTCCACTTCCACAGCGCCCCCCGAGGAGGAGGGCTGTGTGGACAACTGTCGGTTCAGGAAGATTGCGTGCAGTTGAGCAAAAACATAGCAATTTTGGTCTCTCTGTATCGAATTCCTATAGTGTTCTTGCGGATTTAAATAGTAAGGATGTTGGAGATATTAGCAAGGTCCCTCAGGCAGAGAATGAGGGGATGTTCAAAGGGGAAGTTGTCGTAAATGTCACCAAACCATCAAGTACAGTTAGTAGAAATAAAAAGAGGACACATTTTCTTGTGGGTGATTCGACCGTTAGAGGTGTTGATTTGGGACAGAGCAAGGATGTGGTTAAGGTGCTGAGGTGTCTCCCAGGGGCCACTGCCAGCAGGGACAGGAGGCGGATTACAAACATTGTTAAGACTGTGAGTAAAGGTAATAACGTTGATGTGGTGGTGCATCTTGGCACAAATGATTTGTCCCAGAGAAATGTTAATGTAGTAAAAAGAGATTTTCAATGTCTAAGTGTGGAGCTGGGTAAAATAACTGATTCAGTGACTTTCTCAGAGGTGTTACCGGTTTGTGGCCAAGAGGATAAAACAACGTGTATCAGAGAGTTTAATGTGTGGTTAAGGCAGTGGTGTAAAGCTGAAGGTTTTGGCTATGTAAGTCATGATGTCAGTAGGTGGTCTAATAGGGAGTTGTTTAAGAGGGATGGTTTGCATCCATCATACAGAGGTACCCAGGTGCTCGGTGAGGAATTCAGAACTTTTTTGGACAGGCATTTAAACTAGGTAAAGGGGACAGAGATGTAACTGATGTGGGTGATTTCTGTCCCCGACCAATGAGGATAAAGCAGTTTTTGGAAGCTTATGAAAAGGGAGCTGCAAATAATATAGATGTAGTTGTTGATGATAAGGGGCAAACTAATAACGAAAATAATGTTCTTCGGGTAATGTGCACAAATGCTCGAAGCTTGAGCAACAAGCTCTGTGAATTAATGGCCATAATATCTAGAGATAATTTGGACCTGGTTGCCATAACTGAGACATGGTTTAAGGATTCTAATGAATGGGAAATATCCATACCAGGATATACACTGTATAGGAAGGATAGAATAGAGAGAAGGGGAGGTGGAGTAGCCATTTATATTAAAGAAAGTCTAAAAACAACACTAATTCAAAATACGTGTCAAGATCTAGAGACTCTCTGGATTTGCATGCAAAATAAAGAAGGTTCTGTCATTAGAATTGGGGTGATCTATAGGCCTCCAGGGCAATCCGAGGAATATGACAACAAGATGGTGGATGAAATTACCCAAATGGCAGTAAAGGGAGATATTGTGGTTATGGGTGATTTCAACATGCCTGATGTTGACTGGAATATCCCCAGTGCCCTTACATGCAAAAGTAAGAATATAGTAGAGGCCTTTACAGGAGCAGCTCTGGCACAGCTGGTTAAGACACCAACTAGAGGGGAGAATATTCTAGATTTAGTTTTTACGAATGGGAATTGGGTTTCAGATGTCAAGGTGGGAGAAAATTTAGGTTGCAGTGACCATCTATGTTTGTGGTTTGATGTAAAAACTCATTGTGAGCAATCCTATAATGCAACCAAAGTATTGGATTTCAGAAAAACAAATTTTAATGCAATGGGAGAATATTTAGATAATGAATTAAAGGGGAGGGATAAAATGGCAGGAGCGAGCATCCAGTGGACTGTATTAAAAAAGGCCATCTTAAAAGCCACTGGACTGTATGTAAGACAAACAACTAAAGGTAAAAGGAAGAAGAAACCGCTATGGTTTAGCAATGATGTAAGGGCTATAGTCAATGAAAAAAAGGCTGCCTATAGGAGGTATAAAGAGTCTGGAAGTATAGCTGATAGGGAGGTATATAAAATGAGACAGAAGGAGGCGAAACAGATAATATATGCTGCTAAAGCCTCAAAAGAGGAAGAAATTGCCAAATCTGTAAAGAAGGGGGATAAAACCTTCTTCAGATATATTAATGATAAGAAGAAGAAAAACTGCGGCATCACGAAGCTTAGTACCGGGAATAATACATGCATTAATGGGAATAAGGAGATCGCTGACCATTTCAATAGCTACTTCTGTTCAGTTTTCTCAAAAGACACCTTACAAAATAATACTATAGAGGGATATAGCATTGCTCCCAGCTGTACGGATTCAGCTCCAGTGATCTTAGAAGCCGATGTCTTAGAAGAACTTGAACGATTAAAGATAAATAAGGCAATGGGTCCAGATGGCATCCACCCCAGAGTTCTTAAAGAACTCAGATCTGTCATTGCTACCCCCCTGACTGATTTGTTTAACCAATCCTTGTTAACAGGAGAAGTTCCTGAGGATTGGAGAATGGCCAGTGTTGTGCCTATTCACAAGAAGGGCAGTAGAGAAGAAGCTGGTAACTACAGGCCAGTTAGCTTGACATCAGTTGTAGTTAAAATGATGGAGACTCTACTCAAAAAGAGGATAAATCAGCACCTAAAAAACAATAACTTATTAGACCCAAATCAGCATGGCTTTACTGAAGGCAAATCATGTCAGACTAATCTCATTGATTTCTTTGACTATGTCACAAAGGTGTTGGATGAAGGTGGTGCCGTGGATATTGCCTACCTGGACTTCAGCAAAGCCTTTGATACGGTTCCACATAAAGAGCTGATAGATAAATTAGTGAAGATTGGACTTAATCCCTGGATAGTTCAATGGATTTGCAGCTGGCTGAAGCGTAGACATCAGAGAGTTATTGTTAATGGCGAGTATTCTGAGCAGAGTCAGGTTACAAGCGGTGTGCCTCAAGGATCTGTTCTGGGTCCTATTCTTTTTAATATATTTGTGAGTGACATAGGGGAAGGTTTGGTAGGGAAGGTTTGCCTATTTGCCGATGACTCTAAAGTGTGCAATAGGGTTGATATTCCTGGAGGCGTCTGTAATATGGTAAATGATTTAGCTTTACTAGATAAATGGTCTAAGCAATGGAAACTGCAGTTTAATGTTTCCAAATGTAAAATAATGCACTTGGGGAAAAGGAATCCTCAATCTGAGTATTGTATTGGCAGTTCAGTGTTGGCAAATACTTCAAAAGAAAAGGATTTAGGGGTAGTGATTTCTGACAGTCTCAAAATGGGTGAACAGTGCAGTCAGGCGGTAGGGAAAGCAAGTAGGATGCTTGGCTGCATAGCTAGAGGTATAACAAGCAGGAAGAGGGAGATTATGATCCCACTATATAGAATGATGGTGAGACCACATTTGGAATACTGTGTTCAGTTCTGGAGACCTCACCTACAAAAAGATATTGACAAAATTGAACGGGTCCAAAGACGGGCTACAAGAATGGTGGAAGGTCTTAAGCATAAAACGTATCAGGAAAGACTTAATGAACTCAATCTGTATAGTCTGGAGGACAGAAGGAAAAGGGGGGACATGATCGAAACATTTAAATATATTAAAGGGTTAAATAAGGTCCAGGAGGGAAGTGTTTTTAATAGGAAAGTGAACACAAGAACAAGGGGACACAATCTGAAGTTAGTTGGGGGAAAGATCAAAAGCAACATGAGAAAATATTATTTTACTGAAAGAGTAGTAGATCCTTGGAACAAACTTCCACCAGATGTGGTAGATAAATCCACAGTAACTGAATTTAAACATGCCTGGGATAAACATATATCCATCCTAAGATAAAATACAGAAAATAGTATAAGGGCAGACTAGATGGACCATGAGGTCTTTTTCTGCCGTCAGACTTCTATGTTTCTATGTTTCTATTTCTGTATATGACCAAATGCAAGTTAACTTTGCTTCTCATGCCACTTGAAAAGGAAGTGTTGATTTGTATTGTTTTGATTCTGTAGACCTATGCAATAGTTCCAAGAGCATAGCAGCCCAAGCAAGATACCGGGATGAAATTAAGAAAAAAACTTTCAATCGTTCCCCTCTCTCTCTGAACTAACCAGGATGTAAATCAATCTGCGTGGGGATTTTTGACAGACAGATCTTTGACATAGTTGGGGGGGCAGGGAGATATTGATTTTTAAAATGTATAGAATGGGTGAGGGAATGAGGTTTTAGTTGCTCCAGAACTATTCTCTTCCTCCCTCATTTTGTGTCTGTCCATAGGTAGTTCTTAGAACCTACCTCTTTCTCTCCCCTTTTTATTATTATTATTATTATTATTATTATTATTATTATTATTACTATTATTATTTATTAGATTTGTATGCCGCCCCTCTCCGAAGACTCGGGGCGGCTCACAACAGTAATAAAAACAATATAGTAGTGGAGCAAATCTAATATTAAAAAAACATATAAAACCCTATCATTATTTTTAAAAAACCAAACAGCACATTCATATCAAACATAAAACAAAATATAAAAAAGCCTGGGGGAAAGGTGTCTCAACTCCCCCATGTCTGGCGGTATAAGTGAGTCTTGAGTAGTTTACTCAAGACTCACTTATTGCCTAAATCCAGGGTTAGGGTTAGGGTTGGCTGGAGAATTCTGGGAGTTGGAGTCCACAAGTCTTAAAGTTGTCAAGTTGGGGGATCCCTGGTCTAGCTAGTTGCAGATTTATAACTGGATTGCATACCATCTATTGAGAATTATTCATATCATGGGAATGATATTTTGGCAGTCTAACTATTTATATGCATGTGTGTGTGTATATCTCCTGGAAAGGGATATTAGTGGAAATACCACCTTTCATATTCGTCTGTAGAAATTCTCAGTCATCCAGCTTTTAGTTATCCCAAAGGTGCATCTGGACTTCCTTGTTTCTTTCTTTGACAGTGTTTCGCTTCTCATCCAAGAAGCGTCTTCAGCTCTGACAGGATAATATAAATCCTGCCATTCCCCACTATCCAGTCAGAGCTGAAGAAACGTCTTAGATGAGAAACATCTTCAAAGAAAAAAAGAAAGTCCAGTTGCCTCCTTTGGGACACCTTTCACATTATGATTTTGATTGATAAAAATGCGAACTTTCTTTGGGATGTGCACAAAATTAGTAATATCCTGGTCTCTTCCTCTTCCTCTTCCTCCTTTCTTTGGAAGCTGTCATCATCATCCAATGGGTGTCCCAATCGCCACTTGAAGCCAGTCCAGCCTTCAGACCAAAAACAAGCGGTGGATGCCTTTGCTCAGCATGTTACTCAACATGTAAATAGGTATTTTCCTTTCATTCTTTCATTTGGGGGAATGAAAAAATGTGGGTAGCTGATGTCACATCATTCTGGAAATCAGAAATAACACAACTTTAGGTTGAGATGCAAAGCTGGGAGCTGCATTCTTGCAATTGGATGATGCTAGGGCAAAAACTACTGTACACACGACTTATACACACAAAACGTAGTATTTATATAAATGAATTTAATGTGATTACCATTATTATTATTATTATTATTATTATTATTATTATTATTATTATTATTATTTATTAGATTTGTTTTGTATGCCGCCCCCTTCTGAAGACTCAGAGCAGCATATACTTTGTGTATTGAATATTTTTCTCTTTCTCTCTGTCCTGTTAAGTCATTAAATGGTAATTAACTCACTCTGTGAAGTCTGTGGCTAACATTTTGAGTGATTGCAACCACCCTGGGACCTCAGATTGTACTCCCCAGCCTTAGTGGATTTATTGTGGGGCTTAATTATGCAACTGAGTGGGTTTTAACGTACCTCACCACCAGTTCGCTTCCTCCCATGCCATGTGTTTGCACACACATTGCGCATGTGCAGGGCTGAAAATAGGTGTTGATTGTTTACCTGAACGCCTCTTCTCGTACGGTGAGCGGGTACAGCAGTCACATGGGTTGCTCATGTCCAATCCGGTGGAACTGAGCCTAGTGTTAAAAAAGCTTGCTGGATCCGCCCCTTCCCAGAATTCGCGAATCCGTAGACTAGGCTCAGATGTGAAGCTCTTTAGTGTTCAACTCTCATTGTTAGAGGAAAGAAAGGTTATAGAAGGTATAGAAGACACATACAAGGGTGGGAGGTGACTGCTGTACCCGCTCACCGTACGAGAAGAGGCGTTCAGGTAAGCAATCAACGCCTATTCTCCATACTGAAGGAGCGTGTCCAGCAGTCACATGGGACATACCCAATAGATTGGTCCCTAGGGTGGGGTTAGATTGCTATCGTGAGAGATAACGGATTGGAGTACCCTTCTGCCGAAGGCAGCGTCCGCTGAGGCGTAAGAATCAATCTTGTAGTGCCTGATGAAGGAATTTGGTGAGGCCCAAGTGGCTGCTTTGCAGACCTCCTCCAACGGAGCTTGAGTCGCCCAAGCGGCCGAAGTGGCTGCGCTCCTGGTGGAATGCGCTGTGATGTTCTTTGGAACTGAGAGGGAGGCCGACTCGTAGGCCTTAGAGATAGTCCCTCTGATCCAACGGCCTATCACTGTTGAAGACACCTTGGCACCCATGACTCTGGGGTGATAGGCTACAAAAAGTGCTTCCGACCTCCGAAAGGGTCCTGTGCGTTGGATATAGATCCTCAGCGCTCTAGTGAGGTCCAGGGTGTGCCATCTAATTGCCAGAGGATGGTCCCGTTGGAGGCAGAAGGAAGGTAAGACAAGATCTTGGGTTCTGTGGAACATGGAACTGACCTTAGGTAAGAAGGTGGGGTCCAGTCGTAAGACTACCTTGTCCTGATGGAATTGGCAGAGGTTCTGCCTGATTGAGAGGGCTGCCAACTCCGAAATGCGTCGGGCGGAGGTAATTGCCACCAGAAATGCTACCTTAAAGGATAGGTACCTGAGGGACGCAGATTTTAGGGGTTCGTAGGGTGCCTGCGTGAGGGAATGGAGAACCCGTGGCAAATCCCAGGAAGGATATCTGTGGACCTTAGAAAGTCTGAGGTTGGCTATACCTTTGAGAAATTCCTGAACTTCTGGGAAGGAATGGAGAGGCTGTCTGCGAGGCCCTGCTAGGACAGAGGAAATGGCCGCCAGATGACGACGGAGAGTACTGGTGGAAAGGCCTTGATGGAAACCTTGCATAAGGAAGGATATGATCCTGTGTATGGGAATGCACAGGGGAGAAAGACCTTCCTGTAGACACCACTGGTGAAACTTGGACCATGTATGGTCGTAGATTCGATTGGTCGATCCTCTTCTGGCCTTTAAGATGACCTCCACTGTGTCGGGGTCGTGTCCACGCAGTTCTAAGTCTCTCCTGATAATAGCCAGGCGGTGAGGTGGAACCACTCCGGGTCTGGATGGAATGAGGCCCCCTGCCGTAGCATATCCCCCGAAACGGGGAGTCGCCAGGGGTCCTGAACGGACAGCTGTTGGAGGTCCGCGAACCAGGGCCGGCGGGGCCAATGAGGGGCGATTAGGATTACTCTGGCCCTCTCGATGAGGACCTTGTGAATCACGTCTGGTAGAATTGGAATTGGAGGGAATGCGTACAGGAGTCCTGGAGACCAGGGGCTCCTGAGGGCATTGGTTGCCTCTGCTCCCGGGGATGGAAACCTGGAGAAGAATCGAGGGAGTTGGGCATTCGCTTCGGTCGCAAAGAGATCCAGCACTGGGAGGCCGAATCTGAGGCTGATTTGATGGAACAGTTCTTGGTGGAGATTCCACTCTCCTGGGTCTATCGTTGCTCGAGAGAGTCAATCCGCCTGGACGTTGAGGCTCCCCGAGATGTGATCGGCTAGGAGCAACTGAAGATGTTTTTCCGCCCAAAGGCCTAACTTGAGGGCCTCCCTCATGAGAGCCTTGGATCTTGTGCCTCCCTGTCTGCAGATGTGGCTTTTTGTGGCTATGTTGTCGGTGAGAATGAGAACATGCCGGTTGGGGATGCAAGGCTTGAACTGTTTTAGAGCTAGGGATACGGCTCTTAATTCTAGCCAATTGATCGGCCTGGAAGCTTCCTCCGGTGACCACGTGCCCTGGGCTATCATCCCCTGGGCATAGGCGCCCCATCCTGATAGGCTGGCATCTGTGGTGATGACAAATTGGTCCGGGATCCTTTGTCCATGGCCGGAGACATCCACCACTTGAGAGATCTGCGAACCATCGATGGAATGGCAATGCGACGACTTGAGTTGCTGAGCCCCGATCTCTGAAAGGGTAATAGAAGCCACTGTAGTTCCCTGGCGTGGAGACAAGCCCAGGGAATGATGCCTATGCACGACACCATTTTACCCAAAAGGGAGGACAAGGTGACTATGGAGACTGATTGCAGGGGTAAAATGCGAGAAATCAACTCCCCTATATTATGTTTCCTCTCAGGGGAGAGGAAAACTTGGGAGGATTCTGAATTAATGATAGATCCCAGGTGCAATATGGAAGTAGAAGGCTGGAGATGGCTTTTGTCAAAATTAATGGAGAAGCCATGGTTCTGTAAAACTGACATGGTGACAGAAAGGTTTACCTTTACTTCCTCTAGGGAATTTCCATGAACTAAAATGTCATCTAAGTAACATAAAATGTGGATGGGCTTGGCCCGGATATAGGCCGCCAGGGACCCCAAAAGCTTTGTGAAGACTCTAGGGGCCGAGGAAAGACCAAATGGCATGGCCCTATACTGGAAATGTCTGCCCTGGAAGGAGAAGCGTAAGAATTTTCTGTGGCATTTGGCAATGGGAATATGGAGGTAGGCCTCAGTGAGGTCTAAGGAGGCCATGAAATCCCCCGGATGAATAGCGGCTAAGATGGATGACAATGAATGCATCTTGAACTTTCTATATTTGATGAATAAATTCAGCCTTTTGAGATCCAAGATAGCTCTCCAACCTCCGGAGGTCTTAGGGACCATAAAGAGGATGGAGTAAAAGCCCCGGCCTCTCTGACCGGAGGGGACCGGCTGAATGGCTCTAATGGATAATAAATGGGAGATGGCTTCCCCCATTCGGCTATGAGTTGAGGAAGACCTGGGAGAGGGACAGGAAATAAAACGTTTAGGGGGAGAAGAAATGAACTCTAAAAGGAGACCTTTTTGTACTGTATCAATGACCCAGGGGTCCTTGGAAGATTGGCGCCAGCTAGAGGAGAAGTAAGCCAGGCGCCCCCCTATGGGGACCGAAGGGAAATTACCATCTAGGCTTTTTAGAAGCCCTGTTAGAGGACGCTCCTCTCTGATAACGGTATCCTTTACCCCTGGAGTTCCTACCTTGGGAACGAAAACGAGGGGAATACTGACCTGGATTCCTCTGGTAAGTGGGCGCCTGATCTTGTTGGCGCCCCGGGCGACGAAAGGACTGCGTTTTGGTGGTCTTTTTGGTAGTCGGACCCAATACTTTTTTCTTGTCCGTGGTTTCAGTTAGGAGTGGATCTAGGAGATCTCCAAATAGGAGATCGCGTTTTAATGGACCTAAAGCTAACTGCCACTTCTGCCGTACTCCTGCCTGCCAGGGGCGAAGCCATAGGAGTCTTCTGGCCGTTGTGGAGGCCGCAATAGACTTGGCTGCGAATCTGGTGAATTGCAGTGTGGCATCAGCCACATATTGGGCGGCCGCAAATACCTTGTTGAAGTCCTGTTGACCTCTTAAATCATCGGGAGGAATATGTTGTTGAAGTTGACGAAGCCATAGGAGCATGGCTCTAGAAAAAAAGGAAGCGGATGCGGAGCTTTTGATAGCCCAGGAATCTGCGGTGAACCCTCTCTTGAGCATCTGTTCAATCCGCTTGTCCTCTGGGCGGAGAACCTCCTCTGCTTCGCCTGGAACTGCAGCCGCAGAGTGTAGGGTTTTGACAGGTTCATCAGGTTTAGGGCAGGATAAGAGATCTTCATAAGAAGGGGATAATTTATACAATCTTTTGTCTTTAGTGGTGGGGTTAAGCCCCGATGCTGGAAACTCCCACTGCTTAAGCAAAGCATCTTTAAACAATTTTGGCATAGGGATTACCTCGTTATCCTCCTGCTCCTCTGTGAAGTAGGGTAAGTTCTCCTCCGGAGGGTCAGTGGATGTAGTGGCCTGCTTCTCTTGTGCCGCTAGCCCTGTGGAAACTCTAGCCTTGAGAAGGAGAGATTTGAACAATTGAGATGGAAAAATAGTAACTGGAGAAGGAACCTTGATTTGGGATTCCTCATCGTCCGAGAGGCCTTGACGTGGATCCTCATCCTCTTCCATATCCTGATCATATTCATCCTGAGAAGAATCTGATTCTTCCTGAATAGGAGCTCTGACAGCTGGAGGAGAATTCAAGGGACGGGGGGGGGGGCGAGGAGGAGGAAGAGGTAAGGAGGGCACATTGATGGCAGAGAGCTTGGCATCAATGGCCTTGGACAACACAGAGAAAATAGATTGGAACTCTGGAGGGAGGCTAGAAATATCAGCAGGAGTGGCCGAAGAATCTCTGAAGGCCTGAGAGGTTTCTGGCTGGGAAGAATCTTCAACGATATCTGGTTCCTCTGGACCTAAGCCCCATAGGTTAGGTTGGGGTCTGTCTAGGTTTGGCTCATCCAGAGATAACACAGTGACACCAGAGAGAGGCAGGTTAGGAGCCTCTGGGGGGTCAGAACTGCTGAGCACTTGGGCCTGCACTTTCAAGCGTTTTGCTGATTTATCATGGATTTTTTGTAGGGCTTGGTCCCTTCTCTTCTCAGCCTTGGTGGTCTTGGTCAAGGGGCGGGCTTTAGAAGAAGAGGGGGCCGAGGCCTGGGGGATACTGGTTATCTCATCACCTGTAGGCCTGGCCTCTCTGGGACCCTGAGTGGTGCCTCTCTTGGGAAAGGAAGCCATAGTCTGACAATCTACAGAAGACAAGGCTTGAGCCAAAAGAAATCTGATTTAGGGGGGAGAAGAATTCCAAGCTTTCCCAAGAGGAATGGGATCCTGCTCCTAGGCCTCGGAGCTGCTGCGACTTGAGGGCAATCTGGGCAAACCCAGAGTTCGTGTCCCCAAATACAGCATGGCCAGCCTCCCTAAACTTCAATTAAAGTAACCAAGGCACCCTGGTTGGAGGCCTGGCCGGTGGAGAATTAAGCCTGAGCGTCTCAAAGCCCACTCCAGGATCCAAGCGGCGGACTGAAGCACCAACGGCTGGCAGGAGGCCAATACGAGGTACTAAATTACAGGGCGCGAAGGCCTTCGCGCCAAAAACGAAACCGCTCCGTAAAAGTTTTAAAGGAAATGGTCGACTAAGTCCAGGAGACTGAGAGGGAAGCGTCTCACACCGCGGGAGGTAAAGCCCCTTAAAAGTAATAAATATATATAAATAGACTAGCCTAATGACCTCCAGGCCGAAGGATTGCTAAATAATCCAAAACGGCAGCAGGAATAGCCAGCGGCGAGGGAAGCCGCGGGAGGCTAAACCGCTACTTCTCCCCTGAGAGAAAGCCGAGCCGCAAATGGCTGGCGCTAATTAGGCAAGTCCCAAAACTCAATAGAAGGATTTCTTACTGTTTTTGGAAGGATAGAACGAAGGGAAGGTGTTAGTGATGAACGAGCTATTCACAAACGTTCCGCTGGATGCGAGAACTGAGCGAATTCTGGGAAGGGGCGGATCCAGCAAGCTTTTTTAACACTAGGCTCAGTTCCACCGGATTGGACATGAGCAACCCATGTGACTGCTGGACCCGCTCCTTCAGTACGGAGAACAGCTTCTGCACATGCTCAGAAGCAGAAAACAGCCACCATTAGAGCCGATTCAGGGGTGTGGCCAGCTGGTGATCACTCCTGGTTCAGCGAGTGGTGGGAAATTCCTGCTACTGGTTTTATAGAACCAGTCCAAACTGGGAGCAAACCATCTCTGGGTGGACAGATGAAATAATTGCCCTCAAATGGATTTCTTGTCTTTTATCTTTTTAACTGAACACATGAAACAAGACCAAAAGGATTACAGAGTTTTAGAAACTAGCAAAGAAATCAAAGAAAATAATAAAAGTAGAGAGAGAAAATGAGGAAGGAAGGAAGGAAGGAAGGAGGAAGGAAGGAAAGAAAGAAAGAAAGACAGACAATATGTGTGATCTTAAAAATATTAAATAGCCTTAAATATCCATGATTAGCACTATATCTAAAATGACACTTCTAAAGAAAAAGAAAATTATTAAGAATAATCTTGTTAGCATAAATGAATATACTGTATGATGACCAGTGTCCTTCACAATAGGGTTCACAAGTAATTCAGAGTATTTTCGAACATATTTCAATGTTACTTATCCAATGTAAGCATTCTCCTAGTCTCCACCGTTCTTTCCAGTGACTCATTCTGTTTACACTAGTTTAAGTATCATTCTCTTTTTCCTGTTTGAGCGTCTTTATTGTATGTTTCTCTTGATGAGAGCCACTTTTGGGCGGGAAATCTTTTCTCCTACTAAGGTGATGTTCCCTGCCTTGGTTTCAAACGTCAATCCATGAAAGCTAATATTTTCTCTTTTATCTATTCCAACGTATTAAAAACAGGGAATTCAGTTGCTGTCTTCCAATTGTTAACTCTTATTTCTATTGCAAAATTTCATTCCAACTCTTGAGAGAATTGGGATTGTGGTTATGTTGGAGGTCTGGCTTGCTTACCTTAAGAAAAGATTTTGTAATATGAATTAAAACTATGTTCTGAAGAGTTATTATTTTAACTACTTTTATAGGCACACTTCATTATTACTTTATTTTGTTGATATAATGCGTAGTTTAATTTTTTTCAGGAACTCTAGCACATGAGCTAAAGAAAACTGGGAAAATGCACTGGTGTATCATTTAACTTCAGTATGGTATTTTAAATTAGGACATGAGTTATTATGACTGGTAATGGAGGCCAGTGATAATGCCATTATATCTTTCTTTGCAAAACAACAAAACAAAACCAGAAGGCATTGTGTTCAACTAGCCAATTTTGTTAAAATTTGAATTAAATTCTTATTAGATATTTGTTAATCGACAAACATGCTACCAACATATTTTTTTTGCCACAATAGTCTAACCTGGTTCTGCCCATATATTCTCTTTCTTGCAGGAATTTTGAGGCACAGGGTATGGCTCAGTCAAAGAGATATGCCAAAATTCTTTATGATTTCACTGCTCGAAATGCAACTGAACTGTCAGTACTGAAAGATGAAATTCTGGAGGTAAAATAATAAAAAACCAAGATCCTTGCAAATAACTGAAATAGGGAAGTGGGAGGCAGGCATGGTCACGTAACGCTTCGAGTAGATCCTTCCATCCTCGACACACAATATTCCATTTGAGATTTTTCAGGGCAGGTGGGAGAGAGAAGGAAGCCTGCACTTTAATATTCTGCAGCACTAGCTGATTTATGGTGTAGAAGTTTATAGTTTATAGTTTTATTAGATTTATATGCCGCCCCTCTCCGCAGACTCGGAGAGTCTGTGATAATTCTCCATGGCCAATTAACAACGGCCAACTTGCCATGGCCAACTCGTTGTAGGTCAAGAGTTACACTGTGGGAATCCTACAGTGGTTGTAAGTGAGAACATAATCCTAAACAGGGGTGGGCTGCTGCCCGGATGGGGGTGGGGGAACGCAGTGGGGTAGCAAAAGTGGAGCTCCACCCCAGAGCACCCAATTTGCACTGAAAGAAGTTGAAAGAAAATGCAGGGCATCCTGTATAAGCCATGGCCACAGTGTTTTAGTAAAAAGTTTGGTAGCCATTCAATGATCCCAAATCACTCAAGTTCAAGTTCAAACAGTCACTAATGAATGGAGGACTTACCTGTAAGATAAAGATTCCAAAGGGAGAGGTATAAACAAAGAACATAGAAGGTAGAAGGTAATCTTTTGTAGCAGGTTTTTTTATTATTATTCACAGGTGTTGGAAGATAACAAACAATGGTGGAAGCTGAAAAACCGAAGTGGACAGGCTGGTTATGTTCCATATAATATCTTAGATCTGGTGACTCCGGAGGATTTTGCAGCAATCGAGCAGGTGTGATTTAGTTCTTAAATTAGATATCATAATTATTTAAATTGAACACAAATTCACACAGGTTATTTTGATATGCTTCCCTAAACCTAAATGATTCTGGTTATTAATTTTTCTTAACCGAAAGGAAATCACATTTTAGTCAAATGCACATACACTGCTTTAAATTTCTTTTTCTTTAATAATTCTCTTTCTTTATTAAAAGAACAGTGGAAATGGCATAGATATGTATCTTCCTCCCTCCTTTCTCCACAAAGCAATTCTGTGAGGTAGAGTAGACAAAAATTGTCCCTAAACTGATCTTCTAACCTTCATATCTGAGTGAAGATTTAAATGCAATCTTCTATTTGTACCACATTATATTTCATTAGGTACCTATTTGCTGACATATCAGATTCAATTCCTGATGAATGTGTGAACAATCACTTCCATATTCTTAACAAAAGTAGTTTTAAAGGATAAAAATTTCCCTAAAGAATTAGAGTGTAACCCTGGCACAAAAATCATGAGTTTTGTTCATTAATGATGCAGTAATGATGGGGACTATTAATTCATTAAATAAATGAATCGTATTTACATAGCCAACCTTCTGATAAATACTGAAAGAAGTACTCATTTCTGTGTCGGGCTTTAATAATACATTTCCATAGAGAAACATAGTCTCTGTTCTGTTATCCATAGATATAAAGTATATACACGACTCAAAAAAGTAAATGGAACACTTAAACAACACAATATAACTCCAAGTAAATCAAACTTCTGTGAAATCAAACTGTTCACTTAGGAAGCAACACTGATTGACAATCAATTTCACATGCTATTGTGCACATTCAACTTTGTACAGAACAAAGTATTCAATGAGAATATTTCATTCATTCGGATCTAGGATGTGTTATTTGAATGTTCCCTTTATTTTTTTGAGCAGTATATATTAATGTCCATCATAATGCTCCAGCATGTCAGTAACTCAGCCAAATGTCAGTAAAAGCAGATGTCCTAAGCAGATGAAGGTTGAAATTATCTCTTAATAATGTCAGGTCAATGGTAGAAATTTTATAACTGGACAAAAGAATAAATAAGGTTTTACACCAGTTAAATGGTTATGCTTTCTTATCAAGCAATAAGGAATGAAGGATAATAGAAATATGATTGAATGACACGAAAACAATCATTGGACATTTTGTAGAGTAATCAGAAATATCGAGACTTGAGTCCACGAGCAGCAGAATCTTCCAGTCCTTCCCATAAGCTACCTCCTAGCTACGCTGGTGAAAAATGGGGAATTGAAATGGCAGCCCACAGTTCTTCAGAAGCCAAAGGACGTAAGTACCTATGCAATCTGAGCCGATATATTTAATATTTTAAAAGAAATTTATGCTATTATTACTGGCTAAGATATTCTGATCTTTCAACTCAGATCAGTGAGTTGACTTCGAGGTCTTTCAAGTCCAACCCCCTGCTCAGGCACGAAATACTATACCAGTGATAGAAAACCTTTACCAAAAGCACATGCACACACATTATCTTGTCTGCATGAGTGCCCACACCCATAATTCAGTGCCTGGGTAGGGCAAAAATTGTCTCCCTTGCCCCCCACCCAGAAGCCCTCTGTAGGCCAGAAACAACCCGTTTCCCAACTTCTGGTAAGCCTGGTAGGCCCATTTTTCACCCTATCCAGGCTCCAGAAGCTTCCCTGGAGCCTGGGGAGGGCAAAAACGCCCCCCCCCCCGGGAGGTCCTCTGAAAGCTGAAAATGCCCACCCAGAGTCTCCGTGCAAGCCAAAAACCTGCTGGCTGGCACACACATGCATGCTGGAGCTGAGCTAGGGCAACGGCTCGCGTGCCGGCAGATATGGCTCCGCGTGCCACTTGTGGCACCCATGCTATACGTTTGCCATTACTGCCCTATACCATTTCTGACAAATGATTGTCCAATCTCTTCTTTAAAACTTCTGGTGTTGGAGCATTCACAACCTCTGGAGGCAAGCACCGGTTGAGATGACTTGGTTCCCACAGACTGGTCTGTTGTGTGGTCTAGTCTGACATTCCAGACTCCCCCCTCCCCTCCCCCCTCACCCCCTCTGAGAAACGGAAAGAAACAGGCTGTAATAGACCTGAACCATTTCAAAATTGACAATAGCTGGTTCTCTCCAAGATTGGAAGGGCAGTTCATCTGTTTCTCTCCCATATTTTAATGTTCCCAATAGTAGGTGTGCAAATTTAACAATAATTAATAATAATAATAATAATAATAATAATAATAATAATAATAATGTATTAGATTTGTATGCCGCCCCTCTCCGCAGACTTAATGCACATGGAATACAATTCAATGTACTGCTTTTACATTCAGTGGTTGAGAATTAATTTTAAAGGCTTCAGGGGAAATGCAACTTTTGCATGGAAGAGACTTTTAAGAGCACACTTCTCTTTGGAAGAAAATGTTGAGCTGTGCCCTCAACTTGCAATCACAACTGAGCCCAAAATTCATTGTCGCTAAAGTGAGACAGTTGTTAAGAGAGTTTTCCCCATTTTAATACCTTTTTTGCCACAGTTCATAAGTGAATCACTGCAGTTGTTAAGTCACTGACATGATTGTTAAATGAATCTGGCTCCCCATTGACTTTGCTGTTTAGAAAGTTGCAAAAGGTTATCATGTGCCCCCGGGACTGTGAACCCAACATAAATACATGCAAGTATTTGCCCAGAGTCTGAATTTTGATCAAATGACCCTGGCAATATTACAGTGGTCAGAATAGCAAAAGCAACAGCACTTAGACTTTTATACTGCTTTACAGCCCTCTGTAAGCGGTTTACAGAGTCAGCATATTGTCCCCAGAAACCTGGATCCTCGTTTTACCAACATTAGAAGGATGGAAGTCTGAGTCAACCTTGAGCCTATTGAGATTCAAATTGCCAAATTGCAAGCAGCCAGCAATCAGCAAAAGTAGCCTGCAGTACTGCCCTCTAACCACTGTGCTGCCGCAGCCCATAAGAGTGAAAAATTTAAGTCAATTTTTTCAGTGCTATTGTAACTGTGAATAGTTACTATATGAATGTTTGTAAATTTAAGACTACCTGTAGCTGGAAATGGACATCTTTAAATGTGCTTTTATATGTAGCTTAAATATTAACAAATAATTGATGAAGAGATTTTCCACTACAAAAAAATTGCTTTAAAAGGTTGATAGGCCTGATGTCTCTTCTGAACTTGCATATTTTTTCCTCAATTTCTTTTTTTAGAATTGATCCATCACATGGACGAAGTCAATGATGAACTGCTGAAAAAGATCACAAATATCAAAATCCAGCAACCTCAAAGGAATTTTAGAGTAGAGAAGCCCCAGCAGGTTCACGTGCCCTTAACCTTTGAATCCAATGCTGAGGAAGTCAGAGTTTGGCTGGAAGCAAATTCATTCAGCAAAGGGTAAGTGGCTCTTCTCCTGGCTCTGCGCCTCCCCAGATCTTTTCTTCTTTATTGCTTTTTGCAATTCTCCCTTCCCTGTAACTGCTAGGGATAATGGAAGTAAGTCTAATGACTCTATAGGGCAACAGATTCATTTTTGTTTGAAGTGATTGGGATAGCAGCAATGAGCTGCCATTCCCGGCGCTAATGGAATGGGCCGGAAACATGCTCCCGCTCCCAGCGCGAGATTCATCTTCTGCGCATGCAAGAATGAGATTTTTGCTTTTTTGATTCCACGCATGCGCAGAAGCAAAAAAGACCAAAAAACAGCAAAAAAAAAAGGTAAGTCCAGCCCCAGCGCTCGGGCCCTAGTGCTTGCTGCCCACCCAGTCCCGGCGTTCACAGTCCGCCCATAGATAGATAGATAGATAGATAGATAGATAGATAGATAGATAGATAGATAGATAGATAGATAGATAGATAGATAGATAGATAGATAGATAGATGGTGGGTAGGTAGGTAGGTAGGTAGGTAGGTAGGTAGGTAGGTAGGTAGGTAGATAGATAGATAGATAGATAGATAGATAGATAGATAGATAGATAGATAGATAGATCATGAATGTGGATGGAATACAAAATTAATGACTGGCATGAAGTAAGTACATGGTGATTTGATCTAGACAGTATAATCTAGGTTCAAGTTACAATGCCAATACAGTATGTGAAAGAAGAGTAATTGGATTGAGAGGAAGAGGAAGGCTGAGAAAGTTAATGTGACCCTGAAAGAGGTGAGAATTTTAAAAAAATGAAAAGCAATGTAGGAAGCCTATAGTAGGTTTGTAAGGACTGGATGAGAGAGATATGGCGAAAAATGTTAGTGTAACTTTAGCTGTATTTCCTTTTCTTCTTTTTTAATCTCATGACTTTTTCTGAGGTGCTTGCTAGTTCTTACTCCTTTTCTATGTTCTGCGTAATATTGTTTACCCTCAAAGGGACTAGCACATATACATTAATCAGCGCTTAAAGATTTCCCTCCTGAGAAAGATGTTAAGGAATAATTGTAGAAAGACATCTGCAGATGCAAATCAAGTTCTGTCTAAAAAATAAACTGTGTTACTGCTGCTAGGCACATGCATTATCATCTTCTTCAGTTTCAAGGGAACTTTCTTCTGTAAAGGGCATTATATAAATATACTTTAGATTTAGGCAGCCAAAATAATCTGTACTTAAATTTGGATGTTCTACTGATTAGTGCAGGATTTTCAGCAAATCATAATGTAAAACTATCTGCAGATCATTAAGGGATAGTTTTATTATGCTTAGTTCTATTCTAACTAAAAAGGAGAGGCACTACCTTTTTATCCGGATGGCTGTTCTGTTATCCCCATAACCACTCCTAGATTAAAGTTTACATAACTATGACAGTGATGTAACTAGGCCTTTGATTAGTTTGTCCACTACTTATGTATGTCAATGAAGGATCTTTTATACTCAGAATGGCACAGGAGGAAGAGGCAAAAACAGCTAGGTCTGAAAGATATTTAAAATATATATTATCGTAGTTTAGTTTAGTTTTAGTTTAGTTCAGTTCAGTTCATCTTTAAGAAACTGGTCCACTTTTCAAATTTCTTATACTTTGTGAAGCCTGAATGCAGACCCTTTCTCAGAGAAGAGATCATGGCATCCTTTTAGAAATCTTTGGAGCAGATGTCAAGGATACAGAATTAATTACAATCTTCTGTGAATTTAGGACAAACTATTTGGCCTGTGAAAAGTGTTGAATGTCTGGGGACTTGTACATCTTTAAATAGTGGGTTTTTTTCTCGTTGACATGTTTTTTTAGAACCGTGGAGCATCTTGGCATACTGACAGGAGCACAGCTTTTCTCCTTGAACAAAGAAGAATTGAAAAAAGTATGCGGAGAAGAAGGTGCCCGGGTATTTAGCAAAATCACAGTGCAAAGGGCTATTCTAGAGGTAAAGTTCCTAAAATAGCAAACTTTTGATAGTGACATCCATACTTTTAAGGATGGGTAGAGTGACATTGTTAACACAGTCCACAGGACTTTTAAGGCTGTTAATATTTGAGGGCGATCTCAAAATCCTGGGAAGATGCTGATGCTTAAAGATGCTTTAAAGTGTTGCAAATAAACTAGCAGACTTTATTGCTGTGCTAACAAGGTAGTTCAATGATTCTCAACTTGTGGGTCCATGACGTTGTCACAGGGGATTTGAGAAGACTTGAAGAAATGCTAGGATTCAATTCTTGAGTTACTATATTTTTTGGATTGTAAGACACACCAGAGTATAAGACGCACCTTAATTTTGGGGGAGGAAAATAAGAAAAAAGTTGATTGGCTGGTGGATGGGCCTCTCAGAATCAGCTGTTCCCAGGGGTGAGTTTTAGCAACAGATTCATTGGTTGTGAGCTCTGCACCTTGCTTTTTTTTCTGCCTCTGAAGTCTCCGTTTCAGGGGCTTTTTCTCTGAAGTTTCATTTCAGAGGCTTGAAGCTCTGTTTCAGAGGTTTTTTCAGTCTCTGAAACTTCCGTTTGAGAGACTGGGTGGGACTACATTTGGAGTATAAGAGACACCCAGATTTTCACTCTTGGGGTTTTTTTTGGGAAAACATGTGTCTTATGCTCCAAAAAATACAGTACGTTTTGGGGGTCCATGGCCACAAAAGGTATTTACAGAGGGTCTTTGGGGGGGGGGAAGTTGAGGACCATTGAGGTACTATATGGTTCATCTACTTCCAGGTGAAGCAGAATTTAACTTGTAACCTTTAAGAACTGACTGCCTTTTCCAAATAAAATGCATTTGATAGGCTGCCCCGAGTCTACAGAGAGGGGTGGCATATAAATCCAATAAATCTAATCTAATACAACTAATTTAACAATAATCCCTACATTTTATTCCGGTTCCGTGCCCCTCCCCCTTTTCTTTTTAACTTTATGTCTCTGAAAGCCGCTCTGGACCTTTGTGATTCTATGAATTCCAATAGCAATGTCCAATAACAAAATCAATTATTTCCAGCTCAGATGCACTGTGCTTAAAACCATAGCCATTTTCTCCAAATTAATCATTACACAGCACTATTCCTGGAAAATTAATGGCTTTAACATTAATCAGATGAGAATATTTGGATATCTAAGTGTCTCCTTCCAAGCCTTGATAACCTGCAACAAATAAGGGCTAACCTGCCCCTAGCCATAAAAGTTTTCAAATACCATCCTCCATTTTGCCAATTATAAAGATAATAAGTATGTTTAGTGCCATTAAAAGTTTCAGTGCAAAGGTCATTAATCACCTACTAGTTGCTCACCTTGAATCCAGGTTTTGCAGTGGTGGGCTGCAATGTTTATTTCATTTTTGCAGGAAGAGGAATAAGGAGATTTTTGTTTCTGGAGGAACTGCAACAGCTCAAGACATAGCTTTGAACCTCTGGCAACTCAGGGCAATAATTGAACAATAATTTTTTGTTTAAAATTGTGATTGATGGAAGAGAAGGCAATTGCAGGTCATCTCAAATTGCTTCTGAGAAATTTGAGAGAAGAAACCGTAGCAGTGAACTCATTCTTGAAAATGCTAAATTACATAGGTAATGCTTTAAATAAAATAAAATAAAATAAACTTCATTATATATTTTTTCTTAACAGAAAAATAGAGAGAAGTCAGAACTTGAGGAAATCATGCAGCGACGCCAAGAGAGGATCGATTCTTCTATTTAAGTTATTTTTGTTTATTTCAACTTGCAGTCACATATATTTACTTGCAGGAAAAAGGGAAAAGAGGAATAATGTAATGAGAACCTCTTCAAGTGAGAC
Source organism: Erythrolamprus reginae (assembly GCF_031021105.1). Classification (NCBI taxonomy): domain Eukaryota; kingdom Metazoa; phylum Chordata; class Lepidosauria; order Squamata; family Dipsadidae; genus Erythrolamprus; species Erythrolamprus reginae. Next base: position 133,925,912 of record NC_091950.1, on the reverse strand, counting down.
TGTTGGGACTGTCAATGTACATTGCCATTCAGACCAACTGTTCCTTCAGCAATGTTGACAAAGGGAACACTAAACCCCTTCATTAATTTGACACAATGCGTTGAGAAAGAAGAAGCTGTAGTATTGAGTGAAGTATTATATTTTTATATTGCTATATTTTATATATGATGTTATGTCTATGATTTCCAAGCATGAGGACAACCAGATCTCTGCTCTAAGCTAAGGTTGAATTGAAGCAAAACCCAATCAATCTATGCAGTAGGTTTTCTCTGTGGCCCAACAATGCATCCAGAACTGGCTGGAAATACTGTTTGTATTGCCAGCAAATCCACGTGCTTTGAAGCCTGCATGCTTGCAAATCTTCTGCTAATTTTGTACAAAACTCAGTACAACCTCTCTCTAGCATGCAGCCGGGAATCTCCTGCATCACCTTTGTTACATACAAAAGCTTAACATTAGCAGGCAAGATCTTTAAATTTGCCTGATTTTTCCTCCTAGAATTATCTCCCCCACCCCCCCCAAAAAAATTACATGCAATCGAAAAGGGTTATGGGGAAAATACGATGCACTGTACCGGTAGCAAGTTCAGGTTCACCCAATGGCAGTTTAATGATTAACTGCTTCATTCATATTGATAGTGATAGCATTCTTTGTTTGCAAGAACACATCTCTCCTTTAGTTACATATGTTTTTCTATAGGCTTTTGCACACACACACATATACACACCCATCCAAGACTTGAATCAACTTGAATGCTTTGCAACTTGCCCAGGCTTGACCCCGCATACATCTATTCTGATTCTGAAGTGAACACATGAGGCATCCCTGATAATTTCAACAGTAAATCTAAATAGTCGCAGTAATTCAAATTGTCTTTGTGAAAAGGAATGTCAAGGCATACAAAAGAGTGCATAATTGGACTGGCCCATAGCCACGTATATCAAAACTTCTATTTCTTATTTATTAGTATAAGGAGATACCTGGAGTTCTACAGTCCAAGACTGTACATATACAGTGATACCTCATCTTACAAACGCCTTGTCATACAAACTTTTCAAGATACAAACCCGGGGTTTAAGATTTTTTTGCCTCTTCTTACAAACTATTGTCACCTTACAAACCCACTGCCGCTGCTGGGATGCCCCGCCTCCGGACTTCTGTTGCCAGCGAACCACCCATTTTTGCGCTGCTGGGATTCCCCTGCTGGGATTCCCCTGTAGCATCATAAAAACACGGAAGTCCGGAGGTGGGGTTTCCCAGCGAGGGGAGCCTCAGTGAAATTGCAGCATCACAAAAACACACAGGTCCGGAGGTGGGGTTTCGAGGACTTCGGTGCTTTTGTGATGCTGCGATTTCACTGATGCTCCCTTCACTGGGAAACCCCACCCCCGGACTTCCGTTGCCAGTGAAGTGCTCGTTTTTGCGATGCTGGGATTCCCCTGCTGGGATTCCCCTGCAGCATCACAAAAACACAGAAGTGGGGTTTCCCATGGAGGGGAACCTCAGGGAAATCCCAGCAGTGCAAAAACAGGGGCTTCGGCTGGCAAAAGGGGTGAATTTTGGGCTTGCACACATTAAGCGTTTTCCATTGATTCCTATTGGAAACATTGTTTCGTCTTACAAACTTTTCACCTTAAGAACCTCGTCCCAGAACCAATTAAGTTTGTAAGACAAGGTATCACTGTATAATTATGTGCTTAGAACCAGAGCCTCATGGGAAGAGCCCTCAGACTGCTCCGACAGTCGACTCTCTGGCAGTTCTGCAGATACAAATGCAGCAAGATGGAAGAGAGAAGAGCACTTCATTTTTTCTCTTTTTAAACCAAAGGAAGGAAATTGTTCTCCACCACCTGCAAAATTGGTGTAGATTAGGTTTAGGGGCCCCAAAAGGCTACCTGTATGTTTTCAGGATTTTCCTCCAACACTGGACTTCAGGTGTTAACAAACAAATTTTTAACATTTTTACAGAGGTTGGCAAAGAATATTCAAGGTAGATCTCTCCACTCCAGAGTGAAATTGAAGAAGTCTCCCAAATACTCTTCCAAGGGAGTTATCCAAAGAAATACATTTAGAAATCAATGTGTGTTTCTTTGTTTTAATACATTTATCACTAAACTGTATTTAGACCAAGCTTTAGAATGAAGGGCTGTAACTATTTTCAGTAACAACGACAAAAATCTTCAAAGTAAAGGTGAACTAAAATGAAAGCCAAACAAATACATTTGCTTTTGTTGATTGGCATGGCTTTATGATGCTTTCCTTTTTATCCTAGGGGTAGGACAAAAATAGCTAAATAAATTTGGGCAGTCTTGAGTCATAGGAAGCTCCAGCATCACTCAATTAATAATGATTAATCAAAATACAAAGAAGAACCCAACATATAATTCCAATCTGATGGGATTCCCAACATTCCTAATGCATCCAAACTCTGCAGTCTGTTTTAATTGAGGAAGGAGGCAATTTATTTTGATTCTAGGAAATCCTCTAATGAATATAAACTTTCATAAAAACTAAATTTATGAGCTATATAAAGAGGAAGAAAGTGAACTATGAAATTAGAATATGGCACTTTATGCACTTAAGACAACATTAATTTATCTTTTATACTTTTTAAAATCCAGAACATGTTGGTGAAAACTTTTGGTGCCTAGGTTTTTAGTAAGTTAATTATACTGTACTAAGGTACAGGTGCCACTATGTCTCCTATCTTTTGTAAGGTGAAGCTCCGCTTTGCTTAATTAGGCATAAGCCGAAATCCACAACCAGTCCTGATTCTCAGATGTTTTTCTTTTTCTGCCTAAATTATGTAATTGGCTGCTTATATCCTCATTTGGAAGATACTTACCCAAAATCAAGGTATGCAATTGAAGTGGGGCTACTTATGAAAATTGCTGTAGTCAGTGTTGGTGAACACAACTCTGTTTAAACTGCAAATCAGTATATAAAATATTAGCTGCTAAAACTTCATTTACATATATTTTGAATCTGAAAATATATAAATATTGAAGAAATTGTTAAACATAGACTGTGTCTGGTATATAATATTCCAAAAAAATGTGTATTATTCTGCATGTCTGGAGAAATTTGCGAGCCTTTAAAGAAGGCATACTCTGTTGCTTAATGTTCCTCTATCTACTATTATTTGTACATTAGCTGGAATCATTTATCTGTACATAACTATGTAGACAAAGTTCTTAACAAAGGCAAAACAAAAAGCTTTTGTGGAGATATTGCTAAATAAACATATGGTCACATTAAATACATTTTAAAGGTAGCGTGCAGAGATAATTTAAATCATATTTTAAAATCAGAAAAAATATATATTATATGTGAAGCTGACAAATATATACGCAGAAGTTGATGCACTTACTTATAGACCAGATGTAGAGCAGGCAAAATTAACTATCCGCTTATCATATGGAATATTAATAAGGTAAAGCCAAACAAAGTAGTATAGATATTGAGAACTCCTAATAGAAAGATTAAACAATAAATATAAGAAATAAATGGCTATGTTCTCACTTTTAAATGTACATTAATAGCTGTAGATTTTAATTCATTAAAGATACATGATTATCACCATTAAGGAACAATTCCAATAGAGAGGAAGAAATCAAAGTAACAAAACTACTTTTTACCCACGGTGTATTTCCTATGTATATGATAAGACTGAAGATTAGTGATGGGCGAACCGAACCCGCACAATTCGGGTCCGCACCGAATTTTGCGGTGTTCGGTATGCCGAATGCGAACGTGAAATTTTTTGAAACTTCGGGCAAAGTTTGGGGTTGCGTTCGGCGTTCGGAGCTTTGACATCACCGGCAAGTTGCTAAGGACGCCAAGGTGATCATTTCCTGGATTCCATGGAATCCAGGAAGTGATCACCTTGGCGTCCTTAGCAACCTGCCAGTATACATGACGTCAAAGCTCCGCCCCTGGAATCTCTTGGTGGGATTCCCCGTTCGGGTTCGGCCAAATTTTGCGTAAAGTTAGTCCGAACTTGCCGAACCCAAACACCGGTTGGTTCGCCCATCACCATTGAAGATAAATGAAAGACTCTCTTTCATTTAACTTTTTATAACTCTGTAAACATCTTTTTTCTTAATTTGGCTCTTATTTTCCAATGACATGTCAGAACAGAAGGGCATGTTTGACTTTTCTCTATCAGAAGGTATTAAGAGTTTAAATAAATCCAGTGACTTTTCTGCAGTAGCCAACAGGAAGCTTGGAAGACTGAATCCCCTCCAATGTGGAGCAATCACTTTCCTTTCTGCCATTGGAGGAGGCCCGCCAAACGCACTCTATGGCAGATGTAGTTGCAAGACACTCCTATATCACATTAACGGAGCAAGCACAATCCTCATTGCATCACAAGCCCCAGAAAACTGCTTTAGAGGGACTAGTCTCTCTCTTGATTTATTTGGACGTATTTGAAGCATATCAAATTGAGTATTTTATACTTCTGTCTGAAGATATGCCTAACCAAAGATATTTTCATTAGTGTTACTGAATTGTCTGTATGTACAATAAATGAAATGGCAAGTTGGTTAAAAATTAATTTTAAAATGTATCCTTATGTAAAATAAGAATGGAAATTTTAATGCTTTGTTTAACTCTCTAGGCTTCACTTGTCACACAATTTGCATGATTTCGACCAAAAATTGGGAAATTTGAGATTTTTAATACGTGTCCTCTCTTGCATATTAAAACCATCTACCAGTACTGTTCAAACTGGGGGCTGTCTCTTATAACTTAATATTGTAGTTATTCTATATCGAAAACCTTCTGTATATATTTGCTTAATATATGGATAAGACCCAGCTCTATTTTCATTCATGAACAATTATCATTTATTGCTAGGAATTGATGTCAAAATGCATTCTGTATTGGCTAGAAATTCTGAAAGTCATTAAATCTGAATGGCACCAAGGGGAAATATGCCATTCATTCATTCATTCATTCATTCATTCATTCATTCATTCATTCATTCAATTTATTTATTTATTTATTTATTTATTTTATTTATTTATTTGTTTATTTATTTATTTATTTATTCAATTTTTATGCCGCCCTTCTCCTTAGACTCAGGGCGGCTTACAACATGTTAGCAATAGCACTTCTTAACAGAGCTAGGCTATTGCCCCCACAATCCGGGTCCTCATTTTACCCACCTCGGAAGGATGGAAGGCTGAGTCAACCTTGAGCCGGTGATGAGATTTAAACCGCTGACCTTCAGATCTACAGTCAGCTTCAGTGGCCTGCAGTACTGCACTCTACCTGCTGTAACTGTGGCACCGTGATAGTTACAAAGAAGTTGAACACCTTCTCACCACTCAATTTTGAGTTTACATCCAGTTTTTATTCCAAGTCCAAACTTAAAATCTTACAAATGTTTTTCTATACTATTGTGCAAAATCTTTAAATATTGGTGGTGAGGGGGATACAGTGAAGGGCTACCAAATTTTTTATACCACAGTGTGAGCATGGCTTATGCAGGATCCCCTGTATTTTGTTTCAACGTCTTTCAGTACAAATTGGGTGCTCTGGGGTGGAGCTCCATTTTTGCTACCCCACTTCATCCCGCCCATTGGACAATTTCAACAAAAAACTAGACTGACTGACATGTCTGCTGGGCTAAACTAAATTTTGAATGTCAAGTTAGGGAATTTCTCTTCCATTAAAAAAGCAGTAAATTTTATTTCTATTCTTGTTACACGTGTTTCAGTTAAAATTAAAACAATCTATAGGGGGGAAAAATCTGTTTTCCCTGATATCCTTAACTGAGTACTCCAATCCACCATATGTAAGAAATTCATCAGACAAGCAGTAGGAGCTGATGAATTTAGCTGTTTTGGCATAGCAGAAGTAGCGTAACTTTATCATAACTATCTTACCATAGCTAGAGATTTTCTTTTTGGCTTTGAATATTATATCAAATACCTAATTAGGATTATAATATACCTTTCCCAATCACCTATTAGTGTTCAAGTACCAGTCAGTTCTTATTCCCAGTTTCTAAGATAAGAGCACAAAAAACATTAAGAGCACATATTACCCCACCAGTTTCTCCACCCTTAATTCATGCTGTGTGCATTTGCCTGGCCCTGATTTCCCCCCCCCAAAAAAACCCCATTTCTATTTACGAGGAGGCACAGGTAGTCCTCAGTTAGCAACTGCCTCATAGAGCAACCATTCATAGTTCTAGCTGTCATGAAAAAGGAACTTTGCAACCAATGCAGCTGCGAGAGCAATCATGGGCTTTCCCAAAAATGCCCATGTCACACCAACATTCCGCAGTCTGCATTGGTTGCCGATCAGTTTCCGGTCAAAATTCAAAGTGTTGGTTATAACCTATAAAGCCCTTCATGGCACCGGACCAGATTATCTCCGGGACCGCCTTCTCCGGGTCCCATCAACTAAACAATGTCGTTTGGCGGGACCCAGGGGAAGAGCCTTCTCTGTGGCGGCCCTGGCCCTCTGGAACCAACTCCCCCCCAGAGATCAGAATTGCCCCCGCCCTCCTCGCCTTTCGTAAGTTCCTTAAAACCCACCTCTGCCGCAAGGTATGGGGGAACTGAGATATTCTTCCCCCCGGGGCCTCTACAGTTTATGCATGGTATGTCTGTATGGATGTATACAAATCCAATAAATAAATAAATCCTCTCATCTACCACTTTTGCAGATCCGTGAAGCAAAAGAAAGCTATAGTAAAAAAGATAAGCACAGTTGCAGTCTCAATTATTGTTTTGCATGACCACTGAGTTGCTAATCCCAGTTGTGATCACTAAATGAGGACTACCTACATAAAATTATCAAAAAACGTTAGTGGTTGACTTTCTAGAGGGAGGGAAAGGGGGCTAATTTGAACACAAAGCTGGGAGGCAGGCTGAAGCAATTTTTTGCCAAGACTAAAATGGTCAATTAAAAAAACAGTGTACAGGTCTGGATAGAAATGTAGACTTCTTGGTGCTCTCTGAGCTTGCTTGATTGTTTGCAGGCACTTGATTACCCAACTAGATATCACCATCAATGCTAGTGCAAAAGAGCATCAAGGACTCCACAGTGAAATAGTCACTCATCCTGTAGAGCAGTGTTTCCAACCTTGGCAACTTGAAGATATTTGGACTTCAACTCCCAGAACTCCCCAGCCAGCAAATGCTGGCTGGGGAATTCTGGGAGTTGAAGTCCAGATATCTTCAAATTGCCAAGGTTGGTAAACACTGCTGTAGAGCATGAACATAAGGAAATGAAAATATTGCCCCTCGTGTAATTCCAGACACAAAGCAGCTGAGTTGTAAATATACTGCCCCAGCAGCAGCAACAGCAACAACAAAATCACATGTGTGTGGTTGTTTCCGGACTGGCACGGAAACTGGGAAAACTTTCAATTGCTGTAGCTTGGTAAATGTGCCTTATCTTCCATGCAGCTCCCCAATAAATATTAAACATAGAAACATAGAAGATTGACAGCAGAAAAAGACCCCATGGTCCATATAGTCTGCCCTTGTGCTATTTCCTGTATTTTATCTTAGGATGGATATATGTTTATCCCAGGCATGTTTAAATTCAGTTACTGTACTGTGGATTTACCACCCATTTCTGCTGGAAGTTTGTTCCAAGCATCTACTACTCTTTCAGTAAAATAATATTTTCTCACGTTGCTTCTGATTTTCCTCCCAACTAATCTCCCCCTACTTAACTAAAGACTTTTGGTTCTATTTTCAATTTAACAAACTAAATTCTTTTCCTATTGTTCACTGACCAGAATTGTGTATCATTATGCAATAAAAATTAATCTAAGAAAAAAGGGGGCAAGTTAACAAAGATTAAGCAAAAATGCAAATATTAAAATTCCAAGAGTTACTTAAAATTAGATTACTAAACTACTCGATAATTATTGAATATTTCATGTAGAATATTAAAAGTCTAACATTCTAAAACGTTGTGTTACTTAACTATCAAACAACTAATGCTAAAACACCATCCATTATTAAACCATAGTCAATGATTCATTATATTGCTTCATAAACTTTCGTAAACTTCTTAAAACACACCTCTGTCGTCAGGCATGGGGGAACTGAGATATTCTTTCCCCCTAGGCCTTTACAATTTACGCATGGTATGTCTGTATGTATGTTTGGTTTTTATAATAAGGTTTTTTTTTAGTTATTTTAGTATTGGATTGGATTGTTACATGCTGTTTTTATCATTGTTGTTAGCCGCCCCGAGTCTACGGAGAGGGGCGGCATACAAATCCAATAAATAAATAAATAAATAAATATATGTCAGCCCTTTCAGGTAGTCCAGACAAATCAAAACTATTTTTGTCCTTGTTCGGTCCAGTGTGGCAATGAGTTCAGGTTTCCTCATCTAACGTCTCACTCGTGTTCTTGCAGTCTGGTGGATTGGTGCACTACAAAGATAACTTGAAAGTGGGAAAAACTTCTAATCGAATTTACTTGATTCCCTACATGGATTCCCCCTGTAACTACACTGCTCAAAAAAATAAAGGGAACACTTAAACAACACAATATAACTCAAAGTAAATGAAACTTCTGTGAAATCAAACTGTCCACTTAGGAAGCAACACTGATTGACAATCAATTTCACATGCTGTTGTACACATTCAACTTTCTACAGAACAAAGTATTCAATGAGAATATTTCATTCATTCAGATCTAGGATGTGTTATTTGACTGTTCCCTTTATTTTTTGGGCAGTATATATAGGACAGATAGAGAGGAAGCTAATTACCAGATTGCAAGAACATGAGTGATCTGTTAATAAGGATTGTTGGACTTATTAGTAGCCTCACACTGCAATGAAGGAGGACATTCATTCAATTTTGCAGCTACTACAATTGTTGCGGAGCAGGGACAAAAATAGCCAGAGAAATGATTGAAACTTGGGAATTACCCCCTTATCAGTCAACAGGAGTCCTGATCAGATGTTTAGGAGCTGAGGACCTGACAGCACAAAGAATTATTTAGTCTTTATTGGCCAAGTGTGATGGGACACACAAGGAATTGGCATATACTCTTAGTGTACATAAAAGAAAATATACATTTGTCAAGAATCATGAGGTACATGACTCAGGAGCAACAATCAACAACTTAGTGGCCAGCCATCAACACCCTAATTATCAACTAAAAGCTACATATTAGAACACGCCAGTGCACATATTCTGGAGAGATGAAAGTTTCCTGAGGATGAGCTCCAGCATACAGTGTAAAAGCTTTGAAGATTAAATCCTGCAACAAAAATAGTGTATAATCCATATGTTAAACAATGCATGGCAGTGGGACTGTACTTTTAACAGAAACCTTTTTCTTCCTAGGGTTTTCCCCAAATGCATGATCTGCTTTCTCTGGCACAACCTAATATTGATACATGAGTTGTGCTCCCAAGCCTGACAACATAGGCTGAGAGTGGTTGACCAGCCCAAACTCACCCAGCCGGCTTTCAAGCCCAAGGCTGGATTAAAACTCACTGTCTTTTGGTTTCTAGCTGGTGCCTCAGCCACTAGTCCAAACTGGCTCTCAGAAGCTTTCCTTCAAATGGTCAGTGATATTTCCCTTGATTAATTCCTTCATTTTAAGCCGCCAAGGACTCAAAAAGGCACATTTCGTGTCAGTTTGTGTACTTTCTACATGCCAAATATAATAACAGATGGTTAACAGAGGGGGTTAAAGATTATTGTAATGTTTAGCTCAATTTGTTGACTGCTTTTTCCTCTCTCTCTCTCTCTCTCTCATATATATATATATATGTGTGAGTGTGTGTGTGTGTCACATGTTTTTTTTGCTGAATTTTAAAATTAAGGGAGACTAGGATAGATCTATTTCAGCCTTATTTTGGCCTCATCAGCTAGCCATCACTGGGACTTGAACCTGCAACCTTTGCCTTGTAAGGCAGAGAATTATCCTCTAGGCTACAGTATCCAATCCCTTCAGCTCTGCACCAGGGAAGGGTTACGTATTTTTGTGTCGAATCACCCTGGTGTATTGAAGGAACATCACAGCTCCTTATTTGCCTCTCGGCCCAACCCAGGGCCATTTCCAAGGCAGTTTATTTTATTGATAGGCGACAATTCTATCTGTATGTGTCACAAGTTTTTTTGCTGAATTTGAAAATTAAGGGAGACTAGGATAGATCTATTTCGGCCTTATTTTGGCCTCATCAGCTAGCCATACCCACTTTGCCTTGTAAGGCAGAAAATTATATATATATATACGTCACATGTTTTTTTGCTAGCCGACAATTCTATACTATATATATATAGTGTGTTTGTGTCTGTCTGTCTGTCTGTCTGTCTGTCTGTATGTATGTATGTATGTATGTATGTACGTATGTTGTCAAATCCTACAGCATCTTAGGATCCCTCCATAGTTGGATAATTGCGTTCCTATCAAACAGACAACAAGTTGCCAAAATAGGGTGCGCCATATGTAATCCTGTTCTGGTTAAGAGCAGCGTACCCCAAGGCAGTGTACTTAGACCAACGCTCTTCATACTCTATGTAAATGACCATTGTGATCACATTACAAGCAACTGCGTTCCCTTCGCCAACAATGTCAAACTTTTCAACACCAACGATAACATAGCTACCCTCCAAAAAGACCTTGACTTTGTGTCTGAATGGTCAAACATCTGGCAATTCCAAATCCCAACAAACAAATGTTCTGTCCTACACATTGGCAAAAAGAATCAGAACACCAAATACAAGCTGAATAAATCTTGCAGATGATCTTCACTCTGTTAAAGATCTTGGAATACTCATATCCAATGACCTAAGTGCCAAAGCCCACTGCAAAACATCACCAAAAAGGCTTCAAGAGTTGTTAACCTAATCCTACGTAGCTTCTGTTCCAGTAATCTCACACTACTAACCAGAGCATACAAAACTTTTGCCAGACCAATCCTTAAATACAGCTCATCTGTCTGGAACGCACACCGCATTTCAGGCATAAACACCTCTAGAAAATGTCCAGAGATACTGCTCCTCTCTTAGCAACAGAAAACTCTACGCAACTAGATTTACAATCCTAGGTTTAGAAAGCTTAGAACTACATTGCCTTAAACACAACCTAAGCATAGCGCATAAAATCCTCTGCTACAATGTCCTTCCTGTCAACAACTACTTCAGCTTCAACCACATCAACACACGAGCACACAACAGATATAAACTTAAACTGCTCTAAACTCGACTGCAGGAAATACTTTAGTAACCAAGTAGTTGATACATGGAACTCACTAGTATCCCAGTATACTAGTACTAGTAGACTCTGTAGTATCATCACCTAACCCCCCAAACTTTGCCCTTAGACTATCTACTGTTGACCTCACCCAATTCCTAAGAGGTCAGTAAGGAGTGTGCATAAGTGCACCAGAATGCCTTCTGTCCTGTCCTAAACTTTCTCTTTTACTAGTACATAAATATTATTATATCTTTGTATACCACCAATATGTACTTGACAAAATAAATTAAATAAATAAATGTACACTGCTCAAAAAAATAAAGGCAACACTTAAACAACACAATATAACTCCAAGTAAATCAAACTGTACACTTAGGAAGCAACACTGATTGACAATCCATTTCACATGCTGTTGTGCACATTCAACTTTGTTCTCAACAAAGTGTGTGTGTGTGTGTGTGTGTGTGTGTGTGTGTGTGTATGTCTCTCTGTGTGTGTATTTGTGTGTGTCTGTGTGTATATGAAGACAGAAGAAAAAGTATTCAACAGGTTGAGCTAAACATAATATATACATAGGAGGAGAATTAATTGGGTTTTTCCCCCCAGCCAGGATGGATCCTACATGTTAAATTTAATAAGACTATTTTTCCTTCTTTTTTCTACACTATTTTTTTCTTTTTTGTTGTTAGGGTTGAATGTCTCTGTTTTGTTTCGTTTTGTTTCACTATTTTGTATTTTACTTCCTATGATAAAATTATATGCGTATATATAAATAAAAGCATATTAGGTAAAGTGGAGGAAGCGAACGCAAGATTAGGGGGGGGGGGATCAACCTGATTTATAACGCTTTGCCTCATCAACGCAGCCAAGACCGAGGTACCCCGAGCGCCCTTTCAATGTTCGGTTCTGCTTCATTCAAGTCGGGATGCATAAGCGCACCAGCTGCGTGACTAACCGCCCCAGTCCTAATGTCCCTTTTTAAACTCGTATCCTTTTCACGTATTCAAAATCACGTCTATACTTTTATCTGTTACCATTACAGTACTGTATATGTTTGCCTGACTAAAAATCAGGGGTTTCCAACCTTGGCTACTTTAAGCCTTGTGGACTTCAACTCCCAGAGTTCCTCAGCCAGGAAGTCTTAAAGTCCACAAAGTCTTAAAGTGGCCAAAGTTGGCTGGCTGAGGAGTTCTGGGAGTTGAAGTCCACAAGGCTTAAAAGCAATCCCGATTGGCTGCCGAGCAGGAAATAAAACCAAAGATTGAACCAATCGCCTGTTGGCGCCTATTGCTCAGGGCAGCCTTATCTCACCCCGGCGCCCTTTGGAAAGGGGAGGGGGCGGGTTCTGTCATGAAGTAGGCCCCGCCCCCCGCCTTCCGTCAAAGCAGCCCTCGGCCTCCTGTCACACAGAACCTTCGTGCGGCGCAAGCCCGGAAGCCGCGTGCGTGCCGATCCCCTTTTCTTTCTTACGAAAAAGGCTCGGACGCTGCAGCCGCGCCTCCTCCTTTAACTTCTTTCATCGCCGCGCGCGCCATCATGTCAGTTTCCCCCGTGAAAAAGCAGAAGATGGAGTCGGCGCTGGAGCAGCTCAAGCAACACACCACCGTGGTGGCCGATACGGGAGATTTCCACGGTGAGGGGGGCGACGATCCGTTTTGTATAGGATCCCGGGATCCCGGAGAGATAAGCTATAGAACGGGAGGGAGCTCTTAGTTCAGAGTTGGAAGGAAGGGACTTTGCAGGTTATCTAGTGCCAGCGGTAGGCAAAGTTGGCTCTTCTATGACTTGTGGACTTCAACTCCCGGAATTCCTGGGCCAATCATGCCAGCTCAGGAATTCTGGGAGTTGAAGTCCACCTGTCAGAAGAGCCAACTTTGCCTAATCCGATCTAGTCCAATCCCCTCCTCCCCACCATCACCACTTCAGACAAATGTCCATCCAATCTCCTTTTGAAAAATACTGTACTTTGAAAAAGGTCCTGTTTTATTGGATTCCGATTTTTGTTTTCATGTGCAAATTTAAGGGCATCCTGTTTATGAGGGAGCTTGAAAAAAAATCAGACCTAGTTAATACTTTGAATGGGAGAGATCGCCAGGAAGTCTCATAGCTAGAGATTAAGTTAGGATGTTGTGATGGTGGTGGTAATCTCAGAAGAAGGAATTGGCATTCAACTTCTGTTTCGTTGCCAAGAAAAAATATGGATTAATCGCTCTAGCTTCTGTGCCTACTGGTGGGAAAATACAGGTGTTTCATGCTATTGCTGTATTTTGTAACCGTCACTCACAATTTAGTTCTAAGGATTAAAGAATTCGACTTCCATTCATTCTAAAATGCAAGGCTTTAAAAAAAAAGTTTACATATTACGGTACTAACCTGTAGTATTTCTAACAGTGTCCAATATTCCTTTCCACAAGGAGCAGCATTAAAAACGTCCCACCTCTGTTATTTGTGGAGTGATATAAGCCCCTTAGAAAATGTTATTTATGCAAAAAGAAAGAATAGCATAGAATACAATAAAATTCAATTTAATTCTTTATTGGCCAAATGTGATTGGATACATAAGAGGAATTTGTCTTTGTTCTCAGTGTACATAAGAAGAATAAAATAATATTTATCAAGAATATAAAGATTCTTTTTAAATAAAGACATTTTTTAAATAAAAACATTCTTTTTAATAAAGAGATACTTTTTAATAAAGAGAAGTAACACACATTTTGGGTAAGTGATAATTTATTAAATGTACCTGCTACTCAACTATCAGCAAGATTAACAATTATTAAAACATTGTATCTTTTTTAAAAAAAAACCTTTTAGATAATATTTTAAACTTACAGTTTAGCTCTCTTACTCTCTTACCTGTTATTCTGCATAGTTTTGCATAAATTGATATTTATGTTTTTCCTGGAGGACATGCCTATTGATTTTTTTCAAATCCTAGCTTAATTCTTCTTGAACTTAATGACTGAAGGGAATCATAATATGTTTTCCTATTAAATGCTAATAAAAATTGGTTTTTAATATGCTTTTCTATTTAAATGCTATTAAAAATGGGCTTTTATAAGTAACCTGATCGGTTTACAAAGCTCCTATGTATTCTACCACTACTCTGTTTACATAATTGCATAAAATAGTATTGCTTGCAAATTTTAATTTCTTGTTCTCTTGCTTAGATTGTCAATGTATAACATATATGCATAATAGTCATTTCTCAGGGTAAAAATTGCTCAGAGAATCTAACCTAACATGAAATATTAAGTATTTTGTAAATGGTCTTATGAAAGACATTTCTTCTTCCTGTTGCTTAACAGATGATGGAATCTTGCTGATGGGCTATGAGTTAGCAGATTTTGACAAGAAAAAAAATATTTTAAACTTTTCAATAAAACTTGCAGAGCAGGAAATTACCCACGCTATGTGATGGTGTTAAATATTTGATGTAAAAATATTTTTGTAAATATTCTATGGAAATATTGCACAATATATTTAAAGAATGTCACATGGCTATGTGGGTTTCTATGATTCCGCTTATGCAACTTTGCAAAGAACTTTGGTATGGTATGTCCTCCTTAAGTAGTTGGAGATAATTACCAGCATATCTATGTACAAAGCACCTACAGAGAGCTTCACCATGAAAAGCACAATTTTCTAGCCTGTATATGTGGAATATATTTTGGAATTTAGACATGCCAGTTCAGAAATAGTTCTTTCTACATTACAGTGCATGTATATTGTCCTATACAGACAAGATTTCTACTTTTGGTAGATCACCCTGTCTCGCTGGCGGGTGGATGGGATTATTATTATTATTATTATTATCATCATCGTCATTGTCATTATCATTATTTATTAGATTTGTATGCCGCCCCTCTCCACAGACTTTGGGTGGCTCACAACAGTAACAACAACAGTATACAATGCAACAAATCTAATATTAAAAAATTATCTAAAAACCCCTCATTTAAAAATCATACAACACAAGTATACCATACATAAACTCTATAAGCCTGGGGGAGATGTCTCAATTCCCCCATGCCTGGAGATATAGGTGGGTCTTGAGCAATTTACGAAAGGCAAGGAGGGTGGGGGCAGTTCTGATCTCTGGGGGGAGTTGGTTCCAGAGAGCCGGGGCCACCACAGAGAAGGCTCTTTCCCTGGGGCCCGCCAGACGACATTGTTTAGTCGACGGGAACCAGAGAAGGCCAACTCTGTGGGACCTTATCGGCCGCTGGGATTCGTGTGGCAGCAGACAATCCCGGAGGTATTCTGGTCTTTCCCTCCCTTTGGAGCCTCGATCCTTGCCTCTCTTCTTCCTCCTCCTCGCAGATATGAACATGTTTCAAAATGCCACCAGAGGCAGAGCCCACAGGAAGTGAGCCAGTCCCGTGGGGCATGCACAACACCACAGCAGAGGGAGTTGGTTAAACTGCCTGCGCGTGCCTGCCTCTTGCTTGGGCTCTCTTTCCCTCTCCCAGCCAGGAGCCTCTCTTTTTGCGCCGGGCGAGAGAAAGCACAAGTGACAAGTTGCCCGGGTTTTTAGGTTTTCCCAGGCTGCTTTTGGAAATGCCCCCACCGTGCCTGCTGCCACAGAAGTCACAGCCACCGATGTGCATCCCACCCCATCTTGCCCCACCCTACCTGCAATGATGGGCTCCTACAGGAACGGTCAGGATCGCAGTTCGGGTAGCAAAATTTGGAGCTCCACCCCAGAGCACCCAATTTGCACTGAAAGATGTTGAAACAAAATGCATAAGCCACGCCCACAGTGTGGTAGTAAAGATTTTGGTAGCCCATCACTGCCCACCTGCCACCCCCAAATTGTGTCACCATCTGAGACGCGCATCCTATCAGACACAGCCTACTATCAACTTCCTATATGACTTTCAAAGTCTTTGAATAATATATTCTAGCTGCTAATTTTCTAAAAACTGTATGTGTCCCTTTCTGATTATTAATTCTCAATCATATTATATGCTAAAGGGTTAATTAAGGTCCAGGAGGGAAGTGTTTTTAATAGGAAAGTGAACACAAGAACAAGGGGACACAATCTGAAGTTAGTTGGGGGAAAGATCAAGAGCAACATGAGAAAATATTATTTTACTGAAAGAGTAGTAGATCCTTGGAACAAACTTCCAGCAGACATGGTTGGTAAATCCACAGTAACTGAATTTAAACATGCCTGGGATAAACATAGATCCATTCTAAGATAAAAACACAGGAAATAGTATAAGGGCAGACTAGATGGACCATGAGGTCTTTTTCTGCCGTCAGATTTCTATGTTTCTATGTTTCTAACATAATTTCTGGCACTGGAATAACTACATTAATTACATTGCTCTGTCTTATTGCATATCCTTAAAACAGTTCTTATCAAGCTGAGAGGTTAACATCCATGGCCCTAAACCTTTTTCATTCTTCTGGGCTGCTTTTCTTTCATCAGCTATCGAAGAGTACAAGCCTCTAGATGCTACCACCAACCCATCCCTGATACTAGCTGCAGCTCAGATGCCAGCCTACCAGCAACTGGTAGAAGATGCTATGGCGTATGGAAAGAAACTTGGTGGGTGAGTAAGTCTGCCAATGTTCTAATTTTGCCACTTTTGACACTTGGTTGGCTGTTATCAATATGAGTCCTCACTGTCCGTTGTCTTTCACCTTCACATAAGGTGTCAGATTTAAACCGGGATCAAAAAAATTAAACCATGGCAGAATAGAGGAAGTAAAAACCCTTCTGCAAGCTACCAGCCCCTCCCAGGTTTTTTCCTCATTCAGGAAGGAAGAAGAAAGGAGTAGTTGGCACAAGTGCACTTCTAGAGAATGAGTCAGAGGTTTAAACAGAGTTCTCTTCTAAGGTCGCATTAATCCTATTTGTCCCGGGAGTTAGAGACTTAGATTAATGTTGCTAAAGCTCAGAACATATGTGCATGTACAGGTGTACACCTTTGAGTCAGGGATGACTCCTGATAACTGGTTGAACAAGTCCCTAAGGCAGTGATGGCAGACCTATGGCACAGGTGGCACGCAGAGCCATATCTGCTGGCACGCGAGTCATTGCCCTAGCTCAGCTTCAACCTGAATTTTGGCTCACACAGAGGCTCTGGGAGGGCATTTTTGGCATCCCCCCAGCCTCCGGGGGGTGGGGAAGGTCATTTTTACCCTCCCCCAGCTCCAGGGAAGCCTTTGGAGCCTGGAGAGGGCAAAACACGAGCCTACTGGGCCTACCAGAAGTTGGGAAACAGGCCATTTCTGGCCTCCAGAAGGCTCCCAAGGGATGGAGAAAGCTGTTTTCACCCTCCCCAGGCATTGAATTATGGGTGTGGGCACTCACACATGCGTGATAATGCACGCCCACGCTGTTTCGGCACCCGAGGGAAAAAATGTTTGCCATCACTATATATATATATATATATTTATTAGATTTGTATGCCGCCCCTCTCCGCAGACTCTGCCCTAAGGTTTTCTAGGTAAGATTTCAGAAGTGGTTTGCCATTGTCTCCTTCCTAGGGCTGAGAGGGTGACTGGCTCAGTGTCCCTTAGCTGGCTCTATGCCTTAAGGCAGGCCTAGAACTTACGGTCTCCTATCTTCTAGTCTCGCATTAAAACCAAGCCATTAAAACTGACTCTTAAAGTTGAGAACATCATGCAAAGAATTAATAGAACTGTTGCAATTGGACTCATTTCTTTTTGTAGATGTCGCATTGGCACCACATTTTTCCCCCTCAATACATGAACTTCTACTTCATGTTCATACATGAACTTCTACTTCCTTGACCACGTAGCAACTTCAAATCTCCACCACTAAATGCTCTGTCTTACAGATTGGTAAAAAGAATCAGAATACTAAATATAAACTTGGATGAATTGAACTTATTGATAACCCTCAATCTGTCAAAGACCTTGGAGTACTCATATCCAATGACCTAAGTCCTAGAGCCCACTGCAACAACATTGCCAAAAAGGCTTTAAGTGTTCTTAACCTAATCCTTCCCAGCTTCTTCTCTGGTAATTTCGAACTGCTAACAAGAGCTTACAAAACATTTATCAGACTAATCCTAGAATACAGCTGGCCTGTATGGAACCCACATTGCATATCTGACATCAACACAATTGAGAGAGTCCAGAAATATTTCACAAGAAGAGTCCTTCATTCCTCTTCTCACAACAAAATACTTTACTCCGCCAGACTTGAAATGCTTGGATTAGACAACTTACAACTCCGTCGTCTCCGTTCCGACTTAATTATAGTTCATAACATCATATACCAAAATGTCCTACCTGTTAACGACTACTTCACCTTCAACCGCAACAACACACGAGCACGAAATCGATTTAAACTAAATGTCAACCGCTCCAAACTTGACTGCAAAAAATACGACTTCAACAACAGAGTAATCAACGCCTGGAATGCACTACCTGATTCTGTGGTTTCTATTCCTAACCCCAAAACCTTTAACCTTAGACTATCTACAATCGACCTCTCCCCCTTTCTAAGAGGTCTGTAAGGGGTGTGCATAAGCGCACCATTGTGCCTACCGTCCCTGTCCTATTGTCTTCTTTTGTTACTTTTTATCATTACTTATCTAATGATTTATTTGTACCAATTATCATCCTATAATTGTTTGACAAAATAAATAAATAAAAAAGAAATAAACTTTGGTTATTATACAATTCTAGGTCAGAAAATGAACAAGTTACAAATGCTTGCGATAAGCTTTTTGTCCTGTTTGGGGCAGAAATACTGAAGAGGATACCTGGCCGCGTGTCCACAGAAGTAGATGCAAGGTGAATATCTTCTGAATTCCTCAAATGTATTATTTATATTGGTTTGTTTGATTGATTTATATCCCAACTGTACTTCAGGAAATCCCCCATCTTATTTTTGCCCCTAATAGAAAAAAAACCTGTAAGAAAGGTTTGGGTGACTATCTGATCCAGAACATTTGAGCCTGAAGATGGACTTGAATCTGCCTCTCATTATTTCTAAATCTAACTTTGTAACTCCAATACCACATTGGCTCTCATAATGTTATACACTGCTCAAAAAAAAAATAAAGGGAACACTCAAATAACACATCCTAGATCTGAATGAATGAGATATTCTCATTGAATATTGCAATTGCACTACTATTCCATTTGCACAACGGCATGTGAAATTTCAGTGTTGCTTCCTAAGTGGACAGTTTGATTTCACAGAAGTTTGATTTACTTGAAGTTATATTCTGGTTTTTTGGGGGGGTTAGCAGTGTACCCTGTGAAGATAATCAGTGGAGGCATGACTTTGAGTGGCTCACAGCATAAAAACAAAACAACACATATACAATTCAGATAAAAAGATTATGAAAAGCAAAACAGATGGTCACACAACAAATCACATACCCAACTAAGGGTTCCAACCACTTTCGCCCAAAGCTTTTTTTGTTCTGTTAATTAAACCAGTTGGTTTCTCTTGCATGGATTACAGAGATGGCCATCCTCTTATTTGCATCTATGTACTGGAGTCTTTTGTTTAGTTTACCATTCATGATTTCTCTTAAGGCTTCCAGCTGAAGATCTTGTTTAGAAAGGCCTTTGAATAATCCCTTTGTTGTCCTACAATTAAAATGCTAATTTTCTTAATTTGTATTTGTGTGGGTTTTTAAAATATTATTCAACTGATTTTATTTGAGGGAGTTGTAATGTTTAAGGCAATCAAATAATGCAGAAGTAGTAGAAATGGTGCTTGACATATAGATATTGCAAAGGTGCCAATTTTAATGGTGTTCTCGCCTCATTGACTTCTTAAGCAGAGGACCGAGGTGTCGCAATAGTATAGAAAAGCATGAATGTTGCATCCCATATCCTTGCTTATTTGCCTGCTTGAGTATAGTTTACACAAATTATAATGAAACAAAAAATATATCTTTTTATTTTAAAGGTTGTCTTTTGATCAAGGAGGCATGGTTAAGAGAGCCAGACAATTCATAGATCTTTATAAAGAAATAGGAATTAGCAAAGATCGTATCCTCATCAAGCTGTCATCAACATGGGAGGGCATCCAAGCTGGCAAGTAAGTGTACCAGGAACAGTAATACGGTATAAGGCTCATTTGGTAGCTATTTTATATTCCATTTCCATCATTTTTTGCATAGGAATTTCTGTCTTGAACCTATCTCGTCTATTTTTACCATACACACTTCTTAAAATAGTTCATTCTGATTACATTCATCTTTTAGGTTTCCTCTAACATAGCCAGTTTTCATTTCCATTTAACAATGTGGCCAGAAAAAGATGCCATTAAACACAGCCATTTTCACGTCTTTCAAGATACATTTCTTTCTTGCAATATGCTACATCAGAAGCCTCAGACTTAAACCACCATCCCGGATCATTTTATGCAGCCCACTCCTCACCCAATACACTAAAAAAAATGTTGCTAATATTTGCCAATAGATTGAACTTATTTTGGGAGGATAGCTTAGTTTCAGGGTAACACAGTAGATGTATGCTCCAAGTTTTCAGAGAAGGGCAGCGTACAAATCTTAATAATAATAATAATAATAATAATAATAATAATAATAATAATAATAATATATTATTATTATTATTATTATTATTATTATTATTTATTGGATTTGTATGCCGCCCCTCTCCGTAATAATAATAATAATAATAATAATAATAATAATAATTTTAAAATGTGCTCAAAACTAGGAGATTACTGCTGCAAGATTAGCATATGCACAAGTCTGGAAACAAGATAAGATTCCAAACAAAGAAACGGTAATTAAAAAAATATTAGACTGCGCCAAATTTAGCAAATTAACATACGAAATTCAAAACCAACAAAATAAGGACTATTACAAAGTGTGGGGAAAAAATTTACAATTGGGTGGAAATTAAGAAAAAGGTATAGTTAATAGAATTGTTAAAAAATAAATTTTGTAAATATATCAAGTGTAAATGTTTAATGTTGTATTGTTTGATGTCTAAATGTTTGTAAGTCATATAAAATAAAATTTAAAAAAAAAAAACCTAGGAGATGCTTTCCTAAGTAGATACTGTCCAAGCAATCATTCTAATTTGTTGCTGACTCAATTTTCACTTATCTTTTATATTCTACTCATCTGTTCATGTTGCCTAACAGAGTAATTTGCCCTGCAGTATCAGATTCATTTATCCCTTCCTGGATCAGATCACATTTCAGTTTGAGTGGCAATTTCCATATGCTGAGATCATCACGACATGAGACCATATATTGTTTCATGAGTCAAAGCTTTCACAGATTTTAGTAAGAGTGAGTAGTAGTCACATCTACCGTCATAAGTATCCTTCTCTCCTATTGCTATGGATAATGCCAGTCCATCTTGGCATGTTTTACTCTATATGCCACAAGGAAAGCTGAAATTCTATTTTATTCCTATTGTCCTTATGCTATTCTATGAAAGCTAGGATCTATAATGCAGAGATCATTTTGCAAGCTAAGAATACTGTTGCTTACTTTCCATTAACCCAGTGCTTCTCAAATAGTGGGGCAGGGCCCCTTGGGGGGACACGGAGCAATGCGGGGGGAGGGGGTTGACCCCTGGGAATGTGCTCTTTTTTTACTGCAGGGAGTAGGGTTTTTTTGCATGGAACAATATCACAGAGCAGGAGATATGAAGTGCAGACAACAAACCCTTAAGAGACAACCCTGGAAAAATATTTAACAGGAATGAAAAGAAAGGAGAAGAGAGAGACAGAGATAATGAGACAAACCTACGTCTCCCAAAAGCTAAGACAAGAAAATATGGCAGCATATGTAGCGCTTGGTTTCATTGTGACTGCGGTGGGAGATGAGGAAAGACGAGTATGTTTACTGTGTCTGAAAATGTTGGCCGCAGAAAGCATGAAGCCAAATAAATTAAGGCATGACTTAAACTCATTACACTCCAATCCTGCTGATAAACCGCTTGAGTTTTTAAAGTGAAAATTTGGGGAATATTGCAAACAATCGTCCCAGCAGAGAGTTGGGGGGGGGGCACAAAATGTTTACTTCTTCTGGGGTGGTGGTGGGGTATAACAGAAAATAATTGAGAAGCACTACTAACCACGAAGAAAACAAAGTATCCTTACTCATTTGATGTTGTGGCTAGCTCTGGCCCAGCTCCTGCCCCAAGGAATGTGGATGTGGATGTGTAGGAGACATCCATATGCCGCAGGGCTGTTTTGCTCCCAGTAGAATCTGCCGATGAATTCTCCTCTGACGACGTTAGTGTGAGTGACAGGGAAGAGGGGAGTTTGGCAGACAGCCCAGGAGGAGATCAGTCATCTGTATCATCCCTGGATTCTGAACAAGAATTAATGACACATCCACGCATGCGTAGAGTGATGCATAGGAGACAACAACTGAAGGATTATTACAAGAGAAAATGAGGCTGTGGTTGGGTGGGGCTGCTGTAATTAGTGCTACAGATAAAAGTGCAGCCTGGTGTTTTAGCCTCATGGCAGTTTATCTGATTCATTGTTTCGTCAAGATCTTGGTTTTTGCTGTTCAGGATTGTGTGTGTGGACTCTCTGGACTTTAGAATTGGACTCAATTTCCCAGTTATTGGGTGAGCAATTGGACTGCATTTAACCTGTGCCTTGTGTGTTCCAGAAAATCCCTTTGACATTTAAAAAGGGAGCTGTTTCTGTTTTTCTGTTTATAAAAACTTTTGGGTTTTCTTTTTATTGTGTGGTGTGTGTCTTCCTGGACTAATTACCCTGTAATTACGGGCAGTTGAGACACGCCGGCAGAACAATTTGAGAAGACATTTCTTTTTTGAAAAAAGTAACACGGTTTAAAAGAAAATTGTATATACAGCATTGAATAAAATTGAATACATTACAGAAGTGATACTGATAGGAAAAGCAATTCTCTGTTTTATCTTGCAGGGTCCTTGAAGAGCAGCATGGGATACATTGCAATATGACCCTGATCTTTTCCTTTGCTCAGGCAGTTGCTTGTGCGGAAGCAGGGGTCACACTCATTTCCCCTTTTGTTGGGCGTATTCTGGATTGGTATGTTGCAAATACGGACAAGAAAACCTATGAGCCGTCAGAGGACCCAGGTAATTGAATAAATGCGGCTAAGGAATTACGTTTGCAATTGAATCAACCTGCAATGTTTAGTCGGTCGGGCGGTAGGAAAAGCAAGTAGGATGCTTGGCTGCATAGCTAGAGGTATAACAAGCAGGAAGAGGGAGATTATGATCCCGCTATATAGAATGCTGGTGAGACCACATTTGGAATACTGTGTTCAGTTCTAGAGATCTCACCTACAAAAAGATATTGACAAAATTGAACGGGTCCAAAGACGGGCTACAAGAATGGTGGAAGGTCTTAAGCATAAAACGTATCAGGAAAGACTTAATGAACTCAATCTGTATAGTCTGGAGGACAGAAGGGAAAGGGGGGACATGATCGAAACATTTAAATATGTTAAAGGGTTAAATAAGGTTCAGGAGGGAAGTGTTTTTAATAGGAAAGTGAACACAAGAACAAGGGGACACAAGCTGAAGTTAGTTGGGGGAAAGATCAAAAGCAACGTGAGAAAATATTATTTCACTGAAAGAGTAGTAGATCCTTGGAACAAACTTCCAGCAGACATGGTTGCTAAATCCATAGTAACTGAATTTAAACATGCCTGGGATAAACATATATCCATTGTAAGATAAAATACAGGAAATAGTATAAGGGCAGACTAGATGGACCATGAGGTCTTTTTCGGCCGTCAGTCTTCTATGTTTCTAAATATTCAAAAATAAGCCATTCTGAAGGCTACTTTAGACATGAATAAAGTTGCAGCAATTGCTTTAAATGGTTACCTTACATTCTCTTTTAGGGGTAAAGAGTGTCACTAAAATCTACCATTATTACAAAAAGTTTGGTTATAAAACTATTGTAATGGGAGCTTCTTTTCGGAACACTGGACAAATCAAAGCACTCACTGGCTGTGACTTTCTCACCATTTCGCCTAAACTTCTGGGAGAGCTGAGTAAAGATAACAGCAAACTGACACCAAAGCTGAGCGTCAAAGATGGTAAGTTTTCAGCCATGCAAAATGTGGGATCCAATAGCCTTAGACCAGCGGTTCTCAACTTGTGGGTCACAACCCCTATGGGGGTCAAATGATCCTTTCACAGGGGTCACCTAAGACCGTCGGAAAACACATATTCCCTGTCATCTTGGAAACCGAGACACCGCTCCTCTATCTGTCTCAAAAAAATATATATATATGTACCATGGAAACTTCTGAGCATGTGCAGAAGCCAAATTTCCGGCATGCATAGAAGCCAAATTTCTGCCATTGCCATCTTGTTTCTGGCTTTAAAAAAAAAAAAATTCAGCACAAAGTACATGAACACCCATGAGGCATGACCATGTGGCACAGGAGGAAGCGAACTAGCAGCGAGAAAAGTTTTTTAGTTTAAAAAAAAAAAATATATATTAGATTTGTGCCATTATAATATTGTTTTTATCGTTGTTGTGAGCTGCCCCAAGTCTTCGGAGAGGGACGGCATACAAATCTAATAAATAATAATAATAATAATAATAATAATAATAATAATAATAATAATTATTATTATTATTATTATAACTCATCCCTGAGTTTCCTAATTATTTTATTATTTTATGCTTGGGGGTCACCACAACATGAAGACCTGTTTTAAGCTGCGGCATTAAAAAGGTTAAGGACTACTGCCTTAGACAAACAACACTCAATACAGTTTAAATACAGATTAAAACATTTTAATCGTGATCTTTCACCCCCTCCTCTCATCGTTAAGAATGTATTTTTACTGAAATATCTACAGAGGGCTGAATATGTGCAAAGTAAATCTTTTCAGTGCTCAATAGATAAGTTCACCTTTTGAATAAGTAATATCTCAAAGAGATACATCAGCATTATTAAATATATTTACAGTACAGGAATATGTGGCATTTCTGCTATGGGATTGACAGGATAATATCAATACCTACCTATTCATATTCATATTAGTTTGTTAACTGAGCCATGGTGGCACAGTGGTTAGAGTGCGGTACTGCAGGCTGCTTCTGCTGGCTGTTGACTGCAATTTGGCATTCAAATCTCTCCAGGCTCAAGGTTAATTCAGCTTTCCATCCTTCCGAGGTCAGTAAAATGAGGAACCAGATTGTCTGTAAAACACTTAGAGAGGGCTGTAAAGCAGTGTATAAGTGATTATGATGATGATGATGATGATGATGATGATGATAATAATAATAATAATAATAATAATAATAATAATCGACATCGCAATCCCAGGGGACAGCAGAATTGAGGAGAAGCAGCTAGAGAAATTAGTGAAATACGAAGATCTAAAAATCGAGCTGCAATGACTCTGGCATAAGCCAGTGAAAGTGGTCCCAGTGGTACTTGGCACGCTGGGCGCAGTACCAAAGGATCTCAGCAGACATTTGAAAACCATTGGAATTGACAAAATCTTCATCTGTCAATTACAAAAGGCCGCTTTACTAGGATCGGCAAACATAATTCGCCGCTACATCACGCAGTCCTAGGTGCTTGGGAAGCGCCCGACTGGTGATGAAATACGAAATCCAGCATAGTGATCTCGTTTGCGGTGTTGCACTGACATAATAATAATAATAATAAATTTATTAGATTTGTATGCCACCCCTCTCCGAGGACTCGGAGCGCCTCACAACAAGCAATACATAATGTACAAATCCAATATTAAAAACAATTTTTAAAAAACCCTTATAAAAACAGTCATACAATCCAGACAAGCCATACATGTAGCTATTGC
Organism: Erythrolamprus reginae; assembly: GCF_031021105.1. Classification (NCBI taxonomy): domain Eukaryota; kingdom Metazoa; phylum Chordata; class Lepidosauria; order Squamata; family Dipsadidae; genus Erythrolamprus; species Erythrolamprus reginae. Next base: position 133,899,931 of record NC_091950.1, on the reverse strand, counting down.
TACATATTCGTATTCATATTAGTTTGTCAACTGAATGGTTTTGTGTAAGATGTTGAGATTCGGCATAGTCTACGATTCGTATCATGACAAAGCATACTGTTGCCTTCTTCCATAACTGGTTGCTTCTGTCATCTTCAATACAGCCCAGGCATCTGACTTAGAGAAAGTGCATCTGAATGAAAAGACATTCCGTTGGCTTCATAATGAAGACCAAATGGCTGTGGAGAAACTGTCGGATGGAATCAGAAAGTTTGCTGCTGATGCAGTTAAACTGGAAGTCATGATAAAGGTAAAATCAAGGGTTTCTTGTCTTAAGTAAATATTATTGCTTCGCAGCGTACACAAGTATTGCAAATCTAAATGTCATCTTGTTTATTTGTATTTTTGTTGCATGTGTTCATAGATGACACTAATGTTAAAGCGTAAAACCAACTAAATACACATTATTGGTAAAGAGTTTTGAATTATAAGTACAGTGGTACCTCATCTTACGAACGCCTCTTCTAACGAACTTTTCGAGATATGAACCCGGTGTTTAAGATTTTTTTGCCTCTTCTTCCGAACTATTTTCACCTTACGAACCCAAGCCTCTGCTGCTGGGATGAAGGGGTTTCTTTTCCCCCCCCTTTTTTTGAAGAAAGAAAAGGGAGGGGCAGCTTGGAGGGGGAAAGACTTTGCATTAACAAAAGTAGGAGAACAGCGTGCTTGCAGAGGCACTGAAAGGGTGTCATTTGAAGAAAGAAAGGGAAGGGGCGGCTTGGAGGGGGAAAGAGTTTGCAGAGAACAGCCTGCTTGCAGAGGCACTGAAATGGTGTCTTTTGAAGAAAGAAAAGGGAGGAGCGGCTTGGAGGGGGAAAGACTTTGCATTAACAAAAGTAGGAGAACAGCGTGCTTGCAGAGGCACTGAAAGGGTGTCTTTTGAAGAAAGAAAAGGGAGGAGCGGCTTGGAGGGGGAAAGACTTTGCATTAACAAAAGTAGGAGAACAGCGTGCTTGCAGAGGCACTGAAAGGGTGTCATTTGAAGAAAGAAAGGGAAGGGGCGGCTTGGAGGGGGAAAGAGTTTGCAGAGAACAGCCTGCTTGCAGAGGCACTGAAACGGTGTCTTTTGAAGAAAGAAAAGGGAGGAGCGGCTTGGAGGGGGAAAGACTTTGCATTAACAAAAATAGGAGAAAAACCTGCTTGCAAAGGCACTGAAAGGGTGTCTTTTGAAGAAAGAAAAGGGAGGGGCGCCCCCCTTGCCTTTCTTCCTTCCCACTCACCCTTTAGCCTAGCCTTGCTTCTTCCACCCGCCCCCTTTAGCTGCTCCTCCCTGCCCTCTGTTCGCTTCCCTTCTAAAGTTTGGGATTTTCCTGAAGGATTTGCATGCATTATTTGCTTTTACATTGATTCCTATGGGAAACATTGTTTCGTCTTACAAACCTTTCACCTTACGAACCTTGTCCTGGAGCCAATTAAGTTCGTAAGACAAGGTATCACTGTATATTGTTTTGTAATTGGGTTATTGAGCCCATAATCAATTTATTATTATGGATTTCAGTTATTTTCCATATAGAATTAAATGCACTTTAAAAATAACTGTAAATTCTTGGATGGCAGATCCTAGGTCAATGATGGCGAACCTATGGCATGGGTACTACAGGTGGCACGTGGAGCCATAACTGCTGGCACACGAGTCGTTGCCCTAGCTCAGCTCCAACCTGCATGTGTGTGCCGGCCAGCTGATTTTTGGCTCACACAGAGGCTCTGAGAGGGCGTTTTTGGCTTCCAGAGAGCCTCCAGGGGGATGGGGGATGATGTTTTTATCCACCCCCGATTCCAGGGAAGCCTTTGGAGCCTGGGGAGGGCGAAACACGAGCCTACTGGGCCCACCAGAAGTTGGGAGATAGGCCGTTTCCGGCCTCCAGGGGATGGGGGAAACTGTTTTTGCCCCCCCCCCCAGGCATTGAATTATGGGTGTGGGTACTCATGCATGCATTTTGGCACCGAAGGGGAAAAAAGGTTCACCATCATTGTTCTAGGTTATATCACTGTGCTTTTTTTATAAATCTGAAATATTTTTGACAAGTTAAACATTCTAAATTTAAATAACAATGCTGAAGAATTAGATATTTTCCCCAAACATTTATATTAAGTAGATATCCACATGCAGCATTCAAAGCTATCACATGGATTTTCAACATTGATTTTTTAAAAAATCTTAAAGGCTCTTCTTGACACACACACAAATAGTCAAAATGAATGAACCCCAAAATCAAAATAAATTATTTCCCTGAATTAATAAACTCTGCTATTTATAACCTTTTAACTTGAAATTTAAACAGACTGCAGATATAAAAATTGATATATACTAAACTGTATATAACTTTTCAGTGCCTCTGCATTAGCCTTAAATAGGTGAAATCCCTATTTGTCAATCTCTTCTTGAACATTAAATGGCAATGATTTCTTAAAACGTCTGAAGTTAATGTGCCAATTTATTTTTGTTCTCCTTTTTTTAGGAACGAATGTTCGGTACTGCAAATGGAAAGTAGACAAATTTTGTGGCTGCTATACAGATGTAAAGATTTACATGCTGCATACGAAAAGATTTTCTGTATTCAGAGATTTCTGTATGAATTTGCAGAGAAAAGATTCTTCAAGTCTGCTGTGCTTTTATATATCAGGATTGTAATATTACAACTCTGCATTACCGATATTTTTATTTTTCACTAAATTGCAGATGCATAAGGGACCAATTGCCTTGCTTTTTTCTTCAAGGTATTACTATTGCTAATAATGATTTAAAAAATTCTGATGTATGAGTGCATTCCAAAAAAATAAAAGGTACTACATTTTATATAGCTTTGTTGTCTTCTATTGAGGCAAGTCCTCCGTTTGGAGGATGTATAACTGCTATTTCTACAGCAAACGAAATTTCTGTAAGGTTTCAAGAAGCGTATGGGATAAATGTTCCATTCTTGGAATTATGAGGAGTTTCCCTACTGATAGAATGAATGATGTCTCACGGGGTTATTGTTGGCGGGGAGGGAAGGAGGAAGAAAGATTAAGTACAAGTTTGAATTGTACAAAAGATGGGAGATAAATCTAAATTATAATGCAGTCTCATTCTCCAGCTGTTTTTGCCACTTTGCTGCTCCCAGCTTTGTCTCTTTGTGATCTCCAAATCTCTAACTAGAATTTTACTGTCTGTCTGTCTATCTATCTACCTATCATCTATCTATCTATCTATCTATCTATCTATCTATCTATCTATCTATCTATCTATCTAATCTCTATTTATTTTACTAGAATTTTACTATTTATTGATTGATATGATTTGATTTGATTTCTAGGCCACCCTTCTCCAGCGGACTCAGGGCCGCTTACATATTAATAAAATCAATACAAATACAAAATCTAAGATACAACCTAAATACCATATAAAACCTTAATCTAAAACACCCACATAATTAAAAGCATTTAACAAACATTCATTCATAATCATTCACTCATATCGTCGGCCGGAGCATGAAGGCAATGTTCAATGGCCCCAAGCCTGCTGGCAAATATGTGTTTTTAGAGCCTTGAGCAAGGCCAGGATGGTGGGGGCCGAAAGAATCTCTGGGAGGAGCTGATTCCAAAGGTTGGAGCTACCACAGAGAAGGTCCTTCCCCTTTTGATTTTTTTTTTTTATTTCCTCCCCAAAAATAAATCTTTGAAAGTTTTCTCAAACAGGTCTTAAATCTCCCATTTTTTATTTTTAGGTAAAGCGTCTATTTGCAATTTGTCCCTCCAAGTGGCGTTCCAAACTTTCCAAATCAGTGTTGTCTTCCATCAGTGGCTTTAATGCAGATCTCAGTTCCTCCACCTCTCTGTTCATCTTCTTTTCGCCAACACCCGCATTCCAGCTCCTCCTTCCTCCAGTCCAATTCTCTCCACGAATTTGGGTCCATTCACATACACAGGATCGGTCTCACAGGGGCTCAACCGGACCCAACAATCTCATTCTCACCGGGTCAGACAATATCAGGGAGTCATGATCTTCACGATTCTCACTGGTGACCGAATGATCAAGAACTCTGGAGCTTGTTGGTGATCTCTTCCCAACCACGTGGAGGAGCTTTGCTGCACCGCACTCCATAGCTTGTTAGCTATCCCTTCCCAGCCAGCCACACTGAGGAGCCTCACTGTGAATCGCTTGTTGGGGTAGATTTTACAGCACAACTGCATGGCAGTTGGAAAGAGCTGCACGGTAGTTTATTTATTATTTAATTTATTCATTAGATTTGTATGCCGCCCCTCTCAGAGGACTCGGAGCGGCTTGTTGTCATGTCGCGCAGACTAGAATGAACAGTGTTGCTTAGCATGTTATTTAGTCCATTATATGAAACTAAACCTTGATTCGCAAACTCTAGTTTGCAGGAAAATCTCAAGTACTTCTTCAGTCTTGAGCCAAAATCTATGCAACTAGGGTACCATTCTATCATTAACAAGACCCACAACCTACAACTTGAATATAGTTATAAGCTACTATGAGCTTTCATATTATCAATTTATTTCAAGAATAAAATGGAAAAATTATATACACAAATATGGCTAATTACAATTACGTGTTAGATAACACAAGCAAATAAAATCGGAAGTAAAATTTAATCAAGCTTTTTGTAGTAGGCAAAATAAATGAAGCACTATTGTCAAGCTACAACAAACGAACATATCGAAAAGACTAACCAACTCTATGAAATAAATTTAACCTGTCTCATTTTAAAATTAAATATTTTACAGTTAATCGTTCCTTTTCTTGAAGTTCACTTCAGTTACTAGTAATATCATTAATATCTCCCACTGTAACTTTTACAACATACTATATATTCCTATGAGAGAAAGTCACTATATAATCCTGTAGCTTGAAACCTAATTCACAATCTGAAATGATAACATGGAACTAACAGATTCACCCTTGACTTACTCAGTCCAGATCTTACACTGGTTTTGCCCAGATCAGGCACAATGGGAAACATAGCTAAGAAGAAAAGATTTAAACATACATTTGATGGAAGTTCAGAAACATAGGGAACTGTGACTGAAATCTTTCAAATCAATTTATCCTCGGTTTATAAAAGTGGGAGGGTAGGAAGAAATATTTGTAGACTCATAAACAACGAATATCTATGGATATTGGTACATCTGATAACAGGCAGGCCTTACTATATGAATTAATATTTGCTTGTGCAGGAGGTACAAAATACCATTCTTTATAAATCAACTGTGTTCTTTTCTATTGGCTGATAAAGAAAGAGCAGCAATTTGCACAAGTCAAAGAACTCTTCCAACGTTCCTTCATTCTGCTTAGTTCCAGGGATGTTTCTGTCATTTTCTGTTGAAAGAAACATTACATGGAGTTAATCACTATAGAGCTATTTGCACATGATTCATTTAAGGAATAAAGTGCTTGAGAATACTGTCCCTTATTCTAGCAACCACCTCAAATCGACCAATTTCAGGGGGGAGGGGGAGTGGAGAATGCTGGCACAAATGACTGAAGCTGGTTATGGTAATGCAGAGATGCATTTGGAAATGCAAAATTTCTGTATTTTACTAGTAATGTCATCTGCCTTTTCTTACCTGCCATTGCAGAGAAAAATAAGATTCTGCACAGCTGCAACAGTAGAATTTTCATTCTGTCCAGTGACAAGGTGTCTGTCAAGCACGACATGAACTGCATCTACCTTGCTGGCTACAGTGGAAATATATATATATATATTTGTTGAGTTACCCTGGTATATTGAAGGGGCATCAGCTTCCTGTTTTGCTTACATATACATATATACACATTGTTGTGGTTAGCTCTGGCCCAGCTCCTGCCCCAAGGACTGTGGATGTAGGGGAGACATCCACATGCTGCAGGCCTGTTTTGCCCCCGGTGGAATCTGCTGATGAAGGCTCCTCTGACCAAGAAGACATGAGTGACAGGGAGGAGGAGAGTGTGGCAGGCAGCTCAGAAGGAGATCAATTATCTAGCTCCTCCTTGGATTCGGAACAAGAGTTAATGATACAGCCACGCATGCGGAGAGTGATGCATAGGCAACAACAACTGAGATTATTATCAAAGAAAATGAGGCCACCTGTGGTTGGGTGGTGCTGTGGTAATTAGTGAGGCTGCTATAAAGAGCAGTCTGTGGGTTTGGCCATTGTGGAGGATTATCTGATCGTTGTGTTTCGTGACTGCTTTACTGACTTTGACTTTTTGTGTGCTGATTTTTCCCCGCTTTGAAACTAAACCAGAGCAAAGTGTGTTTCACTTTGTGAAAGAAGAAGGACTGTGAATTGCCTCACAGCTGCAAGCTAAGTATCACAGAACTGATAAGGGACTTGTACAAATTACCAGTTTGTTTGGAGACGAGTGCTCTTTGCTATACCAAAAGAGGGTTTAGGTTAAGTGAATTTTCATTATAAAGAACATTGTTTTGAATTTTCAAACGTGTGTGTGTCTGAAATTTGTACCTGTGAATTTTTGGGAGGATTCTACCAGAGAGCCCGACAACACATACATACATACATACATACATACATACATACATACATACATACATATATACATACATACATCTAAGCAAAACAAGAAGCTGATGCCCCTTCAATATACCAGGGTAACAACAAAAAAAATCACACACACACACTCATATTTTAATTTATACTTGTAACAATATATCAATTTTCAACAACCAAAGGAAAAGTATTACATATTTTCTTTAAAAATTAGCAAGAAATGCTTACTTTTCTTTCTTTACAATGGGTTAAATTCACAATTGAATCCTGCATTGGTAAGATTGGTATTCATGTTTAACAACCTTCCAAAAGGCCTTTAGAAGGTTAAGAGAGATAAGGTTGAGCCAAGGTTAGTCTTATGCTTTCTCAATATAACCAAAAAGGAGGAAAAGTCAATTTTCTGGTGGGATATCACCCTCCTCTTTCAGATAAAGAAGGAAAAGGCGAATGATCATATGTGGCAGTTCATTTCACATATAGTATTATGTAAACCAGGATTTCAAGCTTACAAGGTGCTTGAAATTTCCCTTATTTTGCATAGTTTGTACCTCACACACTACTTGACAGCATAGAGCAAGGGTCTCCAACCTTGGCTCTTTTAAGCCCGGCGGACTTCAACTTCCAGAATTCTTCAGCCAGCTTTGCTGGCTGGGGAATTCTGGAAATTGAAGTCCACCAGGCTTAAAGGAGCCAAGGGTGGAGACCCCTGGAATAGAGTATCGCTCTGGTAATCTTTAGGCTGGTTTTAAAAAATGAAGTACAGATCTGTGCCAGGACAGGACTCTGCAATGAGGCATAGAGCCATGTTTTAGTTCTGATATAGAGGAGGCTCTGTAAGTCTAATGAATGATGTTTGGTCCGAGAGTAGTTATGTAGTTCTTACTGCAAACTGCCATTCTATAACACATTGCTATTCTATTACATTCCAGCATCAGGAAAGCAAACAGACCCCAGTTGGTGCAAGTGTGAGTGTTATTCTGAGATTGCTGCATTGCACACTTGGCTATTAATCCGCAACATCACTGTTTGAAGTAGGTCCCCCTAACAAGAATAAAGTGGAGCCTAGTTTCCTAATTTAGGAAAAATGCATCTCTTTAAAGCTTTTTAATTGTAGGGTGGAGAGACTGGTGTAACTTCATTGCTATGACCACCACTGCATATTTGATGCTATTAATCAGGTGGGCAACTTCAGGAAACCACAATTATCTGAATGTACATTATTAAGATCATAAAGTAGGAAAAAAGAAATCCTAGCCATCCATACTTTAAATTCCTATAAATTATTACCATAACATACTTTCTACTTTAATGTGTTCACAAAATTATTTAGTGATTCTAAATACTGATTTTAACAGGTATTAAGAATCTATGTCAGCAGAAAATATTAAAATAGCATACCACTAAAAGTAGCTCCAGAATCTTTTGAAAAGTCTTCAACAATAATGGGTAAACTAGCAAAACTAGGAAGTCTTACAAGTTCATAGACAGAAGGCTGGAAGAAACAAAACAATACAAGTGATGCTTTTATATTGTATTATAGTGAAATTTATGCACAAAGATTTATGTTTTAGTTATAGAACTAAGTAGAACTTCACATAATTCATCAAAGCAGTTTCCAATCAAGAGAATACAGTCAGTATCACTTTATACGAAATACAGAATTAAATGCATTACTGCTGCAAATAATTCCTCTAGCTATTATTAATTCAGTTTCATTGTAGCTATTACTGTGTTTATACTCTCTGCATGTGATTATCTTGAGATTACTAAAGTACTTTGAGAATCTCTTGGATATAAAACTAGATTTCAAAGGTTTTTTAAAAAGCAAATATACTCTTTTTGTGGTCATAAAATTAAATGTACGGTAAGTAAAGGAGATGTCCTTCAGCAAAAACATAAATCATAAGATCTGGGGCTGGAGTATGAGAAATTCACCCATATATGAAAAATAAAAATAAACTACATAATATTGCCTGGATATGTAGCAGCACCTGGCCAATCAAAGGAAACACAGATATTGTCACAGAGGCTGCATTCAATTCTGGTCACCCCACTACAAAAAGGACATTGAAACTTTAGAGAAAGTACAGAAAAGAGCAAATAAAATGATAAAGGGACTGGAAACCAAGATATACAAAGACAGGTTGCTAGATCTGGGCATGGATAGTTTAGCAAAAAGGAGGGCCAGAGGGGACATGATAGCAGTATACAGATATTTGAGGGGTTGCCAGAGAGAGGAGAGGGTCACACTATTTTCCAGGGCCAGACCAGGAGCAACGGATGGAAAATGACCAAGGAGAGATTGGAAATAAGGAAGAACTTTCTGACGGTGTGAGCGATCAACCAGTGGAACAGCCTGCCAACAGAGGTTGTGAATGCCCCATCACTTGACACATTCAAAAGAAAATTGGACTGCCATCTGGTTGGGGTAGTGTAGGGTTTCCTGCTGGAGTAGGGGGTTGGACTTGATGACCTGCAAGATCCCTTTCAACTATAAATAAATAAATAAATATTACATAGGTAAGTCTGTGGAATTATAGGAAATAAAGTTTCATTCAAAAAGACTTAACTTTGTATCACATAGGTTTCTATAGAAAATTTTCAAGAGAGCTGTCTAGTGCAGTGTTTCCCAACCTTGGCAATTTGAAGATATCTGGACTTCAACTCCCAGAATTCCCCAGCCAGCATTCGCTGGCTGGGGAATTCTGGGAGATGAAGTCCAGATATCTTCAAGTTGCCAAGGTTGGGAAACACTGATCTAGTGTAAAAAAATGCACCGTTCCTTCAGCATACAATACCTACCCCTGTTAAGCTGTATTCTTGAAACACCCAGGATTTGTCTTCATTCGTGGCACAACATAAGGCAGCAACTCCATTTCCAATAGCACAAATAGGCTCTATTTAAATAATAATAATTTGTATATAAAGTCTTCAAAGTTTTATGAAAATGTAATTTTGAAATGGGTCTTTCTTTCAAAAACAGGATATCACAGGCTGTATAAATGCAACGTTTATTATTTCCATGTGTGTGTGTGTATATATATATAAACTAAAGACACAAGAACAGTTTTTTTCCGAACGCCATCACTCTACTAAACAAATAATTCCCTCAACACTGTCAGACTTTCTACTAAGTCTGCACTTCTATTCTACTAGTTTTTCTCATCATTCCTATCACCCATTTCCTCCCATGTTGACTGTATGACTGTAACTTGTTGCTTATATCCTAAGATTTTTATTAATATTGCTTCTTCATTGCTTATTTGACCCCTATGACAATCATTAAGTGTTGTACGACATGATTCTTGACAAATGTATATTTTATTTTATGCACGCTGAGAGCATATGCACCAAGACAAATTCCTTGTGTGTCCAATCACACTTGGCCAATAAAATTCTATTCTATTCTAAAGCAACAGGGAAAGGGATCAAAAGAGGAAGATACAATATTGATGAGAACAGAATAAGTAACGCATATTCAAATCTATTCTTTTCATGCATTCCTAACAATGATTGAGCCGATCGTGCATCTGATATGCTGTCCAAAATATTTTGAAGGGCTAGAGTCAAAGTAGAAGTATTACAGGTAATATGGCATGTGTATCTTATACATTAATCACCACTTTTTGCCACATGCTTTCTGATCTATGATGTCTCGATGTACACAATAGCACGTAAAACACCATGGAAGTTTACCTACTGTTCTCCAAACTGAAATGCTGCAATATTCTAGCTAAGTAGCCACTGTTTGCTAGATCTGTCAAAGCACCAGGACAGTCAGGGATCAACAAAGCATGGTATCTTGCACCTAGGTGGGAAGCAAAGGCAAAGGTGAGTTCAATTATTCAAAACCAGAGAGGCAGAGATAACTTCAAAAACTAGTGGACAGTGATCTCCTAAAGCAGGGGTCTCCAGCCTTGACCACTTTAAGACTTGTGGACTTCAAACTCTCAGAATTCTTTGGGAGTTGAAGTCCACAAGTCTTAAAAGTGGCCAAGGTGGGAGATCCCTGTCCTAAAGCATTTCCTACTGTCTTCAATAGCAATATACACTGCTCAAAAAAATAAAGGGGACACTTAAACAACACAACATAACTCCAAGTAAATCAAACTTCTGTGAAATCAAACTGTCCACTTAGGAAGCAACACTGACAATCAATGTCACATGCTGTTGTGCACATTCAACTTTGTACAGAACAAAGTATTCAATGAGAATATTTCATTCATTCAGATCTAGGATGTGTTATTTGAGTATTCACTTTATTATTATTTTTGAGCAGCATGTAAAGGTCCCATTGCATAAAAAATATAAAATAAAACGCTTGACTGGTAATAATTTCTGCAACCCACTCACTATTTCCAAACAATGTTGGTGTCCAGGACAAGATCAATGTATCCCAGAGGTATATTCCATCTGCCCAACATTTCTGTTATCAGTACAAAGGGATTTGCTTCTCCATTTGCCCCTAAAAGTTCAGTGCTCTTTGGGATAGATGTAACGATCTATGAGAAAGGCAGGGAGGAAATAAAGGGAGCACTGCTCACATATTAGCCATCCTTTAGAAATATAAGCATTACAGTGTTCCCTCGATTTTCGCGGGGGATGCGTTCCGAGACCGCCCACGAAAGTCGAATTTCCGCAAAGTAGAGATGCGGAAGTAAATACACTATTTTTGGCTATGAACAGTATCACAAGCCTTCCCTTAACACTTTAAACCCCTAAACTGTAATTTCTCATTCCCTTCGCAACCATTTAGATTATTACTCACCATGTTTATTTATTAAAGTTTATTTAAAAAAATATTTATTAAAGGCGGACGGAGGTTTGGCGATGACGTATGACATCATCGGGCGGGAAAAACCGTGGTATAGGGGGGAAAACAGCAAAGTATTTTTTTAATTAATATTTTTGAAAAACCGTGGTGTGGCCGTTTCGCGAAGTTCGAACCCGCGAAAATCGAGGGACCACTGTATAATCATCCCAACATCACCACTGCTTAATGTATCAAATCTGTACTACCTGTTCTGAAAAGAAAACAGAATCTCAACCTAGTTTAATTATAAGCTGCTCTCAATTATAATTTAAAGCAACCATTACGTTTGGTTAGATAAAGGTGAAAACAAACTCCTAAATTATGCCAAGGGGAAATATGAAACCATGGCTTTTATTAGATCTGAACTATAAAAACAATTGAAGCTTTGAGAGAAAACTTTATCTTTTCCTCTTAATTTAGAAATGCAAATGGAACAATAATTACTTCAAGGCAACTCAGATTATCAATTTAAATTATTGCCGATCAGTTTCCGGTCACAATTCAAAGTGTTGGTTATGACCTATAAAGCCCTTCATGGTACCGGACCAGATTACCTCAGGGACCGCCTTCTGCCGCACGAATCCCAGTGGCCAGTTAGGTCCCACAGAGTGGGTCTTCTCCGGGTCCCGTCAACTAAACAATGCCACTTGGCGGGACCCAGGAGAAGAACCTTCTCTGTGGCGGCCCCGGCCCTCTGGAACCAACTCCCCCCCAGAGATTAGAATTGCCCCCACCCTCCTTGCCTTTCGTAAGCTACTTAAAACCCACCTCTGCCGCCAGGCATGGGGGAATTAAGATTTTTTTCTCCCCCTAGGCCGTTACAACTGTATACATGGTATGTTTGTATGTATGTTTGGTTTTTATATATTAAGGGGTTTTAATTTGCTTTTAGTATTGGATTTTATTGTATATTGTTCATGATTGTTGTTAGCCGCCCCGAGTTTTCGGAGAGGGGCGGCATATAAATCCAATAAAACTTGAAACTTGAAACTTATCTTTATTTTAAAATGCTATGTGGTAGAAATGTATCCAGATATTGAAAAGACTATTAATGTGTAGGTAACAAAGGAACATACACTCAATCACATGTCAAAAAATATCTCACCATCAGTTGATTCCAACTTGGCGGGATTTGCGTAGGGTTTCATACGGAAATCTTGGATCCAACGCATGTTTGCTTCATTAACCCCAACAAAATCAATTGGCTTCCCCTAAAACAGCAAATCCCAATTAATGCATCTATATTTAAGAAAGCCTTTAGGATAAACATTTAATGAAACAAAAAATATTTGGAAAAAAATAATAGCCTGTCTCCATGAAGGAAAAACAGTGTATCTGGTACTAAATGAAGATGTCATTTTTCATATGATCCAAAATAGAAGTACTGGCCAATACACACAGAAAGACCCAAAAATATTATATATTTACAACTGGTGTATTCTTTCTTAAAAGAGCTTAGCTGTTGTGGTTCAGCCTGAGGCTGCTCAGGTACCGGCTGTGTCTCTGCTGGCTCCATGTCTGGAGGAGGAGGACAGCGAAGAGGAGGGGGCTGAACAGTTGGACGGGGGAGAGTAAAATTAGGAATGGGATGAAGGAGAACAGCATGAGAGCCCCCGGGGGGGGCTCTCCCCAGCCAGTAGTTTGGAGTCATTAGGTGATGAAGCTCAAGCCGTCATTGACATGCGACAGAGACGGTCAGATCAAAGAAAAGAGCAATTAAAGAAGTATTATCAGCATTGAATTAGGAACAGCTGGGTTTGGGTGTGGTCCTCCTTAGCAGGGTTTAAAAGGCAGGCAAGCCCTTGAAGCCATGTGGAGTGTTATCAGTTTGGAGTTGCGTTATCCTGTCTTGTTTCTCGGTGTCTCAGCAGCTTTGGAAGACCCGTGGGAGGTGTAGGTATGCAATCTACAGCCTCGGCTTGGCAGCAAGAATTCTGTATTGCTGCATGGACTTTTGCCTTCGTGGATATATCTGAAGAGACAGCATTTTCCTGTTTGTAAGGACATTTTCTGTTACCTGTGTTTTTCTTGAATTTTATAAAACTGCCTTTGCCTTTTACCAGTGTGTCTGGCTTCTCTTTTTGGGTTGGTATTGGCTTCTGGAGTGACCCAGACAGAACATTAGCTGGATTTAGTTGTTTTTTAATAAAACAATGCATTTATGCATTGCTGCAGTTTCAGACCCCTATGGGAAATTGCATATGAAAACGGAAGAGAAAAATAAATATGTGAAAATAATGTTGGATAAAATTTATTTTCCACTAATCCCCTTACAGCAAGTTAAAGTTACCTGTAGTTAGATAAAGGTGAAAACAAACTCCTAAATTATGCCAAGGAGAAATATGAAACCATGGCTTTTATTAGAGCTAAACTATAAAAACAATTGAAGCTTTGAGAGTGGACTTTATCTTTTCCTCTTAATTTAGAAATGCAAAATGGAACAATAGTTACTTCAAGGCAACTCAGATTATCAATTTAAATTATCTTTATTTTAAAATGCAATGTGGAACACTGCAACTTCTGATTACCATATTTTTTGGCGTATAAGGTGCACCAGGTATAAGACACACCTTAGTTTTGGGGGAGGAAAATAGGGGGGTGGGGTGGAAATCTGCCTAACAGGTATTCATCTGGCTAGCATTCTTAGTCTGGTCAGCTTCAGAACCTTATTTTATCCCCTTATGAGGGTTGTAAAAAGCATTCTTCTGAGGAGTAGCAATGAAAAAACCCTGCAAAGACTTAGGGCTGGGGGGGAAAAAACTTCTAAGCAGGCAGCAGCAATGAAAAAGTCTGCAAATAGGGAAGAGCCAGGAAGATTGTTAGCACCTCATTAGGGCTGAAAAAGAAGCTCTGGAAAAGCTACATATGGAGTATAAGACACATCTCCACCCCATGTCGAGTCAACGAAGCAGTGGAAGTGAAGTGCCGGTGTCTGGAGGCTGTTGGGGCCTGGATGGGTGTCAACAGACTCAAACTCAACCCGGATAAGACGGAGTGGCTGTGGGTTCTGCCTCCCAAGGACAATCCCTTCTGTCCGTCCATCACCCTGGGGGGGGAATTATTGACCCCCTCGGAGAGGGTCCTCAACTTGGGCGTCCTCTTCGATCCACAGCTCACATTAGAGAACCATCTTTCAGCTGTGGCGAGGGGGGCGTTTGCCCAGGTTCGCCTGGTGCACCAGTTGCGGCCCTATCTGAACCGGGACTCATTGCTCACAGTCACTCATGCCCTCATCACCTCGAGATTCAACAACTGTAATGCTCTCTACATGGGGCTACCTTTGAAAAGTGTTCGGAAACTTCAGATCGTGCAGAATGCAGCTGCAAGAGCAGTCATGGGCTTCCCCAAATATGCCCATGTTACACCAACACTCCGCAGTCTGCATTGGTTGCCGATCAGTTTCCGGTCACAATTCAAAGTGTTGGTTATGACCTTTAAAGCCCTTCATGGCACTGGACCAGAATATCTCCGAGACCGCCTCCTGCCGCACAAATCCCAGCGACCGATTAGGTCCCACAGAGTGGGCCTTCTCCGGGTCCCGTCAACTAAACAATGTCGGTTGGCGGGCCCCAGGGGAAGAGCCTTCTCTGTGGCGGCACCGACTCTCTGGAACCAACTCCCCCCAGAGATTAGAACTGCCCCTACTCTTCCTGCCTTCCGTAAACTCCTTAAAACCCACCTTTGCCATTAGGCATGGGGGAATTGAAACACCTCCCCCGGGCATGTTCAATTTATACATGGTATGCTTGTGTGTGTGTCTGTTAGTATATGGGGTTCTTTTAAATCTTTAAATATTTTAATGTTATTTGGACTATTTATGATTTGTTCTATCTTGTTGTGAGCCGCCCCGAGTCTTCGGAGAAGGGCGGCATACAAATCTAAATAATAAATAAATAAATAATAAATCCAGATTTTCACCCACTTTTCACCCTCTGTATCTTTTACTCCAAAAAATATGGTACATTCCATTCTCAAGCCCATTACTGAAGGCCACCATTTCCTGTAACAGTTATTTCCTTATTTTATTTTATTTATTCAATTTTTATGCCGCCCTTCTCCTTAGACTCAGGGCGGCTTACAACATGTTAGCAATAGCACTTTTTAACAGAGCCAGCCTATTGCCCCCACAATCCGGGTCCTCATTTTACCCACCTCGGAAGGATTGAAGGCTGAGTCAACCTCAGTGGTGAGATTGGAACCGCTGACCTACAGATCTATAATCAGCTTTAGTAGCATGAAGTACGTGCCACTTTTTTTAACCACCTTGCCTAGCATATGTTGTGGTTCAGCCTGAGTCAGATGAAAGACCAGCTGCGTCTCTGCTGGCTCCATGCCCGGGGGAGGATGAGAGCGAAGAGGAGGGTTCTGGGTAGTCGGACAGGGGAGATTACAGTCAGGAATGTGACGAGGAAGAACGGCCTGGGAGCCCTGGCGAGGGGCTCTCTCAAGCCAGTAGCTTGGAGTCTCTGGAGTCATTAGGTGACGAAGCACAAGCTGTCATTAGTATGCGACAGAGACGTATAGATCAAAGGAGGGATCAATTGAAGAAATATTATCACCGGTGAATGAGGAACACGGGGGGGGGGGGGTCCTCATTAGCAGGGAAGGGTTTATAAGGCAGGCAAACTCTTTCTACAGTGCGGAGTGTTATCAGAGTGGAGTTACTGTAATCTGCATTGTCTCTCAGCGTCTCTGTTCCTGGCTCGTGGCCCAGCAGTCTTGAAGACCCGTGGGAGGTGTATGTCTGTTATCTACAGCCTCGTCTTGGTATCAAGGATCCTGTGTTTCTATATGAACAATTGCCTTCATGTATCCATTTGGAGTTCCAGTGTTTTCCTGATTTGCTGTTGGCTTCTTTTCTCGTTACCATTATAAAACTGTGTTTGGATTCTACCGGTGTGTCTGGCTTATCTTTTTGGGTTGGTCATAGCTTCCGGAGTGACCCAGACAGAACAGCATAGAACCTATTTCATCACCTACTTAACAAAACAAATATGGAACCCTTACATTTACTTACCCCTGGGGTAGCAACTTGCAGATTAAAAGCAGAGCTCGCCAATGTAAAAGAGTGGAAGAAGGACTCAGCTGATACACCTGGCAGACAGATAAGAAGCACATTATATGTGTAGCGTGAGCTTCCATATGGAAAAAAAAACCATTGGTATGGCTGTATACTTAGGGGAATAAAATCTGGATGTGACCTAGATAGCAGCAGAGACATACTGAAAAAGCCACCTTGCTTTTTTGTCACAGAAATATGGGGGGCTTAGCATTCTGTGATTATTCTTACAAAACATACAAACGTGATAGCCTTCACATTCCTCAAAGTAAAACCAAAAACAAAAGACTTAATAATTTTCCTGTTGATCTTGACCAACAAGAAAACAAATTAAGCAAAACTTGCCAGGGCTAACAAACTTCTGAGAATAACCCTAAATTCCCTTAAGAGAAAAGTCATTAAAAACAATCAGTTTCCTGTCACAATTCAAAGTGTTGGTTATGACCTATAAAGCCCTTCATGGCACCGGACCAGATTATCTCAGGGACTGCCTTCTGCTGCACGAATCCCAGCGACCAGTTAGGTCCCACAGAGTGGGTCTTCTCCGGGTCCCGTCAACTAAACAATGCCGCTTGGCGGGACCCAGGGGAAGAGCCTTCTCTGTGGCGGCCCCAGCCCTCTGGAACCAACTCCCCCCAGAGATTAGAATTGCCCCCACCCTCCTTGCCTTTCGTAAGCTACTTAAAACCCACCTCTGCCGCCAGGCATGGGGGAACTGAGATACTCTTTCCCCCTAGGCGGTTACAATTTTATGCATGGTATGTCTGTATGTCTGTTGGTTTTTATTATACAGTAATGGGTTTTTAATTGTTTTTAGTATTGGATTATTATTATTATATGCTGTCTTATTATTGCTGTTAGCCGCCCCGAGTCTGCGGAGAGGGGCAGCATACAAATCCAATAAATAAATAAGTAATACATAAATAAAAAGGTTTTGTAACAAGAGAAAAGGTTTAGGGGTATATGTGTGTGTGCATATGTACATACACACAAACACACACACATATGGAACAGTATATATGTACCAGTAGTGGGTTGCACCTGGTACGACTGGGATCAGGGTTCCGGTAGCAGAAATGGAGCTGTGCATCTTATGCATATGTTTTGGGAATGCCCGGTAGTGCAGAACTTTTTGGAAAAAGTGCAAGAGGATATTAATAGGATGTTAAATATATGATGGACAATTACAAAGGAAATGGCGGTATTAGTTAAAAGAAACGAGATGGGAGAGTTTAGAGAAATAAAAGAAGCAGTGATACAAAATGCTCAGGCGGTAATAGTCTTAGGTTGGAAGGATGGGACAAAATGGACAATGCAAAACTGGTATTGGTATATAGTGGATCATATTCAATTTGAGATTATGGATAAGAGGATGAATTTGGCCAATGAAACTGATCTGCGGGAACTGATGGGACAAGGTAAGAGGATATGTGATCAGTAGAATTCCAGACCAAGCTACAAGGAATAAATTGGAATCATTTTATAATATGTAAATAGATACATTGCTCTTGAGTTAAAATGCTATATACAAAATATTCCTCCATTTTGGTGGAGGGGTGCGGATGTTGTCTGGTGGCTGGCACTAATCACTGAGCACTTGTTATATGTTGTGTGTGTGTTTTATATTATAAAATCAATAAAAATATATTAAAAATAAAAAAGAAATGGAACTGTGCATGCATCTCCGCACCCCTGATGCTTGCGCCCATGCAAGATTCAGCTGCTGCGCATCACTGGAAGCGAAATCTCACGTGAGGATGCTCTCTCACGTAAGATTTTGCCCATTTTCGGCAGTTTTTTACTTTTGCACATGCCAAATGCGCCGAAATCTCACTTGTGCATGCATCTTTACACGAGATTTGGCTTCCGGCACATGTGCAAAAGCCGAATCCTGCGCAAAGATGCACCCACGCACCCACCGGACGCCCACGCCAGTCTCCAGGAGCGTTCTGGTAGCAGCAAAAGGTAGGAACCTTCGCCTGATATGTATACTGTATATATAAAGGCAATGTGGTGAAGAGATGTAGCTGTTATTGGCTTATACTGAAGATCAGTTTTATCTTTGAAGGCTGCTACGTGAGCTCCTGAAGGGAAATCTATTTTAAAAATAATATAAACATTGGATATAAATGAAGTCAAATAAAAGATTTAATGAAGAGCACTAAAAACCCTCAACGAACAGCCCCAACAACACAGCAATTCCTATGTTCTTGCAGGCAGAAAACAGTTAGGGCTTAAAGGAACTGAAACCCAACATGTTTTTGAGACCATAAAAATATGTTTTATACTATGAAGAAACTACAGCACGACAACCATTGAATACTGATTATGCAGACCTAAAATGCAACAGACACCCAGCTAGGTTCTTGATGTTAGCTGATTATAAAAAAGAGGAAAAGGCCAGGTTCATATATGGATGGGAGACCACCAAGAAATCTCTGGGCTGAAGGCTACATTAGATATGTCATCCAGAGCAGGAGAAAAGCACTGCATTATGATTGCTTGTCAGGAACATTAGGTTAGACGGATCAGCCCATGTAAAAAGAGAGCTGAACTCCACTTGAAGCAATTTATAAGGTCCCATCACTCCCGATGCCGCCAGATATAAAACTCCCCCTGCAATTCCTGCATGGATCAAGTGGCGGGGAATAGCCTTCTCCAATCTCCTGCCTCCAGCATAACGGAGTATCAAAGGTCGGCAAAGCCACACATCCTCCACCGGGGCAATTTTCAGAGGCGATTCCCTAAATCAGCGATCCCCAACCTTGGCCACTTTAAGACTTGTGAACTTCAACTCCCAGAATTCCTCAGCCAGCATAGTTGAGGAATAGCCATAACATAGCTGACTGGAGAATTCTGGGAGTTGAAGTCCAAAAGTCTTAAAGCGGCCAAGGATGAGACACACACACACACACACACCGCCTTTCCGTTCAGCGCTCGGATCCACCGCCTTCGCCCGGAAAAGCTGAAGAGCGGGCGGGCGGGGAGGGAGAGCCAGAGCCACAGGCCTCACCTGCTGCAGCAGCGCTGGCCACAATGAGGCACGTCGGCTTGCTGAGCCTCTCCGACATGACGGCGTAGGAGAGGGGGGAGGGAGGCGACGGCGGCGGAAACCTGCAGGAGAAAAAAGAGAAGCGAGCAACTGAGGAGGAACCACGGCGCGCTTCCCGCCCACCAAGCCCGCCTTGCGCAAGCGCCCTCGAGTCAAATTGGCTGTATGGAAACAAATGTTGAAATAGTAGCATGCCTCTCCCTATATTTCCTCTATTACCTTTAGAAAAGAATGGCTGTGCAAATCCTTCAGAATTGGGAAGAGATATGGCTGCTTCACTTATTCAAAAGAGGTGCATTTGAAAAGTTGTCTCGGAACTGCTTGTTATTTTAGACCAGGGCTGTCACAATCCCAATCCGCGGGCTGACTGCGTCATGCGCTGGACACACCCACTCTAGTGAAGGGGAGAAAAGTCCCCACACGTCACATGATGTCACCATGACGACCTGAGTTTGACACCCCGGCTTTAGATGGTAAATTGTTTTTATTTATTTATTTATTTATTTATTTATTTTGTTCAATACACAATAAGGGTTTTAGTGTTAAATGTTTTTAGCTGGAATTTTTAAAATTAAAATTATATATATATATACACACACACACATAGTAAAATACATGATGAAGGTTATAGAGGAGATACTCATAGTAAAATATATCTATGAGAGAATAGAAAAGAAGATATAGTAATAGAACATATCAATGAAAGAATAGAAGAAGAGATATAGGAATAGAAGAAAGGAATAGGAGATATAGGAGAGCAATGGGACAGGGGACGGAAGGCACTCTAGTGCACTTGTACTCGTCCCTTACTGACCTCTTAGGAATCTCAATAGGTCAACCGTAGATAATCTAAGGGTAAAGTGTTGGGGGTTTGGGGATGACACTACGGAGTCCGGTAATGAGTTACACGCTTCGACAATTCGGTTACTGAAGTCATATTTTTTACAGTCAAGTTTGGAGCGGTTAATATTAAGTTTAAATCTGTTGTGTGCTCTCGTGTCGTTGTGGTTGAAGCTGAAGTAGTTTTTGATAGGCAGGACGTTGCAGCATATGATCTTGCTATAAGAGCTGATATACATATTTGATATAGATATTGACCACAATATATTTTTTATTTGATGGTAATTGGGGCCAATTGTAAAAAAAAATTACATAATGGATTTATTTTAAATATTTTAAATATTTTAAATAATAAATATTTGAGTCATTCATACATAGTTAAATGATATGGTTTCTACTACTTATTTTCTCTTTTTAGGTCATAATTTCAATATACTATGCACCCTCAAAACCTTGTTCATATGTATTAACCTTATTAATGCATAACAGAAGGATCCATTTTAAGCACTGCAAATTAATTCAGTATTTGTCATAGACAGATGTAATTTAAAATAACTATTTAGTCAAGGGAAAAGTCAGAGTGACGACACTTGGGAAAAAGGCCTTAATTTGCATAGCTGCCTAGTAATTCCATGGCCTTTATGCAAGATTATTTGACTTACCGGTAATTTGCCTGCAAAGAAGAAGGCAAGCTCCAATTCTAATTTAATTCTCACTTCTTTGGTTCTGATTTTCTAAGACCATAATTCTCATGGTCTAAAATTGTCATTCTGAAATATTTTAGAGGACTTGAGTTATCTTGAAACTTCAAAAGCAGAGGTACAGTACATGTAGATATTTTCAGAGATAGTCTACACCAGGGATAGGCAAAGTTGGCTCTTCTATGACTTGTAGACTTCAACTCCCAGAATTCCTGAGACAATCATGCTAGCTCAGGAATTCTGGGAGTTGAAGTCCACATGTCAGAAGAGCCAACTTTGCCTACCCCTGGTCTACACCAATATTACATTGGCATAATTGAGATCTAGAACTCAGCTGTTGACTCACAATTGCTATTCAGATTAATTATGAACAAGGACTCACAAAAAGCTTTAGCATAAACCTACACTTCCCTGTCTTTCTATACTTCCAGATTCATTATTAGAATGGATTCACACGTTAAAGGAAGTCAAAAAGAAAAGACATTACAGTTTATTAACCTAATGTGACACAGAACAAAAGTTGTATATATAATTCTAGTTGTTTCACCCCACATTTATCATTTATTACCATCTCTAGGATCTGTGCCAAAATCTGGTTTGCCATGGAGGAAAACAACAAATGTTCACTTCATCCTAATGTCCATGAAGTTTCATTCCAAATATGTTTGATTTTGAACTCATTCCCATTTGCAGTACTTTAGTCCATATCATCTTCATGGTTTTTAGGAAAGACCAATTTTTCAATAAAATGAAGTGATACCCCAGAAATCTTTCTAAATCCTTCGGGATTGGGCGGCAAAGAAGATAGATAGATTAGATAGATAGATAGATAGATAGATAGATAGATAGATAGATAGATAGATAGATAGATAGATAGATAGATAGATAGATAGATAAATTGAAGAGCACCAAAATTTTGGTTCTTATACAAAGCGGGAAACTTGCACTTGGAATCATTTGTTCCAAAGTGAACTGCCAACAAATCAGTGATGATTATTATGTTGTGAAGACTGAATTCCTATTCCCAATTTTTTAAAGACTACATTACCTTCTAGCTAAAAATAGAGGTACACAGTTTACAGAATTGCCATATAGCTGAAATTATCTCAAAGGTATTCCCCGACTAACTTCAACATAGTCTCAACATAGTGTCTTAAAATGAATTAAATTTACTCTGCTCCTGAATTATTGTATTATTAAAAAACCTTCGGAATTGTATTGCCAGCAGCATTGTTCCAAATATGGTTCTATATAATTTCCAGGCCTTCTACTTTTATTATTCTTTACTATCATTATCCCTATGTTATTTCCTGAAATTGTATCAGGGAAAAATAAAAGTATAGTCTAACTTGGAACAATATTCATATTATAGAAGTTTGAACTTTGTTTCTTGAATTCCCTGTCTTAAGGGTCTGTTTGCTGTTGGATTTAAATAAGAGCTATAAACAAATGATTATGCATTTGTCTAATTTATATTTTTTTTAGTAACAGGATTGCTCCCTTTTTATGACCCTGTAATCCCTTAATTCAGGAAACAGTCAGGGCGATTGAATAGAGCTGAATGTTTACTTCCTGATGCCCTGTAGAGTTCGCAGCTGATATTTTTTCTTTATGTCCTAGGAGAGAAACAGGATTGAACTCTCAATCTTCCGAATGGGAGGCGTCTTCACCATTAGGTCACCAGGATTGCTGTTACTGCCATAATTGATAAATCATTCTTGGTCTGTGTTCAGAAAGCTATGTATTACAGTTCTCTTTTTCGTTGTTAAAGGGTCATACTGAAAATAAAACATGAAGATAACTGTAGGAATTATACAATATACATGTATATCTATATAGATATATATATATAGTTTATTTCACACAATCCTGATAATAGTTACAGGTATATTGGGAATCATTTACAGTTCCATAGAAAATGGAGTGGCTATTCTGATGCAAATAACATACGGTGTGTAAAGCATACAGGTTCCCAGTCAACCCACCCCACCATTCACACAATGAATTTTCAAAGCTAAGACTAGATTCAGCTACGTAGGAAAGCCTTGAGAATGCTAGGATACAGTGTTGGGTGTCAAACAACACTGTAGGTCACAAATGGGACAAGCTAAACTACTTTAATTTTTAGTCTAATAGTTCTACTCTACCTGCATTATTGCATTTATACGCATTTTAAAATTCAAATAAAAGAATACTATATGGGAAAGGAAAAATTATTTGCCATTTTACGGAGCTGAGCTGAAGCCCATACAAAGTGTCCATAGAAAGCATAGGCAATATCAGAAGATTTCAAAAGGTTCAGATTTATTTTCTAACTTAAAGTGGTGTTATTTCACATTTGCTTTGACAAAAGATAGTCTGCAACAGCTGACTTCGAAATGAAAGAAAGAAAACACCTTAATTTCTGTTATGCATAGGCCAACATATGTTAAATTAGCATTTACCAACTTTGTTTTTTCCAATTGTGTTGGACCATATCTCAGAACTGGGTGGATTATAGCCCAGGACCTATGAAGAATCTCAAGTTGTTCATGTAAGTGTGCCTGTTGAGCAAGGGAAATAATTAATTAATGTTATAGGCTACTCAAATTAATGGGGAGACGCTTTAGTAAGGTTACATCATTTTTAGAAACAATTTTTGCTGTTGAGTACATTTTGTATGATTCTGTTTTGTTCAAATGAATCTAGAAGCAGATAGCAAACATTCGGATTGAATCAACTAGCATTTCCCATCTACAAGGATTATTCTGGGCCTTCCCTTAACCATAAATATAGGAAAAGACATAAGAAATGTGAGGGGGTGGGAGATCACCTCAAATACATATACGAACAAGGACACGGGTATATCACAAAAGAGGTACTCTCCTTGTATTTTTGATAGCTTGGGAAACTGGTTGAAGCTTCTATGATTGAAAAATTAGCAACTGATTAGACAATTTTAATTGCATCATGTAGCGCTCATCAATTCTGCACAATGAGATATAATGATGGAACTGTAGCTGCCAGCTTCTAATCAAGGCATGCCTTTGAGATTGAAACAGAAAAATATAACAGAACTACCTTTCATATCCCAGATGCTTTGGGCCACATGTATATTAAGAAACAGAAGACATATTAAGTGATTACATCAGCCGATATCCTCCCCCCTTTCATCCTAAGACTAAAATTCAGTCATAATTTAAAATGACATTGGAGTCAGACTAAAATGAAGATTGCTTGGCAGAGTGTGGAAGATCCTGTGTTGTGGAGGTGGTGAAATGGGCCTTATACCCTGAGCATCTTAACAGGAGAAGGAAAAGGAGTGATATTAGAAGAATGGGAGGATGTAAGATAGACAGACCCAAGACTTTGGATAGAACTATAGTCTTAACATTTTCTCACTTGTACAGGCTTCAGACCTTTAGATCTTCCCCCTGACCAATGCATGTTTTAAGTATGATTGTTGAATGATTGGTTGATAAGTTTTTCTTTTTAATTGAATTTACATGATTGTTTTTAAATGTAGCATTAATTGGATTTATATTATTGTTCTGTTTTGTATATGCTGTGAGCCGCCCCGAGTCCTCGGAGAGGGGCGGCATACAAATCCAATTAAATAAATAAATACTGTATATTTGTCTAAACTAAAACACTTTTTCTTTTTAGTTCTTATCATTACGTTTTATTGCCCTCACACATCTAAAACAACTATCCAGATATTAATATACCAAAAAAGTGGCTTTGGGGAGGTGAGGAGTTTCTTATACTTTTACTAGTTCTCCCTTTTTTCTTCTTTCACACTAAAGAGAGAAACACTATCCATTTCTATGAACAGGGGTAATACTTAAAATCAGCCAAGAATACAGAGTAGCTTTCCCTAACCCGTTTTTAGTACTGAATAGTGAAATCTGAGTCTTTCTTTCAGGCAAAAAAGCAAATAGGTTGGGAAAAACCTTACACAATGAATTCAAGAATCAGCAAGAATGAACTACTGATGCAGTTGCAATTTAGCTGTGTCACCTTGAATACTCAGTTCGTGCATAAGTTCCAGTATATTTAATAAAGCAGCCCTCTTGCATGCTCTGTATGAGGCTGATAAAGGGGCTGGTCATCAATTTATGGCCAAATTGAGATTGCTACTACTGAATAATTTGTACTAGTGTAGCAGCACAGAGGGAATGTGAGGCAAAGGTCTTTCCAAATTATATGCAGAATGAAAACTTTGGTATCATCTCCATCAAAATGAGAACTGATATACAGTAGAACCTCTGGTCACGACCATGATTTGTTCCATAACTTTTGTCGCAACCCAATTTGGTCATGATCTGAATCTAATTTTGGAAATTTGGCACTTACCAAAAAAAAAAAAAGGCACAGAAGGGAAAATTGGCTGTGTGTGTGTGAATTGTGAATTGTTTTGGTCGGAACCTAATTTAGTCATGGTCAGAAGCATTCATGACCAGAGGTTCTACTCTACTCCCCACCAAATGAGCACAGATAGGAAGTTTGGCCTACTGAATATGGATTTTTTTTTGATAATACAGGATAGATTTACATTAAATGTGTATTTCTTAGTTAGCAGGTATACGCGGGCATCCACACGGTAGATTGAGTGGAGAGATAATGACAGTTGCATCACGACATCATCACACAAATACAAAGGCTATGACTTAGCTACTTGCATCAGATATTGTGACATCATCATGATACTTCACCACTTATACAATGATATCATGACACATTTTTACTATTACAGCAGTTTGCCAATGAATTTGATGAAGCTATCACACCTTCTCAGTGTTCAGAGACTGACGCAAGGTCAGTTTCCCCAATTGCATTAGATTAAAATTAAAGATGGGGGCAAGGATGACAATTCCAATATTAGCAACAAAACTTTCTGTGATAACTAAGAATTGTCTAATTGTTTTTCACATCCTCCATATCTTAACATTAGCTCCAGCTGCTTTTATACTCCTATATGCCATTTGATATAGGAAGTGCCCAGTTGAAGCAGATATTTAATAGTAACCAACCCTTTCCTACCCATAGAAAGAGCTGCACTCACTTATAAAGAACTTAAAATTCAATGCAATTTACTTTAGAATGTACTTTCTAAGGATTGCACTGTATTTAAAAAAAACAGTGTGATGTTGAATTGAGAACCAAAGTTCTATACTTTGCTTGTCCATAAAGCTCACAGAATTGCCTTGATCCATTCATTCTCAATCTAAACAATGGAGGAGGACTGGTATGTAAATTTGAAAGGGTAGGGAAAGAGTAAAAATACCAAGTATAAAACCAGTTAGTTGATGAGTTGTATAATAATCCAGCTGATCTGCAACAATAAACAGAAACAATATAATTTTGCCTGTAACAGTATGGCAAAGATTGAAATTGCAGGGGAGATCCTTTAAAAACTAACAGAAGTAATCCTAACTTCACTCAAGACATACAAGGGTCCCAGCTGAAGAAGTCTAGCCTCCTGAAGGAAGTATTTTGTTACTTTATCACTACTAATGATAATAGAATTGTATCAACAGCCTTGGAATTAGAGAAATGCTTACATGGGAATATTGCACTATAGACAATATTAGATATGCCAATGTCAAACTTAGCAGCAATTTCCCTGGTGCCAATAAGCAACCGAAAGCCACTAAGTAAAGAGACAAGACATATGAGAGGTTGCACAGATCAGGATGCAGTTCATGCTGTTTTTTTGACCTTTAAAAGAAACAAAATATTTTGTTTGTGATACCACACTCTAAAGCTTGCATGGCCTTGCTTACCAAATTTAGACAAAACTATCCTCCCTACTGCAAGTTGCCTATTTCCATAAAGCACAGGTTCATTTAGCTTAACCTACATAAATGAACAAATTTTCCAGATGTCCATTGTTCAAAGCAAGAACGAAGAAGCATTTGCTGTGTTTATTATTGCAGTGAAATAGACTGGAGATGTATTTGTGGAGTATGCAAGAACACAAGCAGCGAATTAGCCCTGTTCTGCATCACTATCATTTCCCTAAGGATCAATTTGGGCCAGGGTCAAAGACGATACACCACCACTAGGTTTACCTTAAATCTCAAGAGAGAAATAAGCTTGCAAATGTTATGACACAGATCCACAGTTACACCATCAAATTATATTTAGGAATATCTGTTGATGCCATTGTGTGGGCAGAATAGATTTTCCTTTCCTGCTCCAGTTTGTTATCAATCGCTCCAGAATAATTTGGGAACATGTATTGGAGGCAAGCAGAGAAAATTATTTTGTATGCGCAACAATCCATCAATCAAAGGGATTCCTTACAAGCACAAGACGGATTATTATACATTCATCAATTAGCTAAATGTATCTTTGTTTATTGAAAGGAAATATTGGTTTTGGCTACTGTACAATGGAATGCAAGTGGCACAAACACAGATACTTTGTGTGAATGCATGTGTGCAGAATGGTTGCATTCTGCTTTTCTACAACGAATACAGGTTTTGTGGCTTTACAAAAATTATAAGGTATATACACAGATTCTCAAATAAGGCAGGATTAGGAAAGCTTGTACACATATACACACGAATACAGTACAGGTTTTCAGATGGGGAGCAGGTTCTGAAAAAATATTCAGAACAGTGGGATAATCACTATACTGTATTAAACAACGATTGCCAGTGAATGATTCCCTTGTAGACCTAACCTGTAAGATCACAGCCATAAATGCAAGAAAGAGATGATTAATTGTAGCTTAGGTCAGTATTTCTCAATTTTGGCAACTCTTGAAATGTATGGACATCAACACCCAGAATCCCCCACTCTCTAGCCAGCCATGTTGAAGTTCACACATCTTAAAATTGCCAAGGTTGAGAAACACTCTCCTAGGCACTATTATCATTTTACTACACTTCTGGGTTTATAGTTTGTGACTTTAAAGTGAGTGGGGTTAAAAATGCAAAGAAATCTAGTGTATAGGTTAATTTCTGAACATGATGAGATGAAAACATGATACACACATACACACACACCACAAACATCAATCTTTTACTAAATCTGATGTAATTGGTATGGGTGCCTTGTTTAATTAATTCACACACATACATACACACACATACTGGCATGGTCCAAGCAGGAAAAAAAATTCTAAATAAGGGATGGTCATTCAGTCGTCTTACATTATAACCAATGCTCTAGTGTCCAGATTCTTTCTGTCAGGGAAATATCTTTATACCAATCGAAGACAAATAACTGTTTCTCCTCCCCACCCCCCATCTTCTTTTAATCATTTCAAGAAGACCACTAACGCAACAAGGCTATTTCAAAAGAGGACATTTCCTCTCATTAGCATCACAGTTCAAATGTTATGGGGGGAAATGGCTCCTGTGAACCAGTCTTTGTTATTTCTTTGCATGATTTCCATTGAAATACAGGAGGATATCATTCTTCTGCTACGGTATATCTTGAGTTAAAGCTATAAAATGTTGAAATGAAGATCATCCATTGGGTTCAAATTCTTGCATTTGGGCAGTTATTCCATATGCAGATTTCCTTAAATCCACATTCCAGATGAAATAAAATATACATGCTTATGCTTTTGGTGTTTGTTATTCTTCTTGGCTCTCTTTCATAGCACAATCAGGTACGTAACTTTAGATGGAGAAGCTCCAGCATTCAAAATCCATATGTACAGATGAACTTCCCAAAATTTTAAATCACATAAATATCTAATTTTAAAAAAAAACTTTTTAAAAAGTATCTAAATTCTACAAAGGGTACTCGGCCAATTCATAACCAGAGTTGCATTTAACATGCATTTAAATAGTAGAGAAAGACTACTTTCCTATGTTCCAATCAATGGCTAAATTATATTTAGTACCATGCTTTGTAGACATTGTGTGATAGATGGCGAGCCAAGTTGTTGCCTCCTGGGCTTTAGTTAGTAATCTCAGTAGGCTGAACTTGGTTCTTGAACTTTGATAACTTCTCCTATACTTCGGTGCTCTGACAACGAACCAAAATAGATGAATACTGGATGGGACCATGTGGTCTTCAGATTAGTGAAGAGGCTCCCTTTTTATGCATCTTTGAATGTATTTCAGTGAGTTGGATACAGCAGTGTTTCCCAACCTTGGCAACTTCAAGATATCTGGACTTCAACTCCCAGAATTCCCCAGCCAGCATTCGCTGCCTGGGGAATTCTGGGAGTTAAAGTCCAAATATCTTCAAGTTGCCAAGATTGGGAAACACTGGGATACAGGATACTAGATGAGCCCAACTAAAAGAAAAGGATTCTGTAAATGACCCTGGAACCAAGTTTACAACTGACCAAAGAGTGAGATGGGGAGGAGTTACGGAACAGAAACCCAAAATAGCATCTATTGACCAGGAAAAACCAAATCTGGGTGGGTGTGTTGTTGTTGTTTTTTAGTTCCCTGGCATACTAACGTTAAGCAAGACCTACCTATCTCTCTCTCTTGCGATATACTGCATATTTATAAGTATGTATAGAAGTGGTTACATGCACTGATTTCAAAAGGAATAGTACACAACCCAGGGGGGAATTCTGTTCCCTGCATTCCTTAGGTTTCCTATTTTTTCCGAGCTAGGATGGCGACTCCTACAATCACAGCTATGGCAGCTACAGCTGCCCCTCCAAAGATGAGCAGGGGCTTTAGGTTCTCAAACATGGTGCACCCCGGCGACTCTTCTGCACTGTTCTCTTTATGCTCGGAGTTGGCAGGATGGGCAGTTGCCTCAGGCCCTTCGGTTGCTGGCGCTGCGGTAGGCTTCAGGTTGCTGTGGTCATTCAGCATGGCTGCCTCGCTGGGCGCCGTGGCCCCCTTTTTTGCAGGGGTGGTGGCCGCGGGAGTTGGCTGCTCCTTGGGCGCTTCTTTCTTATCAGCACTTGCCGCCGGCCCGGAATGCGGTTTCTCAGACTTTGCTGAGCTAGCAGTCTTGGTATCAGTCTTGTTTCCACTACGGGTGCTTTCTTTAGACTCCATTCTGCTCATGAGAGGGGCAACGGGTGGATATCACCTGAACTCAGCTCAAACCAAAGCAGGAGGATGTTGAGGTGGCTCTCTTCCTTTGGCCCAAAGAGAGGACCTGCCTCTCACTTCTGGCCTCGGGATAGGTGCGACTCTGTCTCGTTCAAAAGAGGTCTTGGTCAAAGGATATCTTGCCTGAACATAGTATAATTCCTGCAAGATCAAGCAGAAACAACATTGGTCAGAACATACAGTAAAACCCATGTAAAGAAACATTATTCACTCTTTCTTTCTTTTTTTCATTCATTCATTCATTCATTCATTCATTCATTCATTCATTCATTCATTCATTCATTAAAAACAGAAGACTGATGGCAGAAAAAGACCTCATGATCCATCTAGTCATTCATTCATTCATTCATTCATTCAACTTCTATGCCGCCATTCTCGAAGTAACTCAAGGCAACATTGTAAATGCAGACAATATATATGAAGAAATCTAATTATTTTTAAAAGAGAAATATACAAAATTAATAAAGATTCTAAAAACCCCATGTACAGTCATCCACATTCATTCAATTCAATCATTCCCAACATCGGCTGGAGGCAATCTCGTCGCTCACGGCCCCCATGCCCGCCGGCAGAGGTAGGTCTTCAGAGATTTACGAAAGACCAGGAAGGAGGGGGCGGTACATATCTACAGAGGGAGTTTGTTCCAGAGGGCCGGGGGGCGGGGCTGCCACAGAGAAGGCTCTTCCCCTTGTCTGGCTATGGGACCTGGAGAAGGCTGATTCTCTGGGACCTAACTGGCCTCTGGGATGCATAATTTTTCATGTCTTCATTTCACATTGTACTATGGCATTTTTGTGCTATGCACCTGTATAGTGATATGGCTGCTGTTGCAACAGACTGAGTTACACTCCAACATCTTCCCTATTAATAGTATTTTGTCTTCGCACAACATTTACTCTTCTTTTTCAAGTCTGGACCATAACTAGAGCCTTACATTTCACTTTCCTGCATAAGGGCACCTCGATGATCAATCCACAAGGTTTCCAAAATCTTTATTGCTAGTATCAGATCAGGAATTTAAACCTAATATATTATGGAAAATCACTTCCCAGTGGCAGTAATTGGCAAAACTCTACGGAGAGGGGCGGCATACAAATCTAATAAATAATAATAATAATAATTTGTAAGAGATAAGCAGCACAATCTTTAAATGTTAAATTCCCTATGTTAGCTGGATCTATTAATGAGTTTCCTTGGACAGAAGCTCTTCACTGGGCTTTGAAACTCTGACAGCTCAAGAGGACCTAATAGTGCAAATTGTTTACAATATTTCTGATTCGTAAGCATATCTATTCATATGCCAGCCTTTCTTAACTTAGGGCAGAGATGGCGAACCTTATGGGTGCCAGAGATGGCATGCGGAGCCATATCTGTTGACACGCGAGCTGTTTCCCTAGCTCAGCTCCAACGTGCATGTGTGTGCCGGCCAGCTGATTTTTGGCTTGCACAGAGGCTCTGGGAGGTCGTTTTTGGCTTTCAGAGTGCTTCTGGGGGGAAGGGGAGGGCATTTTTCCCCTCCCCCAACTCCAAGAAAGCCTTTGGAGCTGGGGTGGGCAAAATGCAAACCTACTGAGCCAACCAGAAGCTGGGAAACATGCTGTTTCCAGCCTCCAGAGGGCCTCCAGAGGGCGGGCGGGCAGGGAAAGCTGTTTTCATCCTCCCCAGGCATTGAATTATGGGTGTGGACACTTGTGCATGCACGATAGCACACCCGCACGCTCTTTCGGCACCCGAGGGAAAAAAGGTTCGCCATCACTGACTTAGGGCATCTTCAAGTACATAAAGATTTTAGTTTCCAAAATTCTCAGCAACTGTCACCTTGATAGAGAACTCAAAAACTAGAATTCACATATCTAGGAGAAAAACTAGACTGGGTGAAGTTTTATATACCATCCAATATTTTTATTGTTAAAGGGTCGTACTAAAAATAAAAGATGAAGATAACTGTAGGAATTATACAATATACATGTATATCTATATACGGTAGATATATATATAAAGTTTATTTCACCCAATCCTGATAATAGTTACAGGTATATTGGGAATCATTTACAGTTCCATAGAAAATGGAGTGGCTATTCTGATGCAAATAACATACGGTGTGTAAAGCATACAGGTTCCCAGTCAACCCACCCCACCATTCACACAATGAAAGCTTATATACCACCCAATATTTTTGTTGTTGTTGTGTTGTTGTTATTTTATTCATTAAGCATGAAACTCAATCAACTGAACATTTAAAGATGTATCACAAATTTTATTGACTGGTGCTTATGGTTGCAGCGGTATCGACAAAGCATTGTTTTAAAATGTATGATTATTCATTCATTAATTCATTAATTCATTAATTCATTCATTTTATTTATTAGATTTGTATGCCACCCCTCTCCGTAGACTCGGGGTGGCTAACAACAATAATGAAACAACATATAACAAATCTAATATTTAAAATAATTAAAAGACTCTTATTAAAAACCGAACATACACACAAACATACCATGCATAAATTGTACAGGCCTAGGGGGAAGAAATATCTCAATTCCCCCATGCCTGACGACAGACGTGGGTTTTAAGGAGCTTACGAAAGGTGAGGAGGGTGGGGGCAATTCTGATCTCTGGGGGGGAGCTGGTTCCAGAGGGTTGGGGCCACCACAGAGAAGGCTCTTCCCCTGGGTTCCACCAAACGACATTGTTTAGTCGACTGGACCCGGAGAAGGCCAACTCTGTGGGACCTAACTGGTCGTTGGGATTCGTGCGGCAGAAGGCGGTCCCGGAGATATTCTGGTCCGATGCCATGAAGGGCTTTATAGGTCATAACCATGATGTTCCAAGTAGCGCATTTTTTTGCAGTTCCGCAGTTCTATTATTGCAGGAAGCTATAATTTCTTGATGTATTTTGTAAAATTCTTGGACATAGTGCCAAGTGGCCTGAAGACAATGGGTATCACTGTCACATGTTTCATCCATAATATCGGTTCGCGATATTTTGTTATTTTTCTATTATTGTTGTTGTTGTTGTTTTTATTTCTGTTATTTAAAAAGCTATAGCTCTAAGTCTGTACAATAGTCTGTAACAGACCAGGGCAAGGGGCGGCCCTCAGGACGCATTCGGCCCACCTGCTGTCTGTGACTGGTCCACCCGCTATCTGTGACCGAGTCTAATGGTTGATGTATAGCCATCTGGCAACCGCAGTATTTAAGTCTAAATGCTATTGCTATCTAAATGCTATTTATGATTAGATCGCATGCATACGGTAAAATGAACTCCGGGGTCAGTTTATACCAATGTAAAAGAGAGCAATATGGGTGCTATGAGACTAATGATTAAATCTGTGAGAGCCGCACGTTCGCTTAAAAAAACCCGGTTCATTTATTTATCCCTTTAGAAAAAAAAATCAGACCGCCCAATCGAAAACAGTTATTTTAAAGAGAATAGTAGTAGAAATATAATGCAGGTATAGGGAGCTTTGATGATTATTTAGAAAATGAAACATAAGACCAAAAGATTATGGATAAAATTGCAAAGCCTAAATAGTGTACTTCAAAGCATACTTACAGCCCATTTTTTCCATTGCAGCGAACTGTTTGTATCACTAAAATATTTAAAATGGATTCAGAATAGCCAGTATTTAGTTTAAAAACCAAACAGAAAAGATTATGACTTAATATCAAATCTTGTAATTGAAAGGATATGATTCACTCAGGCAAAACTAGAGGAGACTTAAGTTCAGTCCATCAATGTATTTTAGGATGATTGAACAGCAGAAATAATTCCTTACACGTTCAGGTAAATGTTTGTGAATACTATTCACATACAATAGTCTTTAAGCATCAGTTCAGTTCATGCATTCAACTGCATCTGATGAAAAATAGTGGTTCATATCAATAAATACTTAGAGTAAATAAAATCACCAAAATCTATGAGCATATCTCTGGGGTAGGATGGGGTCAAACCCGCAGCCCACAGGCCAGATGTGTCACATGCTGGCCATGCCCAGTTAACCAAAGGGGGGGGGGAATTGCAATACGTCACATGACAACACCGAGTTTGATACCCACGCTTTGGGGCATAACATGTCAATCATCACAGAGAAAACTGCCAGAATCATTGGCTCACCTTTTACTATCCAAAACTAATTTAATGCTTAATAAACTCTTGCTATAGCGTTGTAACAGAACACCATCTAAACCGCATAAAAGTTGATTTTCCAAAGAATCTACTTTTTCCTGTGCCTGGGCAAAAGATTAAATTTTGTATCAGTTTCAACTGATTTCTCTCTACATTTTCTTAATAATACAAGTAGACCTAATACCTGGACTGTATTTTTAAGCATGGTACAGAACTTATCTCCCCTCCACCTGCCATGATTCCTCTTTTGATCAAACTTTTTCCATGTTTCAGATTGACTGGCAAGCAATTCACACTTTTTCTCTGTTGCTTCAGCGTCCTGTACTGTTACAAGAGAACTCACAAAACAGGGCTTGCAAAGCCAGCTATGCCCACTTTCCTTTTATTTAGTGTTCTGCAATAATGTTCACTTTTTGCCATTGAGTTCTATTAAACGTCCTGCAAAAAGGGGGAAAAAGCAGAGCTTACAAAACCGATAATCAAAAATGGGTGGAAATAAACAAACCTGGTGGAATGCTATCTTCAGGATGAAGACTATTTTTAAAGACGTGTACAGTGATCCCTCGATTTTCGCGATCTCGTTCTTCGCGAAACGCTATATCGCGATTTTTCCCACCCGATGACGTCACTCTCTTCCTTCCTTTCTCATCTTTCTTTCTCTCTCTCTTTCTCTATCTTGCTTCTTCCTCTCTCACACTCTCTTCCTCCCTCTCTCATCTCTTTCTTTCCTTCTCTCTCTTTCTCTATCTCTCCCCCTCTTGCTGGCGGGCGGCGGGCGGGCGGGGGCATCAGCGAGGAAGACCCAGGGAAGGTTCCTTCGGCCGCCCAGCAGCTGATCTGCTCGGCAGCGCGGCAGCAGCGAGGAGCCGAATCGGGGTTTCCCTTTTGCGTGGGCGGCGGGGAAACCCCGATCTTCGTCTGCTCGCTGCTGCTGCGCTGCCGAGCAGATCAGCTGCTGGGCGGCCGAAGGAACCTTCCTTGGGTCTTCCCCGCCGCCCACGCAAACGCCACCATCTGCGCATGCGCGGCCATGAAAAAAGGGCGCGCATGCGCAGATGGTGTTTTTACTTCCGCAACCCTACATCGCGAAAAATCGATTATCGCGAGGGGTCTTGGAACGGAACCCTCGCGATAATCGAGGGATCACTGTACAGCCAAAGAAGCAGCTAGCTAAGAAGTTCAGGGGACATGTAGGAGAAGAAGATATAAGTGGATAGAGCAATCCTGTTCAGCACAGAAAAAAGTAATTCTTCCCTGCTTTCATTAAATCATGTCAATTGACCTTCTTCAATTTCAGTTTCTTTTTGGATGGGGATGTTATTCTGCATTCAATGGGCTAGGGCTCTCCCAGTGATTCAAATCTTCATCTAATCCCTATTCTTCTAGTCCTCCTTTCCAAGAAGAATGTATTTATTTTTTTATTTATTGGATTTGTATGCTGCCCCTCTCCGGAGAAGTGGACCATATTTTCTTTTCTCCCCCCTTTTCTTACCCTGCAACAAATGGATGATTCATTCCATTTTTCGTATAGACTTCTTGCTGTAAATAAACATTTCTTTTACAAATGCTGTCCTGAATCCAGTACTTGTTTTCTCTCTAAAATGTACCAGATTAACAACAGAGATATACATACACTGTTCCAGACAACTACTGTACTTTCAGTATTCCTGATCAGCCTGCATTTTGGTATTTAATTCAAGTTGCTTCAATCTTTGACCAGGACCCTCTAAATCAGGCATGACTCCTTAACATAGCAGAAGCCAAACAGGAGAGGAACTTTGGACTCCATTAATCGAGAATTTATTTCAGATTCAGTTTGTCAGCTTGATTCAATTGAAATCAAACAATATTATTATTTCACTGGAAAACTGATCCCTTTGATTACAAAATACCAATCACTTAATCATCCTGCTTCCCCATCTTGGTATCCACAGACAAATTAAAAGTCACAATTAAATTAAAAGTCACAAACAAGATCATATGCTGCGACGTCCTGCTGTCGGTGACTACTTCAGCTTCAACCACAACAACACAAGAGCACACAACAGATTTAAACTTAATATTAACCGCTCCAAACTTGACTGTAAAAAATATGACTTCAGTAACCGAGTTGTCGAAGCATGGAACTCATTACCGGACTCCATAATGTCATCCCCAAACCCCCAACACTTTACC
Organism: Erythrolamprus reginae; assembly: GCF_031021105.1. Classification (NCBI taxonomy): domain Eukaryota; kingdom Metazoa; phylum Chordata; class Lepidosauria; order Squamata; family Dipsadidae; genus Erythrolamprus; species Erythrolamprus reginae. The sequence goes on along the minus strand of NC_091950.1, from coordinate 133,863,608 downwards.
CTTAGATTATCTACGGTTGACCTATCCAGATTCCTAAGAAGTCAGTAAGGGGCGAGTACAAGTGCACTAGAGTGCCTTCCGTCCCCTGTCCTATTGCTCTCCTATATCTCCTATACCTTTCTTCTATTCCTATATCTCTTCTTCTATTCTTTCACTGATATGTTCTATTACTATACCTTCTTTTCTATTATTTCTTAGATATATTTTACCATGAGTATCTCCTCTATAACCTTCATCATGTATTTTACTATGTGTATATATAGATATATACCCACTAAAACCCTCATTGTGTATTGGACAAAATAAATAAATAAATAAAAAATAAATAAATTGGTTGGGGACGTTTTATTTTTTGCAGATACTGCTAGGTTAATCACATTTAGTCATAATTTCTACCCGGGATTTGCTGAATAAGCCACAAAGGGCAGATTTATAGTTAAGCCATAAGCCATGGCCTACAAACAGCAGAGGGCTATGAGCCGGAATGCTAAATTGCGCTCGCCGCCACGGCTCGTAAGTGCTTGCGGGGCCAGCGCCATTTTGCTTCTGTACTTCTGGAGGAAGCAAAATCACGCACGGAGCCACAGGTGCACCCGTGTTTCAGCATGTGCAGAAGCAAAAAACCCTCACCGAAATAGGGACGGACCTGCGGCTCCGTGTGCGATTTTGCTTCCTGCAGAGATGCAGAAACAAAATCGCGCTGGTCCTACAAGCACTTACAAGCTGCGTGGGGAGCGCAATTTAGCGTTCCGGCTCGTAGCCCACCACTGCCTACAAGGTGCAGCCAGTGGTTTTACACACTGTCTTAAAACAAAGACAAGCAAATATTTTGACAGTTGAGGAGAAAGTTGAACCCACTCACTGATTATGTTAGCTGTCCCCAATCTGTTCCTCTTTAAGGTTCTAACATTTCATACCCAGGAACAAGAATAAAAAATGCTATGGGATTTTTATTATTGAATCAAGGAGATTAAATTTACCAGTCCTGTATATTGTACAATTACTTCTATAAGCACTTCACCTAATAGCCCAACTATCCCCTGTGTTTTTATTCTTAAATTTAAAAAATCAGAAGGAAATAACTTGATTGGGATTTTTTTAATGTCATAGAAGACTATGTAGATCTTTCTTCATCAATCAAAATGGCAAAGAAATGGGATGCATTTTACTTGATGAGGAAAATCATTTTATATAATAGTGTGTTATATTAGGACTGTAAAACTGATCCACCTCGTGGTCATCTGAAATGTTACACACCTGATATGGCAGAATTACTATTAGCTTTGTGTCTTAAAAATTCTCTCCCCCTGGAGGTTAGGTATGACCCAAAGTTAACAATCTGCAGCACTAATTAGATATTCCGTCTTCCAGGTGATGCTGAGGTGAAGGTTTTGTGGTTAAAACATGTGGCTCTGGAGAACAGAATCTGCTACAACGTCCTTCATGTCAACAACTACTTCAGCTTCAACTGCAACAACACAGGGGCACACAACAGATACAAACTCGAAGTAAGCCGCTCCAAACTCAATTGTAGGAAATACAACTTTAGCAACTGAGTAGTTAATGCATGGAACTCACTACCTGACTCTGTAATATCATCACCTAACCCACAAAACTTTACCCTTACACTATCCACTGATGACTTCGCCCGATTCCTAAGAAGTCAATAAGGGGCATGCATAAGTGCACCAGTGTGTCTTCCATCCCCTGTCCTAATGTTTCTCTATTATTAGTACCAAAATCATGCATATAAACATTGTTATATCTTTGTATACTACCAATATTAAAGGTATTAAGGTATTAAGGTATTAAGGTATTAAGGCATATATGTATGTATGTATATATGTATTGTATTTAATTTCTATGCCGCCCTTCTCCTCGGATTCAGGGCAGCTCACATCAAGAAAAATACAAAACATCTCTAAATGTAAATCTAAAAAACATCCTAAAACCCCAATTTCTTAAATGTCACTCACATTCACCCAATCGTACATATAAATCATTCATTGGCCCGGCCTAGATGTTGAATTTAGTGTCTCCAAGCATGTTGTCAGAGATGGGTCTTTAAAGCTTTGCAAAAGGCAGAGAGAGGGTGGGGGCACTACGAATCTCTGGAAGGAGTTGATTCCATAGGTCTGGGGCCATCACAGAGAAGACTCTTCCCCTAGGTCCCGCCAGGCGACATTGTCTAGCTCAGTGATTTTCAACCTTTTTTGAGCCGTGGCACATTTTTTACATTTACAAAACCATGGGGCACATTGAGGGGGGGGGGGCGGCTAAAAAAAGTTTGGACAAAAAAGTATCTCTCTCTTCCTCCCTTTCGCTCTATTTCTCTCTCCCTCCCTCTTTCTCTCCCTTCCTCTTTTTTCTCTCTCTCTCCATCCCTCTTTCTTTCTTCCTTCTTTCCTCTTTTTTGCTCTCTTTCTCTCTCCCTCCCTACCTCCCTCTATGTATTTCTCTCACCCACCTTCCCTCCCTCCCTCTCTTTCTCTCTCTCTTTCTTTCTTTCTCTCTTGCTCTCTCTCTCTTGCTCTCTCTCTTGCTTGCTTTCTCTCTCATTCTCTTTCTTTTTCTCTCTCTTGCTTTCTCTCTCTCTCTTGCTTTCTTTTTCTCTTTCTTTCTTTCTCTCTCTCTTGTTTTCTTTCTCTCTCTCTTGCTTGCTTGCTTTCTCTCCCTCTTGCTCTTTATTTCTCTCTCTCTTGTTTTCTTTCTCTCTCTGAGCTTCGCGGCACACCTGACCATGTCTCACGGCACACCAGTGTGCCACGGCACACTGGTTGAAAAACACTGGTCTAGCTGACGAGATCTGAAGAAGGCCAATTCTGTGGGACCTGACCGGCTGCTGGAAGGGCTCCCAAATGTTAGGGCTTTTGGCTTATATTAAGTGTAGCCTTAGCTTTTAATTCAAGTTCAAGAAGTACCTTGAATAATAATTCAAATACCTTTCCAGACATCCAGAGTCTGTAATGTGAAAAGCACTTCCACTCTCTTTGTTCTCCAATGATGCCATTGATTCAAATGGCCTTTTCACACCATCTATCTGATCCAGTTTGCTAAATCTCCCCCAGTGCTCATAGGAGCTGTCAATTCCATTTATCCCAATCTAGCAGTTTTAAAATACAGAGGGTCAATTGGGATTAATGCAATTGCTGATGGGTTTATAGAGCATTTACTCCCCATTTTGCTGTTTTTCACAGCTGTTCATGCCATTGAGGGATTTATATATGCAAATAGAGAAGGCATTCCTAGAGATGCTTTGCAAGCCATTGAGGACAATTTGCAATTAAAATTATTATCTCTGGGTTAGATGTTCATTCAAGATATTTATTTCCCATCCCTACCCATTATTATTCAATTAAGTATGTGATGTGACAGCACTGTTGTTAAAGAACACACATAATCTATATGCATGTTTGTGCTTATATTGGAAATGCTTCATGTACAGAAGTTATATAATGAGTGAAGCAGCCTTTAGGATCACAAATACATCTGGAGAAACATTTTTGCAAACCATTTTTCCCAGTTAAGCACCGATTATGTGTTTAATTTCCCAAATTGCTAGTTTTTCACTCTCCTAAATAATCCCCCCTCCTTTGGAATTGAGACACAGTCCAGAGTCAAATTTTAACAATTGCTTCTGCAAGCTGTAGCCTCCTCAAAAGACACAAATCCTGCCCTCTAAATTTGACCAAACATGCTGAAAACCAGCCTGTACTGGCCCTATGAAAGTTACTTGAATCATTCAATCTGACAGTGGGGGGAAAAAGCTTCTTTCCTTAATTATGCCAAATATTGGCTCTGCAGGACAATTTTAAATCAGAAAAATCAACTGCTCCCTGTTTGTCTTTCCCAGAACTGATGCCCCAGTAAGTATACTCCATCTTGCCCAAAGAATAATTCCTCAGTCACAAATGAAAAACTATCATGTTAGGAGAAGCATCTAATCTTGATATCCTATTTTTTCAGTAATCTCAAATTGGTACATCAAATGCAAACAGGAAAAATCCTCTCAGTAACCAAGAACAAAAAAGATGGTTTGAGTTCATTCATTGATAAAGCAATTCTCTGTTCCATGAAAGGATGGAGCACATTGTTCGTGAAATGGAGAGAAAAAAATTACCAGAGAGTAACACAGTTTCTATTCAGACATTATGCCAAGCTAAACCTAAATAACATAAGTTACAAGATAATGCAGCAGAAAGATACAAATCAATTTTTATCTGTAAATCATGATAATGGCATAACATTAAATATATTGTGGTGCTTAACCCTAAAACTTATAAATACCGTGTTTCCCCGATAGTAAGACAGTGTCTTACTATCTTTTTACCCGCAAAAGCCCCACTAGGTCTTACTTTCGGGGTATGTCTTACATCCCCCCCCCCCCTGCCGTTTCCCGCCTCCACTAACCAAATTGACAGGGTGAAGTCGGGAAGACCCAGGGAGGCCGCCCAGCAGCTGATCTGCTCGGTTCTCTCCGCTTTGACGGCGCTGGTCCGCTCGCTCGTTCCCGCAACCGACCCGCTTCCCCGACACGCGTCTGGAGGGGAGGAGCCGCTCTGCGCAGTTGGGCAGTCCCACCTGCCTGCCGGAAAGGAGGCGGGCGAAGGAGGGCGCAGCTCCGGCTGCCCGCTCGGCTCGCTTCTACAACTTCGGACCAGCGCCGTCCTTCGCCTCGCATTTCCGGGTTGGCGAGCCTGGATTGTTTTTCCTGCGAGCGCTGGTCCCCGCTAAGCGAAGGCTTAGCAGGGACCAGCGCTCGCAGGAAAAACAATCCAGGCTCGCCAACCCGGAAATGTGAGGCGAAGGACGGCGCTGGTCCGAAGCCTCACTCAGCCTGGATTGTTTTTCCTGCGAGCGCTGGTCCCCGCTAAGCGAAGGCTTAGCGGGGACCAGCGCTCGCAGGAAAAACAATCCAGGCTCGCCAACCCGGAAATGTGAGGCGAAGGACGGCGCTGGTCCGAAGCCTCACTCAGCCTGGATTGTTTTTCCTGCGAGCGCTGGTCCCCGCTAAGCGAAGGCTTAGCGGGGACCAGCGCTCGCAGGAAAAACAATCCAGGCTCGCCAACCCGGAAATGTGAGGCGAAGGACGGCGCTGGTCCGAAGCCTCACTCAGCCTGGATTGTTTTTCCTGCGAGCGCTGGTCCCCGCTAAGCGAAGGCTTAGCGGGGACCAGCGCTCGCAGGAAAAACAATCCAGGCTCGCCAACCCGGAAATGTGGGTCGGTTGCGGGGACGAGCGAGCGGACCAGCGCCGTCAAAGCGGAGGGAACCGCCGCCAGGGCGCTGCGAACTGCTCCCTCGCTTTTAGTACCGTGTTTCCCCGAAAGTAAGACATATGTCTTACTTTCGGGGTATGGCTTATATAAGCCGACCCCCCTGAAACCCCCCATATGTCTTACAATCGGGGGGGTCTTACTATCGGGGAAACACGGTATTGTTGACGTATATGTGGTAACTATCCACACACCTGTGGGATGCATGAGGAAATAGAAGAGGAACGCATCAAATTTGCAGATGACACTATGCCAGCAGGAATCGCTAACATCCCAGAAGAAAAGCTCAGGATCCAAAAAGATCTTGATAGATTTGAATAATGGGCCCTATCCAACAAAATGAATTTTAATGCAGAGAAAAGCAAAGTCTTACATTTAGGCAGGAAAAAACATTCAAAGTGTTGGTTATCACCTTTAAAGCCCTAAATGTCTCAGGGCCAGACTATTTACAGGACTGCCTCCTCCTTCATACCTCGCTGCGGCCAGTAAGGGCTGAGAGAGTTGGCCTTCTCCAGGTCCCATCCGCCAAACAATCTCGGTTGGCAAGACCTCGGGGAAGAGCCTTCTCTGTGGTGGCTCCGACCCTTTGGAACCAACTGCCTCCAGGGATCCGCACTATCTCCACCCTACTGGTCTTCCAGAAAGCCGTTAAGACCTGGCTTTTCCGGCAGGTCTGGAATTAGGCTGATTGCAAGTATGTAATGTTTTTTATGTTATTACTGTTATTACTGACTTTTATTATTAGATTTTAACTGTTTTCATTGTTGTTATATTTATTACTATTGTTAGCCGCTCAGAATCTGTTTGGAGTGAATGGCATATAAATACAATAAATAAATAAAGGTATAAATATATATAATGTGAGACCTGGCTCAAAAACAGTAACTGTGAGAGGGACCTTGGAGCCCCAATGGATGGTCACTTGAATATGAGCTGGCAGTGTGCAGCAGTCACCAAAAAAAGTTAATATGATCCTGGGTTGTATAAACAGAAGCACAGAATCAAGATCACGTGAAGTATTAATACTACTTTATAAAGCTGTAGTACAGGTGTCAGCAACCTGCAGCCCCGGAGCCACATCTTTGGGCCCTCTGCTGTGGCTCCCACCAGTGGCTGGCCCTACCCTTCGCCCTATCCTCCTCGTCATTCCTCACCTGGCCTGAGAATGTAAGAGTGACAGTAGGGGATAGAGAAGCAGTCAGAGCAGAGAGAGAGAGGTACAGAGATAGCTTGCCCAGGTGCAGTAGCAGAATTGCACTGGACTCCACTAGCACTCAGAGCCACCGGGGCGAGTACACATCACCATTCCACCTTAGCAGCCCACCTCTGCCAAGCGGGAAGATCACTGGCACATTTGACAAGCAGACTCGAGGTCAAGGAAAGTTTCAGATGAAAATATTGCATAAATAAGAGCACTGACTCACAGCTGCCCCAGACTTCCCTCTGTCTTTATCAATCTAAAACATTTTCCTTCATTCTCTGGAACTCTTGCCCAGAGGGAAAGTAGCAAGTTTATTTCGCAGACGTGGCTCCTTTCTAAATTTCTACTGTGTCACACTGGAAATGCATCCTCTGAATTCCAAGGAAGAAATATGTAAATAAAATTATATGTAAATAAAACTTGGTAGTGGTGCTTAGATGCATGGTGCACAGATGTTAAATTTAAAACACTACTGTCTTACTTTCAATTCAGAAATAAAATTTCAAAGAGATACACACAGGTCTTGGGACAAATCATTTCGCCCCAGGATGAAGACATCCCAAGGACATATCTCTACTTGCATCCTATCTCCAGATTCTCCCCCAGCTGTGGCAGCTGGGGGACAGCTGAATGTGCTAGGTTCTGTGAGTGGTGTTTTCTCTAATATCCCATTTCAAACAGTGTAGTTATGATGGGCCGATGTACATTGTAGAGATGGGTTGAAACAATGTGCTTTGTCACTGCAATATTCTGGATCCAGCCACTTTCTATGAGACCATTCCTTTCAGTCTCCACGCAGACTTTTTTGCTCATCCCTAAATCCATTTTGGAGACTGGAACTTGAGTTTCCAAGCCATTTATTTTTACATAGGTTGGGCAACTGGATGACCTAGAAAGTGCAAAACCTTTTAAACTTTAAAACTTAAAATATGCAGCTAAAATACTTAAAATAAGACAATTTCCTTGTGTGTCCAATCCAGACTTGGCCAATAAAGAATTCTATTTTAGTCCATTCAATTCTAATTCTACTTCTATTCTGACCAACCTAAGCCTGATTAGTGCATGAAATAGTGAAAGATCTATTCTAGGCAGGGAATTCCTTTCCATTGACTCTAGAAAACTTCTGGGTGAAAATTGAAAGCTTCTGGGTTTCTCTTCTCATGTTATAGCAACAACAATAGCATTTAAGACTTATATACCAATTCATAGTGCTTTCTAGCCCCCTCTAAGCAGTTTACAGAGCCAGCCTATTGTCCCCAACAACCAACCTCAGAAGGATGGGAGGCTGAGTCAACCTTGAGCCTGGTGAGATTCGACCTGCCAAATTGCAGCCAGCAGAAATAACCTGCAATACTGTATTCTAAGCACAGTGCCAGAAGGGCTCATTGCTTATTTTCTTAAGATGGTTTAAATCTCCCACAGTTCAACCCACTACTCCAATGCTAGCTTTCCAGTGGCATTTCCCTACTGGCTGATGGTCACTGTTCTTTTTCATAGTGGCTGAAAGTTACTTAAAAAGCCTGATTTTTGTTACTGCTACTTTGTGATCATTATATCAATGTTAATCAATAGTTTCAAGAGTGACTGAAACAAATTAAAGTTCGTCTTTACTACATAGATATGAAATTGTATGAATATGGCATCAGAGGGATGAAGTGATTATTGATACCAAGTGAACTAAACTAATAAAAAACTAGCCCGGGTCTGTTTACATAGCAGTCTTCTCTAACCTGATGCATAAGCTCAGTTATGTGGGACTCCACTCCCAACAACTTCAGTAAGCATGGCCAGTTCAATATCAAGGACGCCATATTGAAAAAAGCTGATCTGAATTCTGGCTGAATTCACTCATTGTATTAAGTTGTAATATTGCTTATAATTTACAAACAATATGTTTACAACGTAAGAAACTTATTCAAATCCATCTTATTATGATTTGCATGCCAGTGGTTCCTATTTTCATATCCTTCCCTGAACTGCATGTATTCCTTCTAGCCAACTCACAATCAAGAACTCATTTATATATAGAAATCTTGTCTCAAGGTCTAATCTTTGGCTCATAGATTCTTGGCAGGTTGAACCACTGCATGTTAAAATTACAATTTGTTGGAAAATAAGATATGCAATAAACATCACTCAATAAGGCTGTTGATGCTTTAGTTTGCCAATACTCTTGTAGTCTCTCTTAGCTATAAGTGAAAGAGCAAGAAGTATGTGATATAGAGCAGGGGTAGGCAAATTTGGCTCTTCTGTGACATGTGGACTTCAATTCCCAGAATTCCTGAGCTAGCATGATTGGCTCAGGAATTCTGGGAGTTGAAGTCCACAAGTCATAGAAGAGTCAACTTTGATATACAGTATTGTATTCCTGATATAGAGGAACACAAGAGTCAAATGGGTTCTGATCACCCCTGGGTTGTATTGCTTGCAACAAAGTAATTTTCACTACCCATTTAAGTGGAATTTATCTCATGCTATTCTATGGGGTTAATGTTTAACTACCTCCCAAACACTGTACAGAGAGAGTAACAGTTTAAGTGCAGAAAGCTACTACTGTATTAACATTCCAAGTGTGACAAAGTTGATTATGGGATTTAGCATTTACAATTCTATCAGCCACTAAACTGACATTTTATGTGTTGAGGGGCATTCCTTTGTTAAATGCAGAAATTCAGAGCACTATAAAGAAAGAACAAAGCCTTCAGTGCTGTGGCACTGAACAGTAACCCTAGAGAAAGTGATAGCTTTTTCCCCCCCTCATCAATATTTTTAGTAAGTAGCACCTTCTGTTTCCATCTGACTAAATTCCAAACAATGCAGTGGCCTAGATGTCACCTGAAATCCCTCTGTCAGGTGAAAGCAAAGACTGGGCAGGATCTCACAAGATGTCTTTCATAGGCACCAGTCCAATGCTACTGTGTCGCACTGGAAATTCAAGAAGCCACTGCAGGGAAAGATCCTGAGTCAGCTTGAAGCAACGACCTTTAACAAATACTGTAATAGCAGACAATCAGTGGGAGGGCCTGGATTCAACCATCTTCTCCTGCCCAGATCCCCTGTGCAAACCGAAAGGGCATGTAGTGGAAATTGTGCATCTCTAAGCTACTTAGCACCAGATGCTTTCTGAGATGGATGATCTATTCCCAAATGATCAAGAAACAAGAGGTTGGGGGGACAGGGGAGCAAAACTGTCTTCCTGTTGCAGTGAGCTTTCAGTCAACAATCTGGCTAAAAGGAACTGAACGCTAGAGCAATTCAGCTTGCCAGGGATGGCAGTGGCAGAATGCCAGGAAGGTGGGTGGTAGCAAAGGGAAGCTGCTGCCAACGAATGCCTGGATTCTATATGAGCCGTGACATTTCAAAGCCGCACCTATAGCAAGGAGATTTCAAAGCATCTTCCAGCTGTGAGAACAGGTTCCAACTAGCTCAGTGTCTCCCAACCTTGGCAACTTGAAGATATTTGGACTTCAACTCCCAGAATTCCCCAGCCAGCATTCGCTGGCTGGGGAATTCTGGGAGTTGAAGTCCAAATATCTTCAAGTTGCCAAGGTTGGGAAACACTGAACTAGCTAATCGTGAGAAAGGCCTCCAGACAAACCTGCTGATTTCAATCCATGTATTTCTTAATCACTCCAAAAGCATCACCCACGAGAGATGGGAGGGAAAAAGGTGACTAGTCCAATTTTTGGTACCCTCTGGAAAATAAATTGCAATGTTGAATGCAAATCACAGTGATAGAAAAGAATAATCTAGTACCTTACTCGCATAATTACGAAATAAAGCTGTCCAATGAAAAATGCAAACACTATCCTGTGAAAATTAGATACTCCCTCCCCCAAATAAAAATCTGTTTCCATGTACATCAAATGAAAGGAACTTGAGTGCACTTTTTTATTGAACAGGTTGTAGATTTGCGATGAAACAATTTTCTTGACTGTTCTGGGTATATATGCATAGTTTGGAAACCAAGAAGAACATCCAGTATACAGTATTATACTGGAATTCTATTTCAATCTCAAAGCAATCACAGCCTTTTCAAAGAAAGGATCTGTAGCAGAAATTTTAGTATAACTACATGTTCTCTCTTAAACTGTAGCTAATTCTTGGTGAACCTACAAATAAAATAAAACAAATAAAAATTTCCAAAATGCATAGATTTCTTAATATTTATTCATAAACAAAATTACAGCAGCTGTATTTTGTGAAAAATATTTATTTGCTTATTTATTAACTGATTTTTTTTAAATGCATCTCTAATTCAAACTGTTCTGAGCACTGTTCTTTGGCCTTCTCAGGCAAGCTAGTAGAAAAGCATTTTTTATATGAAGGTTAAAAGCCCAAATCCCAAAATCTGATATTGAGTTCACTTTTTTCCCTTGGAATTTTAAGTAGTCACAAAAGTGATCAAGGTAGAAGTGGTTAAAATGATAGCAGATATTAAATAGATATTAAAAAGCATTTACCTACAGATCCTATCTACAAGTAATTAGTAAATTCATTTTTAGAAAGCAGCAAAGGATAGCTATTTTTTAGTTATTAGGTTTTTTCCTTTTTCTAATAAATTCAACTATAATTTTGGTAATGCCCTTTTTTCTAGCAGAAAGTATTTTGCATATGTATCTGTATATAGATGAGGAGAAAACACAGTTCTTAGATTTTAATTCCAAATGAATTAAAATGCATTTCTTTTGATAGGATGCAAGTAATTACATTTTCTCTACAAACCAGAATTCACCCTTCATCACAACCAACAGAACATTAAAGAAAAAATCTAGTCACAACCAAATTGCAACAAAATGCACAGTTAATCAGATTTCTGGTTAAAATTTGAAGAGAGTTGCTCCATGCTGAGACAGACCATTACAAAATTGTCTGCCGAAATTGTCTGCCGAGATCCTAAATTTCTGCCTGTTCTTCTGGTTTAATTTCAACTAAGCCTAGGTCTGTTTCTGGACTATGACAGTACTCTTTAGTTGGCCTTCTATTTCTTGGGAACAGATATATCACATATAAGGTTAAGGAGGGAATTGTTTTTAATGGGAAAGTGAACACAAGAACAAGGGGGCACAATCTGATGTTAGTTGGGGGGGAAATCAGAAGCAACGGGAGAAAATATTATTTTATTGAAAGAGTAGTAAATGCTTGGAACAAATTTCCAGCAGACATGGTTGGTAAATCCACAGTAACTGAATTTAAACATGAATTTAAACATATCCTAAGATAAAATATAGGAAATAAGGGCAGACTAGATGGACCATGAGGTCTTTTGCTGCCGTCAATCTTCTATGTATCTCAGTTTCTAGGTTCCCACTATAGGATGAAATATTCCTGAGCATCCAGGGAAACCATTATGCAGAACAGTCCCATCCGCAAATGACTAATGCAAAAAGCACATGATGCTCTTCAGCCACTTGAAGCCTAAGGTTAGCTTCTCCGTCTTCGGCTTCTGTGCCTGCTCACACACCCACAATCTGACCTTCAAGACAGACAGTAGGACACAGCATCCCGAGACACAATCTTCATGTGAATGCGCTCAGGTGTCAGGATGGGGTTAATGACTGACACTCCCGCTGTAATGAAAATGCTTTTGTCATAGCAGCAGCGGTCCAATGACCCCCGCCCCCCCTTAAGAGAAGGGGTAGCACAGATAGGCCGCAAACTTCCAGACCCTCCTTAGAGGGCAGCTAAGGGATTTTTTTTAAAAAAAATCTTAATTATTTGCCATCATCTAACTGCCCTGCCCTGATGTCTTTCCCCCATCTTTGAGCCTTACGCCCTTTGCTCGGTTCTCCGCCCTGCAAAACCCCATTCCCAATCCCGAATTCTCCTCCCGCGGCACCTGGGAATATACATATATATATATTCGCTCCCCTTTGGAAATCTCCCGGCGTCTGAGCAAAAGCCAGAGGAAAAGCCATCCATACCTTCACTCCCACCTTGGGCTGCCGGCTGCTGATGTCACACACCTCGCAAGCCAGATGCTCCGCAGAAAGGAGGAACGGATGGGCGGGAGAGGGCGGTGGAAGCGGCTGGGAGTTTCCCACAATGCCTCGCGGCGGGTCCTCTCCTCTGCCTTAAAACCAAGGAGCCGAAAGAGAGGGCGGGGGGAAAGGGGCGGGGCGAAGGGAGTCGCTTCAAATTGCGGGGCCGGAAAGTCGATGCAGGAACGTTGGTTTGACCTCCCGGGTCTCGCCTCAGCTGAGTCGCCCACCGGGGCTAAATGGCGTCCGGGGTGGGGAGGACCAGGCCAGGAGCATCGGATGACGGGCGCTTTTACGGGCAAAGATGGGCAAAGGACCGGCTGGACTCGCCGGGATTTAAATTTATTATTATTATTATTTTTGGAGGCCAGATGGCGGGGTGGGGTTTTCAGGAGATGTTCCGCTCCAAATCTTTCGGAGCGAGGAGACGGCACAATGCGTTTGTTCTGTAAGAGCGCCTCTCGGCTTTAGTCAATAAAGCTAAGTCAAAAGCAAAAAAAAAAAAAAAAATTAATATAAAAAGTCAGCTTTAAAACTCCTGGGATTAAAAGGCTGGTCCGGATATTTAAAAAAAAGAGGGAGGGAAAATCAAAGTGTTAGGCTGAAGGGAGTATATGCGGGGAAGGGAGGGAGGGAGGGAAGGAAGGAAAGAAGGGGAGGGGGAAGGAAGGAAGGGAATGAGAGAAGGAAGGAAGAAGGAGGGAGGGATGGAGGGAAGGAGGGAAAGAAGGGAAGGAAGGAAAGAAAGTAGAGAAGGAAAGAGGGAAGGAAGAAGGAAAGGAATGAAGGGAAGAAGGGAAGGAAGAAAAGTGATGAATGAATGAAGGGAAGGAAAGGAAGGAAGGAAGAGGGAAAAAGGATAAGTTATGTACAGTCCCTGTTGCAAACTAGAGGGGAAAATGTCCACTCTGCGAGGCGACTTGTACCATCCCTGGCTCAAATGTGAATCTTACTTTTGCCAGGATGGCAGTAAAATGGATCTCCGCTTCCCAATTAGAACCATCCCCACCAGGAGCCTTCCCACTTTGACAAGTTTTTAGACTACTGGGAACTCTCCCAGGATTCCCGAGCCAGCCTGAGGAATTCTGGGAGTTGAAGGCTACAAATCTCTAAAGCTGCCAACTCTGGATACCCCTAATCTCCACCATAACTTGTTTGAGGAAGTCCGTGTGTATCTCAAGGTAGTCCTTTACGGTGGGATGATCCCCTTGTCAGATTTCACAGGGCTTTGTGGCTGAGAACGGCAGGAAACAGGACTGTCCTCTAGCCCAGGGGTCTCCACAACCACGGCAACTTTAAGGCTTGGAGTCACTCTATAAACCAAGATGGTGTACAAGTCAATAATAAAATACTGGTTTACATTAATTTAAAGCTGATCAATTTGGCATTTCTCCCAAAAGCTTCAAATGTGTATTTGCATTACTGTAAGGCAGGGGTCCCCAAACCTTTTACACAGGGAGCCAGTTCACTGTCCCTCAGACTGTTGGAGGGCTGGACTATAAAAAAAACCTATGAACAAATCCATATGCACACTGCACATACCTTATTTAAAGTAAAAAACAAAATGGGAACAAATACAATTTTTAAAAAAAGAAGTAATTAAGTAATAAAGTAATTTATACTTCTTTATTAATAAATAAATTTAAACTTAAATCAACAAACTCCCTCCATTTCTCCTTCCTTCCCTCATTCCCCTCCACTTTTCTCTTCCCTCTCCCTTTTTTTCTTCTCTCTAATTTGTTTCATTTTCCTCTCCCTCGTTCTTTCCCTCTATCATTTTCTCATTTTTATTTCTCTTCCTTTCTCCCTCTCTCTTTCTCTCTGTCCCTCTTTTTTTCTCTCTTTCTCTAGCTTTCTTTCGCTCTCCTCTCTCTTTCTCTCACTCACTCTATCTCTCCCTCCTTGTATCTCTCCCTCTTTCTCCCTCTCTCTCTATCTCTCCCTCTTTCTCTCTTTCTCCCTTTCTATCTCTTCTCTTCCTTTCTCCCCCTCTCTCCCTCTTTCTGTCTCTCTCCGGTGGGCACTGCCTCTGCGCCCTCCCCTTGGTTCTGCCCCCACGGCAGCTGCCATTGGTGCAGCGACAGCAGCGGCTCCTCTTGGACCAGGCCCCACCAGCTGGTGCCACTTTCCGTGCAACTCCAGCCTTCTCCTGCCCCGGCTGGCGCGGCCACCGCGCCGCTGACACATGCAGCGGGGACCGTCCTGTCCCCCTTCAAGGCCTCTTTGATAGCCCTTCCCAGCAGAGGCGTCGTGTCTGCCTCCCCACCGGCTCCCGCCGTGGGCACGCAGCTCTGCTCACCCGAAGCCTGGCATTGATGCTTGAGAGAGGGCTTGGGGCTCTCAGCATCAGCAGCCGCCATGGCACCATTGTTGTCGCGGTGCCGGCCAGCAAAGCCAGTTGCCTGGGAAAGCAGCGCGCTTTTCAAACGTTCCGCTTTCCTGCACTGCTTTCCCGGGCAGGCAGCTTTACTGGCCAACGCCATGACAACAACAGCGCCATGGCGGCCGCTGATGCCAAGAGTCCCAAGCCCTCTCTCAAGCGTCAACGCCAGGCTTTGGGTGAGCAGAGGTGTGCTTGCCTTGTGCCGCGGTGGGGGGGGGGAGGCGGTGAAGGTCAGGGGTTTTCAAGCGGCCACCTCCCCCCCCCACACACTTAGCCATGGCGCACTTAGCTGTGACTTTCAGTGCACGGTTTTTGAATCACCAATCGCCTTTTCCTGAATCTCCCATCCACTCACAGCAGAGGAGGAGGTGGGGAGGAGGAGGAGGAGGTGGAGAGCCAAGGGGCAAGGAGGAAAGCGGGCCTGCAATTGGCCCCTTTCTTTCTCGCCTTTAGGGAGAGGAACTGTTGCTGCTCTGCCATAGGGCAGCAACAGTTTCTCTCCTTAAAGGCGGCAAAAAAAAGGAGCCAATTGCAGGCCCGCTTTCCTCCTTGCCCCTTGGCTCTCCACCTCCTCCTCGCTCAGCAGCCGATTGCGGTGAGTGGACAGGAAATTCAGGAGCTTATTATATTGATCGGTAAAATCTCATGCGCTGCCGCGGGCTGGATAAATGGCCTCAGCGGGCCGCATCCGTCCCGCGGGCCGTAGTTTGGGGACCACTGTTGCAAGGGATAATGGTTTTTGCCTGACCACACTTCCTTTTCTTCTTCAAGTTTATCAGTGATACATGGGGATCTGCTCACTTGAGTTCCTTAATATAGCCCCTTTCAAACCTCATTTTTAAAATTTACCTGAATGGTAAATATATATATACTGTATATGTGTATGTATATATATATGTGTGTGTGTGTATGTATGTATGTATATATAAAATTTGTTAGTTTATCAAACATGTACGAGATAGCAGGTATAAATATGAACATGGACATGAATGAAGGAAATGAAAACAAATAAATGGGGATAGTAGGACAAGGGCAGTAAGCACTTTAGTGCACTTATACACGCCCCCTTTACGGACCTCTAGGAATGGGGTGAGGTCCATAGTAGACAATTTAAGGTTGTAGCTGTGAGGGTTTGAGGATGTTTTTTTTTAAAAAAAGTATTGATTTTTATAATATAAAAATACACACAACACAAAACGGTGCACAGTGAATTGTGCTCCCACCACCCAACAACATATATTCAGTCCCTCCACTAAATGAGGGTGTACCAATTTATAATTTTTTACAACCAGAAACATCAACATGTTTGCAAAGTGTAGAGTGATTCCAATTTGTTCTTTATGGCTCAGTTTCGAATTCTACTAGCCATAAAACCTCTAACCCTGTTCCATCTTCCCATCAGTTTTTCCGCTTTATTTTCATCAATCGTATTCGTTTTAATTTCCATAATTTCAAATTGAATGTATTCCACCATGTACCGATACCAGTTTTGTAATGTCCATTTTGTTGCATCCTTCCAACCTAATACTATTACCGCTTGGGCGCTTTCGAAAGCTGCTGCTTTAATTTCTCTAAACTCGCCCATATTCCTCCTCGTTATTAGTAGTGCCATCTCCTTTGTAATCACTCATTTTATATTCAGCATCCTATTAATCTCATCTTGCATCTCTTTCCAAAATTTCCTGACATCCATGCCAACAGAGTGCCTTAGCATTCTTAGAAATGTGCGCAAATTGTACAGGGTTTGAGGATGTAACAATGGAGTCAGGTAGAACACTCCAGGTATTGACCACTCTGTTGCTGAAGTAGTATTTTCGGCCGTCGAATTTGGAGTGTTTACCTTGAGTTTGTATCAATTGTTTGCCTGTGTATTATTGAAGTTGAAGCTGAAAAAGTCATTTACAGGTAAAATGTTGGAGCAGACAATTTTGTGTGCTATGCTTCGATCAGACTGCAGGTGGTGCAATTCCAGATTGTCGAAGCCCAAAATTTCAGGCCTGGTGGCATAAGGGATTCTATTGTGAATAGAGGAGTGGAGTACTCTTCTCGTAAAAAATATCTCTGGATATACACACACATACAAAAACAGGAAGTTTAAGAGTGGCCACAAGATGGTAGTATACTGTGTGGAAAGAAAGAAAACACAGGAAAGGAAGCAAACAGGAAAAAATGAACAAGGTGGCACTGTTGCTTGTGCAAAAAAATCAGAACCCAGACAAAAATAAAGACAAATCACTGGGTCATAATGAGAACCAGTTCATGAAATTACTAAACTTTGGCTAGTTCTTTTTCATCTCTTTACATGGATCTCACTGGGGAAATGTGGGGGCTGTAATAAGTAGCTAGCTTGTGTTTGTGACAAATGATCAGCCAGCCCTAACCCATAGACACACCCACATATAACTGGGTCTTCAGGGAAACAGATAAACTGTATTAAAGTGATTTATTAAATCACTTTTAAAAAGCAAGTGTTCTAACAGCAAGTTACGTTTTCAAACTACACATCCTGATAAATGTATTATTGGATAGGTTGCATATTGTTTTTATGTTGGGGGACGCAGCTTTGGGGAATCCTTGTGAGAAATTTGAATTAGAACATACAGTATGTCCCAAAAGTGAGTACACCCCAGGAGTGAAATCTGTTTATTTATTTTATTTATTCAATTTTCTTTATGACGCCCTTCTCCTTAGACTCAGGGCGGCTTACAACATGTTAGCAATAGCACTTTTTAACAGAGCCGGCATATTGCCCCCACAATCCAGGCCCTCATTTTACTTACCTTGGAAGGATGGAAAGCTGAGTCAACCTTGAGCAGGTGATGAGATTTGAACCGCTGACTTGCAGATCTAGCAGTCAGCTTTAGTGGCCTGCAGTACTGCAGTCTACCCACTGCGCCACCTCGGCTCATGTTGCGGCCTGCCAGCATCCTCTGTAGCTGGTAGCTGATTCAGGCAGTGAGGAGGCTGGTGTGGTGATTCACCCTCGACCTGTACAGCTGGTACCAGAGTGACAGTGAGGAGGCTGGAGAAGACTTGGTGCCAGAAGCAGAGATTCAGCCAGGGCCTTCAGAACCTCCAGATATTGCCACAAGGGCAGAAGATGAAGACGAAGAAGAGGAGGACCCTGTCCTCAATGCAGGTGTATGCAAAGCTGCCAAAAGGCAGGAGTGGCTCCTGAGGAGAAGGTCTACTCGGGAGTAAGACTTAATGTTAATTGGCCACTTCCTTAGCCTATTTAAATGAGGAAAAGGGCTGACCAATTTGCAGGAAACAACTTCATTAATTCCTGTTGTGTCTTTTGACTTCAAAACTACTGTTCGGCTCATGTTTGGAAGACATCCAGTTTCCTGCAAATTGCTCCTGGGCATTCTGCCATCAATAGTAAGATAATGTGTTATTATCAGACATACTCATTATTGGACTTTTGATTCTTTTTGCTTGGACTATTGCCAGCTGTTAAGAAGGTCAATTAACAGCTGTTGCTCTGAAAAGACTGCTTTATTATTTCATTGACTTTAGAACAACTACTAAGACAAAGGATTAGTAGTTTGTAAATATTAAAACAAGGTTTGTTCGGATGCTGTTTGTGCTGTGTTCCTTGGTCTGGCAGCAGAATCAGAATAAAATCCAGCAGGTTCTGGAGAACTGGTAGAGGAAATTTTGAGTAATCTGGAGAATCAGTAGCAGAAATTTTGAGTAGTTCAGAAAACCAGCAAATACCACCTCTGGCCAGCCCCATAGTGGGGTGGGAATGCAGATTTTGCAAAATCCTTTCTCCAAGAGTAGGGAGGGAAAGGGATTTTGCAGTATCTTCCCACTGGAGTGGTGTGAGATTTTGTAGTATCCTTCTCCTGGAGTGGGGTGGGAATGGAGATTTTACAGTGTCCTTCCCCTGCCACACCCACCAAGCAGCACTACATCCAACAAGCCATGCCCACAGAATTGGTAGTAAAAATATTTGGATTTCACCACTGGTGCACCCCCTCACATTTTGTAAATATTTAAGTTTATTTATTTATTTATTTATTGGATTTGTATGCCGCCCCTCTCCGGAGTGGTACCTAACCTAATAACGCCCCTACTTAAGAACTTTTCTAGATAAGAACCAGGTATTCAAGATTTTTTTGTCTCTTCTTAAGAACCACTTAAGAACCCGAGCCTGGAAAAATTTCCCAGGAGATTTGAGAGTGACACAAAGACCCAACCAGTTTCTTGCCATTACCCTTTTAATCCCATCCATCTCGGGCTTTTCTCAGCTGCCAGAGGAGCCTTTTGGTGACACTTAAGGAGGCTTTGGCAGTCCAGAGTGAACAAAGCATTTTCCTTTCTCTGGGCACTTGGAGGCGGAATAAACCTCTTTGGATATGCAATTCAGCTAGAAGACTGGGAAAAACTATGGTCAGTTAATTATAAGATGACTTTGTCAACACCATATAAAGAAAATCTTTATAAAATGTTCTTCCGATGGCATTATGCGCCAGCGCACCTAGCCAAAATGAATGTAAACATTAGTAACAAATGTTGGAAGTGTAAAAAAGAAGTGGGAACATACTACCATATATGGTGGCAATGTAACGAAGCAAAAAAAATTTGGACTCAAATTAGGGCATGGATGGAAGAAATATTGGGCTATAAAATTGAAATAAAACCGGAAATGTATTTATTAGGCATAATTAGAGGTAAACATAGCAAAGAAAATTACTACTTAATAAATCACTTACTTACTGCTGCAAGATTAGCATATGCACAAGTCTGGAAACAAGATAAGATTCCAAACAAAGAAACGGTAATTAAAAAAATATTAGACTGCGCCAAATTTAGCAAATTAACATACGAAATTCAAAACCAACAAAATAAGGACTATTACAAAGTGTGGGAAAAAATTTACAACTGGGTGGAAATTAAGAAAAAGGTATAGTAAATAGAATTGTTAAAAAAAAATCTTGTAAATATATCAAGTGTAAATGTTTAATGTTGTATTGTTTGATGTCTAAATGTTTGTAAGTCATATAAAATAATAAAATATATATATATAAACCTCTTCCAGCGCCCAGAGAAAAGAAACGCTTCCTTCGCTCTGGGCAGCCGAGGAGTCACCACGGTGAAGGAAAGGCACTGGCTACAAAGCGAGTGAGCGAGAGGAGAGGGGAGTCCTTCAGCATGGGAAGGAAGAGGCAGCAGGTAGCAGCAGCAGCAACCAGTGTATGGGAGGCAATGCATGGGAGGCAGTCTCACCCGGGTGTGTTGGAGGCGTGTGCTCCTCCTTACCGCCTCTGAGTGCCTCTTTTTTTTTTTAAGCCTTAAAGTTTTGGATTTTTTTTGATTCCCCTCACCTTCTTCCTTCAGCAGCGACTCTCCTCCTCTTCTTTCTCCTTCTCCTCCCTCCCAAATTCCGAGCTTTTATTTCTTTCCTAATGGGTTTGCACGCATTATTTGCTTTTACATTGATTCCTATGGGAAAAATTGCTTTTACTTACAAACTTTTCTACTTAAAAACCTGGTCTCGGAACGAATTAAGTTCTTAAGTAGAGGTACCACTGTATATCTTTTCATGTGACAACACTGAAGAAATGACACTTGGCTACAATGTATACAGGTTCTTAAGTAGAAAAGTTTGTAAGTAGAAGCAATTTTTCCCATAGGAATCAATGTAAAAGCAAATAATGTGCGCAAACCCATTAGGAATGAAATATATATAACAGTAGAAATGTGCTGTCCCCTCAAAAGGTCTAAACAGTTGGCAACAAAAAAGAGTATATCCCTAAGTGATAATGTCTACAGAACACACATTTTTATTTAGATAGAATACAGTACTGTGAAGATCACAAATCAAAGTTAAAAACAAAATCAAATAGCACTAGACAATCAAATTTTAATTCTCTCTAGATATTTATTTTACATGACAATACACTAAAGTACTTTTCAAAACTCTCCAGAAAAAAATAATAATTATCTTTTAAAGTTTTATCTTTAAGCAGGACTTTTAAAAAACCAAAGTACAATTAGTTTAAAATTCCTATTCAGCAACAGGATATACTAAAATTGTAATCTGAAACTTCATTCAGGAACATCTCAGAACAAAATAAACATGTGCACAAGCACGCACACACACATACACACAGAGGCTAATGTAAATGGAAACATGAAATGTTATTTAATTGAACAAATGAGTGTTTAAGATAAGGAATAACAAGATCTTTTCATACCAGAAAATAAATAGTGAACATAAAATGACATAAACTTGTCAATTGTCATATTACAAACAGAAATTACCACTACTAAAAAACAGTACAGAACAGAAAAGTTGATCGGTCCTTCCTGTTTTCGGTTGAAACTAACTAAGGCCCTAAACTCCAAAAAGTAAGTCTAAGAAATTTTGAAATAGAAGGCCTACCTGACATTGAGTTCTCAAAGAAAATCAGTGAAGAAGTTTGTACAAAACCATTTTATCATGTTAATTCCTATCCCTCCAATGTTGTATTGGACACAAAATCACAAAAAGACACTAAACTGCACTATTGAAAAAACAGTTGTGGGACTTGAAAAATACAA
Source organism: Erythrolamprus reginae (assembly GCF_031021105.1). Classification (NCBI taxonomy): domain Eukaryota; kingdom Metazoa; phylum Chordata; class Lepidosauria; order Squamata; family Dipsadidae; genus Erythrolamprus; species Erythrolamprus reginae. The sequence goes on along the minus strand of NC_091950.1, from coordinate 133,842,216 downwards.
TCAAGGAAACAAAAAAGCCAAAGCAGGAGAGGAAGCATCTACGATATTTTTGGGGTAGTGGAGGAGGAAAACCTGTGTTACTGGTTCAAACAAACTGATTGATGCAACAAGGAGAACTGGTGACAAATCTGGAAAAAATAAGTTCAAAAATAAGTTCAAAAATAAAAGATAACCCAACCCACCCTGCCACTCCACAAAAGCATAGGGTACAAGCACAATATCAAAACATTCCCATTTGGAACCTCCAGCAGTGCGCATTGTTGCACAAAAATACAGCCCCATACAAGAAAAGCTGAACTTTGCATGCCAAAGACAATCTCACACCAAGAATTCAATGATCACTGCGTACATACATAACACAAAATGAATGCCTGAGGTCCACCAGTTTTCACAAAAGCAGGCTTACAAAATGAGCATTTTCACCATCATTGAACAAGGGGCCCCTTTCACACTTGTTTTCAGCATTTGCCCAATTTATTGGAATGACTTGGTTTCAAATGGGAGAAAGAAATATTGTTTTTAGTTCACAGACCTGTCAGGTGCATATATACCGGCAAGTGGATTCTATGGTGCACAAACTATTGTTAAGTACTCTGGGTGACAGAACGGAGATCAATTTATGCTGGAAATTATCAGATCCATTCATTTGCCAAGACTCAGTATGATATATTTTGAAGCTCACTATATAGCTTTACATACAATAATTTTTTATGAGCCAGAATTCTATTTTCAGATCAACAAAGAGGTCGAAAAAATGGAACATACTGTTCTCTCAGAACCCTAAAAATTGTCCATATACAGTATACCCTAAGTAAAGGCTAAACACACTTATATTGGATGCCAACATAAAACCTATTTTACAGGACTGAATAGTGAGGCACGCACAGCATTGACTATAGTTTGTGCTTGTGATAAACAAAGCGATTTCCTGAAATGTTGCTTTTTATCCTTTCCCACTACATAGATAGTTAGAAATTATATAGAGGATCTTGGGACATTGTCAGCAAATCATTTTTTTTTAAAGAGAACCAATAGGATCAAATTTGATGTAGGCAAATAAGCCAGCAAAAGAAAGATGGAATTTTAAAACGGGCATGATCCAAACCATAGCTGTGAAGAAAAATCTTGCAGAATACAGGTGGTCCTTGACTTACTACAGTTCATTTAGTGACTGCTTAAAGTGAAAACCATGCTGAAAAAAGTAACTTATAACCATTTTGCATGTTTATGACCATTGCAGCACCCTGATGGTCACATGGTCAGAATTCAGATGCTTGGCACCTGGGTCATATTTATGACATATCCCAGTGTCATATGACCTGCTTTTGTGACCTTTTGACAAGCAAAGTCAATGGGGAAGCCAGATTCACTTAATAATAATAATAATTTAATAATTATTTATTAGATTTGTATGCCGTCCCTCTCTGAGAACTCAGAGTGGATAACTGTATTACTAACAATTGCAGTGATTTACAGAACAACTTTGGCAAGAATGGTCATAAAATGGAGCAAAACTCACTTAAGAAATGTTTCTTTTAGCAACATAAATTCTGGACTCAACTGTGGTCGTAACTCGAGGACTACTTGTAACTCCTCCCATGCTATTGGGCAGCTGCTCAGAATGCAGCCATGGTCTCAATTCTTAGTCCCCTCCCTCATCATGTGACCCAGGGCAGAATTATTATTAAAGTCCAAATGAATTCCAGCAGCCTTGTTCCAAATGCTCTTCCTCCCTTGTTTTGCAATGGATGTTCGTTTAAAAACAATTAAGCAATAGCCAATCATGATGTGGGTGGAGAGGATTTTTTAAGGCACTTAGGCTACCCTGAAGATTAGAAAGAGCAGCAAGAAAGATAAGTGAGATATTTATCCTTTCAATAGTGATCAACCATTACAATTTTTTTGAGAGTGAAGCTTAGCAAATCTGTGAGTACAAACCTGTTGGCTAACTTGTCTTTGCGAAACACAGTTCATAACAACCTGGGGGGAAAATCCTATAGAAATGTCTCAAAACAAACCAGCAGTAGTATGCTGCTGCCTATTAATTACTGGCATTTGATTTCATCTCTAGACAGAGAAACTATTCTAACATTGTGA